>NC_069677.1:62133257-62472211 GCF_023699985.2 Odocoileus virginianus
GCTTAAAACTCAACATTCAGAAAACTAAGATCATGGCATCCAGTCCCATCACTTCATGGCAAATAGATGGGGAAACAGCGGAAACAGTGGCTGACTTTACTTTCCTGGGCTCCAAAATCACTGCAGATGGTGATTGAAGCCATGAAATTAAAAGATGCTTACTCCTTGGAAGGAAAGTTATGACTAAGCTAGACAGTGTATTAAAAAGTAGAGACATTACTTTGTCAACAAAGGCCCATCTAGTCAAGGCTATGGTTTTTCCAGTGGTCATGTATGGAGAGTTGGACTGTGAAGAAGGCTGAGTGCCAAAGAATTGATGCTTTTGAACTGTGGTGTTGGAGAAGACTCTTGAGAATCCCTTGGACTGCAAGGAGATCCAACCAGTCCATCCTAAAGGAGATCAGTCCTGGATGCTCATTGGAAGGACTGATGTTGAAGCTGAAACTCCAATACTTTGGCCACCTGATGTGAGGAGCTGACTCATTTGAAAAGACCCTGATGTTGGGAAAGATTGAGTTCAGGCGAGAAGGGGACGACAGAGGATGAGATTGTTGGATGGCATCATTGACTCAATGGACATGGATTTGGGTGGACTCTGGGAGTTGGTGTAGGACAGGGAGGCCTGGTGTGCTGCGGTTCATGGGGTTGCAAAGAGTTGGACATGACTGAGCGACTGAACTGAACTGATAACTTGTTTCCTTTTATTGGCCATTTTGAATGATTGATAAAGAAATTATGTTCATAGCCTTTACATGGAATCATGCTACAAAATGTAGAAGAGTTATGGTTAAAGCATCTCTATTTTACATAATTTGTCCAAAGGTTATGGAGAAAGAAACTTGGAAATTATTTTCTACTCAAACAATATGAAGAAAAAGTATATTCCAACATATGCCTATGATGATGATATATTATATATTACAATAAAAATTAAAGAACGTCATGTTTTCCAAATGAAACTTTGACTTGCTTTTCTAGCTAGAGTGAGGAGAAGAGGGAGAACTGCCCATGTGGGACTGCAACAGTTAGGAGAAATTATGTTGCCTCCACTGAGCTTGTCAAGATCCATTTTGAGATTCAGAAATATTATCTCCCCCATCATATCACTCAACACAGTTTAAAACTTTGTACATATATGGCAATTATAAAAATAAGAGAATAATGCTTATACTCTAGTTTCTGGAGATTTTTGACATTCTGTCAGTCACTTTGACATTAACGCAGCCTAACTCAGGTCTCTAGTTCAGCCTAATATCATGCAAAGTATAGGAAGGGAGTTTTTAGAATAAGTGACTGGATTGGAGGTGAGAGAGCTAGCATACCAAAGTGTCTTAATTATGTTCCATGCATTAATTTATTTGTACCTATAAAAATGCAAATATATGCTGATTTAGTCTGGGAATAAAAGTACCTTGCATTTGGAAAGTTAGCTTATACTGGATCGGTGAATTATTTACACAAATGAGTAAGGTGTCAAAATAAGCTACTAAAGATGCCAGATGGCCCTGATGCATCTTCTCCTAGTTAATGCTGTCAGTAATAGAAAAGATAATTTGAATAAAATAAATGATTCCCTTAAAAAGAAAACTTATCCAAGATGAAACATAAACATGGATTCAGTGTTTATTGTGCTAAAACAGACTTCCTGGCAAATAAAGAATAAATTTATTCATGTACATAACCACAGTGTTAAGAGAGACATATGTTCTTATTTAGATGCATTTGTGGGAATTTTTTAGTGAAAATGTCTTATTCATTAATGCTGAATGTTAAACTATCCAAAGGAGAGTTTTTAGTTAGTTTAGTTTTAAAGAAGCTTTGTTATATATCAACTGAAAATCATACTTTCCTAACATCTCAAATAAGTCCAACTTGCATCCATATTATGAATGCATTAATAAAATACAAAGCAATAAAAATCATTCCTGACACAGCAAATTATACTTGAAACAAGTGTGCCTACATGAGTGCACATGTCAGTGAAAAAGATGTTTCTCTAGTGTGCTTAGAAATGATATTTTCACTAAACTTGTAGCTGAAAAATTTTGTTTTTCACATGGTGTAAATATTCTTTTTTATTTCTGTAAAAGGCAATCTTCAGAATATAGTGTAAAGCCCTCTCAATTAAAAATGAAGAGACATAGCTTCTAGGATACACTATGCAAGAAGACTTACATTTCCTTGGGTAACACTTTAAATGTCTTTCTTCTAAGAAAATATAAGATAATAACTTTGTCATATATAAATCATTAGTTTGTTCTTTAAATGTATCTTTATAAAGGTCTTTATGTTTATGTAAACAAATGATAAACAGTTTTTTAATACTGACATATTACAACCTCTATTGAAATACATAAAAAGAGTTGAATATTCATTGACAGATAATTAAACACTGGGAAGATATTAGTTTTCCAATCACGAACCTATACATTCAAAGTAATATCAATACAATTTAAATTGCTTTTTGTTTTTAAGAAAACTGATACTTTTCAAAATTTGTTTCAAAGATTAAAGAGCCAGTAATAGTAAAATCATTTTAAAGAAGAAGATGCATTCTATGAGATATTCTTTGGTAATTGGAACATAAGAGTGAGCTCAAAAATATACCTATGTGTGTATAGAAACATTGATTTGATAAAGGTGGCCATATAATCAGTGCTGCATGGTACTGCAAAAACTGACTAACTAGATAGGAAATAAAGCTGAATTTTTAGCTAATATATATCCTTGATATGTTAAAGAACTAAATGTAAGCAGTAAAACCATAATGCCAAGGAAGAAAATTCAGTTCAGTTTCACTATGAATTAGAGTGGGGATAGATTCCTTGATAGGATGCCAAAGGCACTCACTCTAAGGCAAAACAGATTGACTTGACTACATCTGTTGAATGTTTGCCTAAATTGCATCATGGTATTGAGCCAACTCACTGGAAAAACCCTGATGCAGGCCAAGAATGAGGGCAGGAGGAGAAGAGGGCAGCAGAGGATGAAACAGTTAGATATGCATATGACTCAATGGATATGAGTTTGAGCAAACTTCCCGGGACAGGGAAGCCTAGTGTGCTACAGTCCATGAAGTCACAAAGAGTCAGACATGACAGCAATGGAACAACAGTTGCTGCCTTGCTTCCCAGGTGGTGCAGTGATAGAGTTCACCTGCCAATGCAGGAGACTCAAGAGATGCAGGATTGATCCTTAGGTCTAGAAGATCCCCTAGAGGAAGAAATGGCAACCTACTCCAGTATTCTTGCCTGCAAAGTTCCATGGGCAGAGGAGCCTGGCAAGCTATGTCCGTGGAGTCACAAAGAGTTGAACATGACTGAGCACACAACACATTGCTACCTTAGCATTTGTTTATTATTTTTCTAAGTAGCCTTCAGGAACCTTAAACTGACAGTAACCTCTCATACAGGCTCATGCTCTAGATAGGAGCTCACAGAGGTGCAAGCAAATGTAAGTTTCTGATAGGCCTTGTGGTCAAGTCTTCCTTGCTAACTGGCACTTTTTCTTTATGTGCTTCTTAGATAAAACCCTCATGTGACTTACCCAAACTGTGCCCTTCTGGTTTGAATTGATCAGTATGGCATTAGCCTGAGAACATCAGATGACCACAGGCTCTAACAATGGCACGAGCCCCAGGTCCTGCCTCTCTCTATCTGTACTCTGCCTTGACCTCCCCCTGTGCATATTCCAGGCATGTTGGGTTTTTCCTCAAGAGCCTGTGACAAATTCATGACATCAAATATTTTATTCAGTGAAAGACATTACAGATGCATGTAATAGAACTGATGATAGTCTGGGAGAAGGTATTTAACATACAAAAATTAATTAGTGGTTAATATCTGAACTACATAAGAAACTCCAGAAATTAACAATAACATGATGAGAAACAGATTTAAAATGACAGGGGAATAGGACTAGAATTTTGATAGATTTCCCAAAAATATTTTTCAACTTTATTAGGAATTAAATAACATTAAGATAAACTAAATTACCAAATTAAATTAAAACAACAGTAAAATACATTTATATGCCTGTCAGCATGGTGTAAAAAGTGAGAGTAACAGCTAATACCAGGTTGTTAGGGATGAGAAGAAATAGTCATTCATTGCTGGTTAAAACGGACATGCATATCCATTTGGGGGTAAATGTAGATATCATTAATAACATTACTTCAGCTTATATTCTTTAACTGTGTAATCCAAGCTATATAATAGTATAAAACAAAGTATAATACAATGGTAAAAATTATCTCTGAAATAAGATGATTTGGTCTTACTCTACCTGTCTGCTTGAAAAAAGTGAAATTGTCAGTCACTCAATCGGGTCCTATTCTTTGAGACCCCTGACTGTATCCAACCAACTTCCGCTGTCTACGCAATTATCTAACCCATCTGCTTACCAGCAAGTAACTTTCTTAACTTTTCTGTGCCTCAATTTCTTCCTTTGAAAAATTGCAATAGGAATAGGATTTACCTCAAAAATTACATTCAGTTCCGTTCAGTCACTCAGTTGTGCCCAACTCTTTGTGACCCCATGAACCACAGCACGCCAGGCCTCCCTGTCCATCACCAACTCCCAGAATTTACTCAAACTCATGTCCATTGAGTTGGTGATGCCATCCAACCATCTCATCCTCTGGCGTTCCCTTCTCTCACCTTCAATCTTTCCCAGTATCAGGGTCTACTCAAATGAGTCAGCTTTTCACATCAAGTGACCAAAGTATTGGAGTTTCAGCTTCAGCATCAGTCCTTCCAATGAACACCTAGGACTGATCTCCTTTAGGATGGACTGGCTGGATCTCCTTGCTGTCCAAAGGACTCTCAAGAGTCTTCTCCAACACCACAGTTCAAAAACATCAATTCTTCAGCGCTCAGATTTCATTATAGTCCAACTCTCACATCCATATTTGACCACTGGTAAAACCATAGCCTTGACTAGATGGACCTTTATTGACAAAGTAATGTCTCTGCTTTTCAAAATGCTTTCTAGATTGGTCATAACTTTCCTTCCAAGGAGTAAGGGACTTTTAATTTCATGGCTGCAATCACCATCTGGTGTGATTTCGGAGTCCAGAAAAATAAAGTCAGCCACTGTTTCCACTGTTTCCCCATCTATTTGCCATTAAGCGATGGGACCAGATGCCATGATCTTAGTTTTCTGAATGTTGAACTTTAAGCCAACTTTTGCACTCTCCTCTTTGATTTTCATCAAAAGGCTCTTTAGTTCTTCTTCACTTTCTGCCATAAGGGTGGTGTCATCTGCATATCTGAGGTTATTGATATTTCCCCCAGGAATCTTGATTCCAGCTCATGCTTCCTCCAGCCCAGTGTTTCTCATGATGTACTCTGCATACAAGTCAAATGAGCAGGATGACAACATACAGCCTTGATGTACTTCTTTTCTTATTTGGAACCAGTCTGTTTTTCCATGTCCAGTTCGAACTGTTGTTTCATGACATGCATACAGGTTTCTCAAGAGGCAGGTCAGGTGGTCTTGTATTCCTCTTTCAGAATTTCCCACAGTTTATTGTGATCCACACAGTCAAAGGCATAGTCAATAAATCAGAAATAGATGTTTTTCTGGAACTTTCTTGCTTTCTCGAGAGAACGTAATTAAGTTTATTGAGGTAATATATTTAGAAAATATAGGGAAAGGAGTACTTCAAAGCTGTATATTGTCACCCTGCTTATTTAACTTATACACAGAGAACATCATGAGAAATGCTGGGCTGAATGAAGTACAAGCTGGAATCAAGATTGCCAGGAGAAATATCAATAACCTCAGATATGTAGATGACACCACCCTTATGGTAGAAAGTGAAAGAAGAACTAAAGAGCCTCTTGATGAAAGTCAAAGAGGAGAGTGCAAAAGTTGGCTTAAAGCTCAACATTCAGAAAACTAAGATCATGGCATCTGGTCCTATCACTTCATGGAAAATAGATGGGGACACAATGGAAATGGTGACATACTTTACTTTTTAGGGCTCTAACATCACTGCAGATGGTAATTGCAGCCATGAAATTAAAATATGCTTGCTCCTTGGAAGAAAAGGTATGACCACTGTAGACAGTTTATTAAAAAGCAGAGACATTACTTTGCCAACAAAAGTCCATCTAGTCAAAACTATGGTTTTTCCAGTGGTCGTGTATGGATGCGAGAGTTGGACTATAAAGAAAGCTTAGGGCTGAAGATTTGATGCTTTTGAACTGTGGTGTTGGAGAAGACTCTTGAGAGTCCTTTGGACTGCAAGGAGATCCAGCCAGTCCATCCTAAAGGAAATCAGTCCTGAATAGTCATTGGAAGGAATGATGCTGAAGCTGAAACTCCAAAACTTTGGTCACCTGATGTGAAGACCTGACTCATTTGAAAAGACTGATGCTGGGAAAGATTGAAGGTGAGAGAAGGGGATGCCAGAGGATGAGCTGGTTGGATGGCATCACCAACTCGAGGGACATGAGTTTGAGTAAACACCAGGGATTAGCAGTGGACAGGGAGGCCTGGCGTGCTGTGGCCCATGGCGTCACAAAGAGTCAGACATGCCTGAGTGACTGAACTGAACTGAATAGTGAATTATAACTCTTAATACAAAAGGAAATATGAACTCGGAAATGTGTGAGTATGTCTATCAGGAGATTGTTGATGTAGGAAGATGGAAGCTCCCTAGGTATCTATCATTATGGGGGTAAAAAATAATATGTGGTTGGAGCATAGCACAAAATAATAGGCAATTGATAAGATTGATGAACTTGTGCATCAAGAATAGATCTTAAATATTTAGAGTAAATTTATTTGAATGAAAAAAAAAAATACCAGACTTCTGGTTCAGGTCAAACATGAAAATAACTTAGATACCATAAAACATCCTCAAAATAAGAAGAAAGCTGAAGACACGGAAAATCAACAAATTCTTCTTAGGTGTATTAGAGGGTTGAGATCATATGGCAGATCTCTGCCCCTCAAACTGCAGGATAAGACGTATCAAGAATCACAGCTTCCTGTGAGCAGAAGCCCTCCTTAGAGCTAGAACTGGTAGGATGACTTGACAAAATATGAAAATAACTTATAAAATTCAAAATAAGATCATGAATAATCCAATTAAAAAGTGGACAAAAGATCTGAACAGAAATCTCATCAAAGAAGGTATACTAAAGGCAAATAAGTATGTATATATATGAATGCTTAATTTAACATCATATGTCAATAGAGAATTGTAAATTAAAACAATGTTGTGATATCACTCCACATGTACTCAGTTCAGTTCAGTTCAGTCGCTCAGTCGTGTCCGACTCTTTGTGACCCCATGAACCACAGCACTCCAGGCCTCCCTGTCCATCACCAATTCCCGGAGTTTGCTCAAACTCATTCTCACCACCCTTATGGCAGAGAGTGAAGAGAAACTAAAAAGCCTCTTGATGAAAGTGAAAGAGGAGAGTGCAAAAGTTGGCTTAAAGCTTAACATTCAGAAAACTAAGATCATGGCATCTGGTCCCATTACTTCATGGGAAATAGATGGGGAGACAGTGGAAACAGTGTCAGACTTAATTTTGGGGGGCTCCAAAATCACTGTGGATGGTGATTGCAGCCATGAAATTAAAAGATGCTTGCTCCTTGGAAGGATAGTCATCTGCATATCTGAGGTTATTGATATTTCTCCCGGCAATCTTGATTCCAGCTTGTGCTTCTTCCAGCCCAGCGTTCCATATGTACTAGATTGGCCCAAATCCATGACATGGACAACATCAAATGCTGGAGAGGATGTGGAGAAACAGAAACTCTTATCCATCGCTGTTGGGAATGAAAAACAATGCAGCTGCTCTGGAAGACAAACTGCCACCTTCTTACAAAATTTACAACATCCTTACCATTTGATCTAGTGATCATGCTCCTTGATATTTTTCCCCAAGCAGCTAAAATCTTATGTCTACACAAATATCTGCAAGTACATGTTCACAGCAACTTTTTTTTTCTTAATTGCCAAAACATAAAAGCAATCAAATATCCTTCCATAGGTATATGTACAAACACACTGTTATACATCCAGAAATGGACTACTGTTCAGCAACAGAAAGAAATGAACTACCAGGCCATTAAAACCCATGAAAGAATACTGAATACACATTACTAAGTGAAAGAAACCAGTCTGAGAGGCTGTGAATAGTAAGATTCAAACAAAGTAGCATTTTGGAAAAGGCAAATCTGTAATACTGTGAAAAAAGCAGTTGTAGCCAGGTGTTGAGGGACAAGGGAGGGAAAAAAAATAGGAGGAACACGGGGGTTTTAGGGCAGTGAAATTATCCTTTGTGACATTGTGATGGTATATATCTGATATTATGCATTTTTAAAAACCCATAGAACTCTTCAATGAAAGAGTGACTCTCAGGGTAAACAATGGACTTTGGTTTATGTGTCAATACTGGTTTATCATTGCTACAAATGTACCACAAGATGTTAACAACAGAAACTAGGGGCAGGTGTGTATGAGCTCTGTACTTCTTGCTAAGTTTTTCTGTAAAGGTAAAACTGCTCTAAAAATAACATATATTAATTAAAAGTCACAATGAAGCAACACATATTACAAAAAGATAAAGGTATAAGATATGACCTTATAAGGATATATATCAAATTTGTTAGACTGGATAGGGAACAAAATTGGAGTCAGGTACAGAAATCAGAAAGAAAATAATAAGAGATGAGATTTAGTAACAAAAAATTGTATAATATAAGATGAGGGGAAATCCCTGGTGGTTCAGTGGCAAAGACTCCACACTCCCAAAGCACAGGGCCCAGGTTCAATTCAGGGAACTAGAACACACATGTCACAGCTAAGACTTTGCATGCTGCAACTGAGACCTGGTACAACCAAATAAATATATAAGTAAATAAATATTAAAAAAAAAACTGAGTAGCATATTAATAATGTATTTCCACGCCTAAAAACCAACAAAGAAAAAAGCACTAAGCATTTACATTCACGTTTATAGTATTGACAATGCAGCATCAATCTTTAAAATAAAATTAAGTATAATTTGGATAGTGCACGGTAATAAAGAGCAAGGCAGGAAGGTAGAGAGTAGACCAGAAGGAAGAAATAGCAAAAGACCTCCCCTATCTCTAAGTGTTTTATCTTTAATAAATTTAATAAATTTGCTGATGTAGCCAGCTGATATGAGCACTACTGACTTCAGTTCAGTCACTCAGTTGTGTCTGACTCTTTGTGACCCCATGGACTACAGCACGCCAGGCCTCCTTGTCCATCACCGATTCCTGGAGTTTACTCAAACTCATGTCCATTGATTTGGTGATGCCATCCAACCATCTCATCCTCTGTCATCCCCTTCTCCTCCTGCCTTCAATCTTTCCCAACATCAGGGTCATAAAGAGTTGGACACGACTGAGCACCTGAACAAAAACAAGGGGAAGGTCATGCTCTAGAGGTGGCAGAGGCAAACATTTCTGAAACTCAATGTTGATTAACAACTGACACTCTGAAAATGAGCACACAATAATAAGAGTGACCTCTTATCATGATGAATGTAGAAAATAAACTCCTCTTAATAAAATTGAAAGTATTCAATTGGTGTGGATTAGTTTAAATAATTGAAACTCTATCCACCTTTAATTAAGTAAGAACAAGTATGCAACCATTCTCATTGGTTTGGCTATATCCTCCAGAGGTCCAATGTGAAGGTATTGTTTCAGACAGCATTCTGGCACTGATTTTTATTTCTTATAGCATAATGTGATTAATCCTGGCCCTGGATCAGTCTCAGAAATACATATGTCTGCCTCAAAATGTGTAACCAGAGCACCTGAAAGCACAGAAAGCTGGAACTATTCTGTCTCCAGGACAGATTTAGGAACTACCTTGTGCTTGCTTTGCTTATAAGTTTTTATTTGCTCTACAACTGCATATGTGGCAGAATGTGACCTAAGGCTTGGCTCATCACAACCTCACAAAGCAATTTCAGATGGTTTAAGTGAACAACTGTAACAGAATGCTGCACAACAGTAGGTTTAACATGAACCTAGTTTTCATTGGATTTGGTTGAAGGAGAGTGAATGCTGTGGTAAAAAGGAGTTTCAGACCTGTGGGGAACTGAAAGCAAATGTCAAAAAGTGATGACAGCAAACTGGCCTTTCTTTCAGGAAGTATAATGCAAGGAGTAGGTGTGTCCATCCTGAGGTGGTTCATCCTGTATTGTGTAGATAAAGAACTATCTGGGACATAGGGCCTCCTTTATAACCTTCTTCCCAGTGAGCAGGACTGCATCCAAATTCAGCTTCCCATGGGATTAGTGATTCCTTCCAGCAAGGAGGGGAAGCCAGTTCCCTTCTCCAGGTAGGGGGAGCCCCAGATGCCCTTAAAGACTCCAGGTGCTGAGCAGCTTACATTCTCATACTACTCCACTTAATAGATCAGCATCCAAATCTACATTGCTTGGTGACAAGCAATTTATTTCCAAACTGACCAAGTACTCACCCTTTTGTGATAAAGATCAAGGCAGGCCCAAACACACCTCCATCTGATAGTGTGGAAGAATGAGAGATCTATGCTTTCTCTTTTCTCATAAACTTCAGTCATGTAAAATTTTGCTTTCAAAATAAAAGCTATTTCTCACCCACAGAAAATGCCATGAAATGGGTTTAACAACTTCATGCTCAATAGATGGTGATGGGGAATGTTGCAGCGACTGAGTGTGAGAGTATGAGTATTAAGTAAGTAGCATAAGAAGACAATTTGATCTAGGGTAAAATGGATAACCAGCCCAGGTTGGGTACATGAGACAAGTGCTCGGGCCTAGTGCACTGGGAAGACCCAGAGGGATCAGGTGGAGAGGGAGGTGGGAGGGGGGACTGGGATGGGGAGTACATGTAAATCCATGGCTAATTCATTTCAATGTATAACAAAAACTACTGTAATGATGTAAAGTAACTAGCCTCCAACTAATAAAAATTAAAAAAAAAAAAAGAAGACAATTTGAGTCAAGGGGGCTTATAATGGAGAGTAGTTTCTGAGTTGTTCTATAGACTAAAATACTTTTGAAAATATTTGAATGTCAATGAGAGATAATGGAGAGAGTGGAAGACGTTGAAGAGCATAAGAGATAGAGAATAATCAATAGAGGAAAATCTAAGGAAGGCAGGGAGCACTGTGCAGGGCATAGGTGAGAATGTCTCAGTTGTCAAGTGGACAGCTCACCTACTGTATTGAGAGGTGAGGCCAGCTACTGATGCTGGTGATTTGGAAGACTTCTATACCTTCAAATCTCACACATACTTAAATATTTCTATTGTTCTCCCTAACTGAGCTAGATTAAGCTGTGTGATTCTCACAAGCCTAATTATTATGGTTAAGAAACATGCCCCTCATTGTTTAACCTAGACCTGACTTCCATATCTATCCCTAAACTAATCTACTGACTTAACCCAAAGGTTATATAAACTAAGAGATACTTGAAAATGAGAAATAAGAAACAAATGTAATTTATTATTTATAATTGGAAATAATATTCCTGACTACTGCAGCCCAGGGGGAAAAAAAAAATCCATTCATCTAAGTCTAAAAATTCTGTAGAAATCTTACCACAAGAGAATACATGACATTAACAAAACATTTTTTAAAATGTTTCTAAAGAATGAAATTAAATTTATAATTTTTACTTATAAACCTGTGTTACACAGATTTTTACAAACTAAAACCTGGAGTAATACAGCTAAAGCAATAGAAAATTCAGAAAAGTATAAACTTTGATCAATTACAGTCAGTTTTGTTAATTACAGTGACCATATCCAACTTGATGTCAAGAAGTGACCAGTCCACTGTGGGTAGACTGGCAAAATGTGAACAGCCATTGTTGGTGACACAGAACTGAGAAGATAAGAGAGAAAAAGAGCATCAATGAACAAGAAACCACTTCAGCAAACTCTGTCTAAAGGTTTGAGAATATCCCAATAATAGGAATTTATAGTTCCCATGAGATCCAGCTTTTATTTATGCTAAACACTTATCATAGCATGTATTTATATTTCCTTCTATCCTCATCAATATTAGCTCAACAATGTAGGCTTAGTAACTGTAACTCCTGGAGTTACTGAAGAAAAGTTACATGCCATATATATTAATGTTTAATTATAGTTTTAATTTAAATTCTTACACAAGAAAATAATCCTAAAATTTAATATTGCAAGTGGTTTTCCCCTACTGGGGAATTGAAAATATTTTCTTTTTTTTTTTTTTTTTTTTTCAGATAATGTTGGTTCCTTCTTCACCTTGACTTCTGCAAAATACTCAGAATAAAATTTAACCTATTTGATTTTATCTACCAATATATTTTTGTCTTTTTTCCTTTCTATTTTTAAAGGTCGTTATTACCTCATTCTACTTTTTAAGGTAATCATTGACTAAATAGCCTTCTGCTAAAATTGACTAGTATTTTATGTGTATTTTATTTATTATTATTCACTTAAAAATAAATTCCTTTTTCTCTGAAACTGCCCATTTAATCTTCCATCCTAGTTTATGGTAATTCCATTCTACTAGTTAATTAGGCAAATAAACTTGAGGTTAGCCTTGAATTATTCTTATATATTCTACAAAGTCCAAAAAATCCTGTCAATCCTGCTTTCAAGGTATATCCAGTATCAAAATACATCCAGAACAAAAATATATCCATCTTTACTACTCATAATAAATGCACCATCCTGCCCTGCGTGGACCACTACAAAGTTTCCTAACTAGTCTCTCTGTTTCAAACTTTGAGCACTACAGTTTATTAACCACAGGGTCTATTCTCAACTCAACCCTGAATATTCTTTGGAAGGACTTTTGCTTGAGCTGAAGCTTCAATACTTTGGCCATCTGATGCAAAGAACTGACTCATTGGAAAAGACACTGATGCTGGGAAATATTGAGGGCAGGAGGAGAAGAGAGCGGTAGAGGATGAGATGGTTAGATAGCATAACTGGACTCAATGGACATGGATTTGAGCAGGTTCTGGGAGGCAGCAGAGAAAAGAAGAGCATGGCAGACTATAGTCCATGGGCTCACAAAAAGTCACACATGACTCAGGGACTGAAGAGCAGCAACTATTCTCAACAGATAAATTACAATTATCCTTTTAAAAACCCTGACCACACTTCTTCTCTGCTCAAAATCCTTCAATGGCTTCCAACCTCAGTCAAAGTGAATGTCATTATGCTTACAAGCAGATTACAAAGACATCTTTTAGTCCTCTGACTTTTACCTCTCACTCTCACATTTGCCTTTTTTTCTTCTAGACTTACTGGATTCCTTGTTGCTTCTTGTACAAGGTGTATATATTACATGTCAACGTTTATGTATTTCCTGGTCATTTTTAGTGGGCATACAGTTGTCCAAGTGATTGTACAATTTCACTCTCCTATCAGTATGTAAGGATGTCAATACCTCCATATCCTTAACTCACATTTAGTATGCCAATCTTTTGAATTTTTGTCCTTCTAAGAGTGTGTAGTGGTATATTACTGTGGTTTCATTAGAATTTCCCTAATGATTAATGATGTTGATCATCTTTTTTCTTTTGCTTCACTGTTATCTGTGTAACATCTATAGTGAAGTGCCTGTTAAAATATTTTGTCCATTTTTAAATGATTGCTTCATGGTATTTTAAAAGTTTGTATACTAGTGATACACTCCCCATGTCAGGTACATGATTGCCAAAACTTCCATGTCATCTGAGAAAAAAAATGTCTTACTTTATTTGTTCCAACTTGGATGCTTTTTACTCCCTCCCCCCCAATTATTTTTATTAGTTGGAGTCTAATTACTTTACAATATTGTAGTGGTTTTTGCCATACATTGACATGAATCAGCCATGGATTTACATGTGTTCCCCATCCTGAACCCCCCTCCCACCTCCCTTCCCATCCCATCCCTCTGGGTCATCGCGGTGCACCAGCCCCAAGCACTTGTCTCATGCATCCAACCTGGACTGGCGATCTGTTTCACACTTGATAATAAACATGTTTTGATGCTGTTGTCTCAGATCATCCCACCCTGGCCTTCTCCCATAGAGTCCAAAAGTCTGTTCTATACATCTATGTCTCTTTTTCTGTCTTGCATATAGGGTTATTGTTACCATCTTTCTAAATTGCATTAGTATACTGTATTGGTGTTTATCTTTCTGACTTACTTCACTCTGTATAATGGGCTCCAGTTTTATCCATCTCATTAGAACTGATTCAACTGTATTCTTTTTAATGTCCTAGTAATATTCTGTTGTGTATATCTACCACAGCTTTCTTATCCATTCGTTCGCTGATGGGCATATAGGTTGCTTCCATGTCCTGGCTATTATAAACAGTGCTGCGATGAACATTGGGGTACACGTGTCTCTTTCAGATCTGGTTTCCTCAGTGTATATGCCCAGGAGTGGGATTGCTGGGTCATATGGCAGTTCTATTTCCGTTTTTTTAAGGAATCTCTACACAGTTCTCCATAGTGGCTGTACTAGTTTGCATTCCCACCAACAGTGTAAGAGGGTTCCCTTTTCTCCACACCCTCTCCAGCATTCATTGCTTGTAGACTTTTGGATAGCAGCCATTCTGACTGGTGACAATATTGATTCTTCCAATCCATGAACACTGTATATTTCTCCATTTATTTGTGTCCTCTTTGATTTCTTTCATCAGTGTTTTATAGTTTTCTATGTATAAGTCTTTTGTTTCTTTAGGTAGATATACTCCTAAGTATTTTATTCTTTTTGTTGCAATGGTGAATGGTATAGTTTCCTTAATTTCTCTTTCTGTTTTCTCATTGTTAGTGTATAGGAATGCAAGGGATTTCTGTGTGCTAATTTCATATCCTGCAACTTTACTATATTCATTGATTAGCTCTAGTAATTTTCTGGTAGAGTCTTTAGGGTTTTCTATGTAGAGGATCATGTCATCTGCAAACAGTGAGAGTTTCACTTCTTTTCCTGTCTGGATTCCTTTTATTTGTTTTTCTGCTCTGATTGCTGTGGCCAAAACTTCCAAAACTGTGTTGAATAGTAGTGGTCAGAGTGGGCACCCTTGTCCTGTTCCTGATTTTAGGGGAAATGCTTTCAATTTTTCACCATTGAGGATAATGTTTGCTGTGGGTTTGTCATATATAGCTTTTATTATGTTGAGGTATGATCCTTCTATTCCTGCTTTCTGGAGAGTTTTTATCATAAATGGATGTTGAATTTTGTCAAAGGCTTTTTCTGCATCTATTGAGATAATCATATGGTTTTTATCTTTCAATTTGTTAATGTGGTGTATTACATTGATTGATTTGCAGATATTAAAGAATCCTTGCTACTTTTTTTTTTTCTTGCCTGATTGTAAATGCTGAGAATTTTTATAAGAAATGGATATTACATTTTATCACATGATTTTTTTTCTGAGTCAGTTAACATACAAACAGCCCTTCATTGCTTGATGTAAAACTGTCTTGAAACATGCTTTTTTCCCCCCTTTGCTTTATTTATTATTTGTTTGTTCAGCAGGAGAGAAAATCTGGTTCTTGTTACTCTGTCTTGCCCAGAAGCATGTTTCATCTAGTCTTTGTAATAACTTTTAAAAATTCCATGTTATTTTTCTGTATGAAACTCTCTGATAATTTTCCATTAGTCCCAGAAACATTTCACCATGGCTTACAAGGTAAATAGTACCTACCTCCTTCTTCAACCTTATCTCCAGCTACTTTCTAGACCATTACATCTGGTCATTTTGCTTTCTGTCTCTGGGAGACATCAAAGACTTTAAAGTGTTAATTTTTTAAATTCTTCCCTCTGTCTGAAGAGTCCATATCTAAATTCTGCACATGGCCCAGTAACTCTCACCCTTCACTCAAATGCCATTTCCTTTTAAGTGGCACCTAGTATCACACTACTTGCATTACTCTTTTTTTTTTTTTTTTTTTTTGGTCCAGGAGCATTTATCAGTATTTGAAACCAATGTTTAAGACTTGATTTACTTTTTGGCAATTTTCCTCTCCCATCACTTCATGGCAAATAGGAGGGGGAAAATGGAAGACATCACAGGTTTTTTTTTCTTGAACTCCAAAGTCACTTCAGATGGTGACAGCAGACATGAAATTAAAATTCACTTGCTCCTTAGAAGGAAAGCTATGACAAACCTAGACAGGGTATTAAAAAGCAGTGCCATCATTTTGTGGATAAAGGTCTGTATAATCAAAGCTATGGTTTTCAAAGTGGTCATCTATGGATGTGAGAGTTGGACAATAAAGAAGAATGAACACAAAATAATTGATGCTTTTGAATTGTGGAGCTTGAGAAGACTCTTGAGAGTCCCTTGAACTGCAAGTGGTTCAAACCAGTCAATCTTAAAGGAAATCAACCCTGAATTTTCACTGGAAGAACTGATGCTGAAGTTGAAGCTCCAACACTTCGGTCACCTGATGAGAAGTGCTGACTCATTGGAAAAGACCTTGCTGCTAGAAAAGATTGATGGCAGGAGGAGAAGAGGACAGCAGAGAATGAGATGATTAGATAGCATCACTGACTCGATGGACATGAATTTGAGCAACCCTAAGAGACAGTGTAGGACAGATGAGCCTGGGTGGGCTGCAGTCCATGGGACTTCAAAGAGTCAGACATGACTTAGAGACTGAATAACAGAAACAATTTTCTTCTCTCTTTCCTATGAAATTTAAACTTTATGAAGACAGGGGTCCTGTTCTGTGTCCATCTATAAACTTAGCAGAAAGAAGTATGCAGAGCATCCACAAGAAGGTGAACAAATATTTATTTAATAAATGATGTGGAAATAAATCTTTTTAGGGTCCTGAAGTTGATTACTTCCACATTCCATGATCACTCTAATGAGAACCTTTTAATTCTTCTATTACTTTATGGATTAATTGTAAATTGTCTGTCCCTCTAAAAGAATGAAGACTATAGGCATTTTTTTCCTTTATCAGTTTTTAAAATGAATTTCATGTTATGTTCTACTTATTGTCTTATATACTATACAACAACAGAAAAACACAAGCATTGGTGCCATATAGCTTCCCCACTCCCTGATGTGTTTTCTTTCCACAAGTTAGCTAACATTTCAACACTTCAGTTTCCCAATATATTGCAGAAAGGGAATAATACATTACCTACCAGAGTTGTAGAAATGAATTGAGGTTATATACATGAGACCTAGCACAAAATAAAGGCATTAAATTTGCTCCTAAATTCTTTTACTTTAACCCAATCTCTAGATTTCATTTGTTTTTAAATTAGTGTTGGTGTGATTATTCAAACAGGTTTAGTTTAGTCTGAATGATAAGGCAAATGAGAACAAAAATCTAGGGTATAGAAAAGAGTTGTAGAGAGAGGGAAAGCTACAATAGGCAAAAGTGTCACTATTAATTTAATAAGTTGGCAGAAAAGATGAGGGTAGGAAGTTGTGTTTGTGCTCATTAAGCATTTATGATAATTATAACACAAATAATATCTGAACTTAGAAAAAGGCATTTGATTCATGAATTGTAGTACTCAATGCTCCCAGCAAGGAAATATTCATTCAACATTGCCTAACTTATATTGAAGAGGAACTGTGAATTTACTGTACAATTAAGTGTAAGTTGATATCTATATCTATTTCTTCTAGAATTAGGACAATACAATTGCATTCTAGGATATAAACCCAGCAGGTCACCACTCTCAATTATTAGCATCTGTAATATACCATGCCTAGTTTTCTAAAGGTGATTCTGGTTGAGGACTATTGACTTTTACTACAAGAACAGCTGTAATAGCAAGTTAGTGTGATATTTTCCATGATATCCCAGGTCTTTGAACATCTCTTAGACATTTAATTACATATTACCAATGAACAATGCATGTCTGGATTTAGTAGGACAAATATGGGGCGGGGGGGAAGACTGTATAAAAGACAGAATCATCTCTAGTGAAACTTAGACAATGTATTTGCTTGATATTTCATGATTCCAGAAGCAAATATTGTACAGGAGAGCAACTTAGTTATAATTTTAATTTTAATTTAATTTAATTTATCTAGGTTTTAGATGAAAAGCCATAATATTTGATATGTTGCTTCACATATAAAAAACGCACTGAATGAACCAAAATGAAAACTTACAATAGTGCCCATAGAATGCTTCACTTAACACATATAAGAGGACTTATATCTAAATTATAATTAATGTAGTGATTTATTTAATTACATTTTTCAATTTTTTTGTAGATAATTTATGCCTTATCTTTATGTATGTTTTTCCTTTAAATTTTTGTATTTCATTTCAACTAGTATCTCTCAAGCAAATGGTGTTTTTTAGACCCACAAGAACAATTTGTGTTTTAAAGGAAAGCTATAGATAATATATTTTAAACAAAAATATGCATTGAATAATTAAAATCATCACCATCTTATTTATTATATGTTTGCATTTGTTTATAGACTTTTAAAATTATTTTATTTATTGAACCTTCTTATTTTGTATTGGGGATAGTCAATTAACAAACAATGTTGTGATAGTTTCAGGTGAACAGCAAAGGAACTCAGCTATAAATGTACATGTATCCATTTTTCCCCTGAACTCCCCTCTCATCCAGTTTGCCATATAACATTGAGCAGAGTTCCATGTGCTGTTCCATGTGATCCCTGTTGGTATCCATTTTAAATATAGTTGTGTGTACATGTCCATCCCAAACTCCTTGAATGTCCCTGCCTTTCATTCTTCCCCCTGACAATTTTTTAAATGAAGGTATTAATATCTAGAAAGTAAAGCTATTCTCCATCACTCACTCACTAGGAATTAATCTTAAAAATAAAGATTACCTTAAAACATATATATATACTTTGAAATTAAATTCCATTTTTACTGTTTCTTTATTTTATTTGCTATTTTCTATGTAAAAAAAAAAAAAGCTTTCTTAATTGAAGCAGATGAAACACTTTAGGTGCTCAAGAGAGAGGGTGTTTAGCATATTGCTAGGAGACCACATTCATATCCTCCATAATAACAGCAGTAATTATGTGCTTCCTGGTGCAGGGCATTAGAAACACTGCCAGTTATGTCTCAGCATGCCACAGAATTAACTCATACAATCTTGATCATCTATTTCGAGCAACTCATCTGCCAAGTTGACCTATACTGTAATCAAACTAAACTGTATACTTTTGCTACATTTGCATTTTATTCCAAGTTTCAGACACACACTTCTCATTCATCCTCTGAAATAGCCTTGCTGTAAGTAAGACATGGTAAATTAATTTCCTTCCCTCAATATCCAGTTCAATAAAAAGCACAAAATTTCTGAAAGTTAAAAGTCCCAATATAGTAATATAGTTCCCTGTTTTAGATTTCAGTGAATATCCAATCTTCATAATTGAAAATTCCTAGAATAAAGACAGAGTTATCTAGATAATTCCCTTAGCATTTACATTGTTTAAAGAAACTCATACATTTTTACCTATCAAGGTCAAGTCCTCAAATTCTTAATGATGCATTTCAATGTTAGAAACTAGTCAATTTAGAATTGTGAGATACTAAATGTCCTTTCAGCTCATGGATAAGGCTGTTCTCTTAGAGGCATAGTATGTCCATTTTGTTTCATGAAAATATTCAAATCTCTTTACTTTATTGCTCTTATTTGTAAAAATGAATGCAATAATTCTCAAGTGTGTTATAGGTGATAGTTTTATAAATGTATGTAAAACACTTAGAATAGTATCTAACAACATGAAAGTAGTCAATAAATGGCAATTGCTACAATTCCAGGTTTTTTTTTTCCCCTGTTATGAAACACAATATGTATTTTATCTCTCCAACTCTTATCAGCCAGTAGATTCAAAATAAAACCCTGCTTTGGAACATTTATTATGTAAATGTGTAAGTTTGAAAATTATATGTATATGTGTAATTTTATAATAAAAAATTAATGCTTATTCACAGCAATATATTTCTTATACCTGATGTAGTTTTGAATTCTGAGAATATTCTTTAAAATTTGCAAGGAGTTTTTAACACAGTTCTGGCTTTCATGCTTGAAATAAGTCTTCTTAATGTGGCAGACTGTAATCACCCTAAACAGTATCCTAGGCTCTTTAACTAGGGAGGCTAAGATAGTAACAGGAATGTTTCCTTAGAATAATCCCAAGGATCAAATCTTTTGAGATGAAATGTCTTAAATAAATAATATGACTATTCCATGGATAAAGTGAAGTGTTAGTCTCTCAACCATGCCTGACTCCTAGTACCCAGAGTAGCCCGCCAGGCTCCTGTGTCCATGGAATTCTCCAGGCAAGAATACTAGAAAGGATTGCCATTTCCTTCTCTAGGGTATCTTTCCAACGTAGGTATCTGACCTGCGTCTCTCTCATTGCTGGCAGATTCTTTACCATCTGAACCACCAGTGGATAGGGGTTTAATACTGTTACTTAAACATGTCATTGCGGAGGCCACTTGTTGCCTACTTTAACATCCGTTTTCTTTTTTGGCATTAAAGTATCAGATTTTTATCTTGAACTGCAAATCCCAACCTTCTTTGCAGTTAGTGTGGCCTTGTACCAAGTCTGGCCAGTGACATTGACGTGTACTTAAATATTCAATGCATCAACTTCTAGAAAATCTCATAAAAGGTCTTCTCCCACTTCTCCCTTTTCCTCAGATCTGCTGCCTGGAATGAAGAACTGATGAATAAAGCTTTATCTACCATCTTGGGTTTTAAACCATCATGTTTTGGAGAACAGAGAGAAAAGAAGCAAAGGACAAAAAACACTGCTAAATTTATGAGCGTTGTGGAACCACCATATACTCAAGGTCTGCTTGCACTTTGACTTCTTTATGTCACTCATAAATAAGTTTTATATTTGCTTAAGTGCTCATATTTCCTATAGCATGGAGGCAAACTTGAAACACCTTCTATTATGAGATATCCTTATTTTTCTATCATTTGTTTTCACTACTGAACTTCAGTAACTTTTAAATTTCATTTGCATAATATTCAGTTTGCTATTGGATGGACAAGTATTAAAACTTGTTTTGATTAGTGTGTTTCATAAGAGGATATAGCTTACCTTTTTATAATTTGTAAATATTCAATGTTTTAACTCAGTGTTATAAAAGTTAAAAGCATCACTTTTCTATAATCTGACTGTTGATACTACTGACTGTTGATATTACTACTGATAATTAGTAGTAGAAAATTAAATGCATACCTTATTCTGCACAAAACAATGTTATTGCTTATCTTATCAAAATATACTTGTTGATAGTTTTCACAAATATCTTAATCACTATTACTTAGTTGCATTTATTGGATTGCAGAAACATAGAACCATAGATTACTTGGCATGGTTTCAAACTATAAAAATAGGTGAAATAATATCATATATATTTCAGATTTTTCATACCCAGTTATTTTTGCTCAATTATTTCATAGTATAGTTATGGATGGGATTAATGAAAGATTAAAAATGTGAAATGGTTTTCCTGGTGATTCAGTGGTAAAGAATCCACCTGCCAATGCAGGAGACATGGGTTTGATACCTGGTCTGGGAAGATCCCACATGCCGTAGAGCAACTGAGCCTGTGTGGCATAACTATTGAGCCTGTGCTTTAGAGCCTGGCAACCTTCACTACTGAGCTCACATACTGCAACTGCTTAAACTTGTCAGTCCTAGAGCCCGTGCTCTGTAACAAGAGTAGCCACCGCAATGAGAAGTCCACTTCTTGCAAGGAAGAGTAGCCCCCAATTGCCACAACTAGAGAAGGGCCCAAGCAACAGTGAAGTCCCAGCACAGCCATAAATCAATAAATAAGGCTTTTAAAAAACTGTGAAAATAAACACTAAAGCTATACCAATATAAATAAGTCAAAATCAAGCAGAAAGACAAAATGACTGAACATTAAACATTAGTGTGTTCTTTGGAAAGTTAAAGTAGAATTCCCCAAAAGAGAATAGAGAAATCAGGAGGAAAAAATTAAAAAAACAATGAAAAAAAAATGAACAGCTTTAAATTATATTTATGAAACTCAAGAAATATGACAAAAACTACAAGAAACATCAGAATCAAACTTAGAGTCAATGATAAAGAAAATATCTCAGAAGAAGCCAGAAGGCAATAGAATATTACATCTGGAAGAAAATAAGTATGGTCTTCATGGGAAAGAGTGCAATCAAAAATAAATTGGAGTGACATCTGGAAAGCTTTGGAAAAATAATCAAAGAAACAAATTCAGTTAACAAATTGTGAAAATATGAAAATCCTATATCTCTCAAAAAATTGAAATTGTAATTAAAATTCTTATGAAAAAGACTTTCCAGAATCAGATGACCTTAATAATAGGATTTTGATAGGCTGCTTATAATATTCATACATAAATAAAATTCAGCTAGAATACCAAGAAAACTCAGGAACAAAAAGAAAAGTTGGAAGACAACCATTTGTTTCTAAGACTTGACTATCAAGACAAGATAGACAAACATACTAATGCAACAGAATAGAGGGCCCAGAAATAGACTTATACAAAAGTCTATTTTCACATTTTTTCCACAAAGATGCAAAGAAAAGTCAGTACAGGGAGAATAGAGTTTTCAACAAATGGTGTAGAACATGGATATCCATAAAGAAACATTGAAGAATATAGAAAATTCAGTTCATAGTGTACTATAGTACTAAGTGAAACATGTAAATCTCTAAAACTTCTATAATTAAATATAGGATAAAGTCTTTTCAATCTTGTGTTATGCCAAGATTCATTACATAAAAGAAAAGTGTGATCCATAAAATAAAAAAGAAACTCTATCAAAATTAAAATTTTCTGCTCATTAAACCCAACACTATTAAGTGAAAGAAAAGACAAGTTCCAGATGGGGAAAAATATTTGCAGACCACATATTAGGTGAAAACTTATATCTAGAATATGTAGAGAGAGAGAGTTCTCATAAACACAAACACATTAAAAAATGGTCAAATAATTTGAGCAACACTTTATCACAAAAGCTAAGTGGATAACAAATGAGCACATGAAAAGATGAACAGTATTATTAGAGAAATAGGAATTAAACCATAATGAAATACCACTACACAATTATCAGTATGGCTAAAATTCAAAAGACTGACCTTACCAAGTATTAGTAAGGATTTGGAGTGACCCAAACTCTTACACCCTGCTGGTGGAAATGAAAACTGGTACATTCACTTTGTATGAGAGTTTGTCAGTTTCCTCAAAAGGAAGTATCATGATTCATATATGATCGTGATTACACTTTTCTAGTTTTTAGTATTTACCCAAAGAAATGAAAGCATGTGTCCACTGAAGTGACTATACAATAATGTTCATAGCAACTAATTTTTTTTAATTTATTTAAAAAAATTATAGTAAGTACAAACTGAAAGCCCAAATGTCCATCATTTTATGAACAGATAAACTGTGGTATATTGATGAAGTGGGATGCTACTTAGCAATACTAAGAAATGGACTATTGATATGAATATGTTTCTGTGTATACATGTATATATAGTTGTACCTTTAAATATTATTGTATGATGGTCATAACTCAACTATATGCCAAAAAGTAATTATTCACTAGTACATCACTTCCACTCAAGTAACACTGATGATCATATGATGATATTCACTACATAAAAATAAATATGTCATTTCTGAAACATATATTAAGTTATGCCTCCATATAAAATTGTTTCTTCTCTGCATATTTTGAAGCTTTGAAAAAATGTTGATGATCCTTCTAACTTAGGACTATTACCCTCTCATGGCAGTCAAGAATTAATTCTCTGATATTTTTTCTAATTCTTTTTATATTTTATAGGTAAAAAAGAAATGATTTAAACTCAGTGATTCTGTCAGTTTTTCAGATGTTTAATAATTTGATCAGTGTTTCACTAGTCTTAAAAAAGAAAAATCTGAGTATTCAGCAGGACACGAAATGTGTGAAACCCAATGTTCTCTAAATTGTTTTTTATATACTGTATATGTAAAGCTATTATGTGGAAAGATCTTTCAGATCATTTTCAGACCTGCACTGTGTCTTTTCAGGTACCAATTCTATGTTCTGCCTAAGCATTATAGGTAAGAGAAAATCAACTGCTACCTAGGTAGTTTATCTAATGTAACCCTATAGCAATACTACAAAAAAGGAATTATGTTTTTTTTCCTAAACTACAAGTTAAAAAAATCAGAACACTTTCTAACACCATACACAAAGATAAACTCAAAATGGATTAAAGACCTAAATGCAAGACCAGAAACTATAAAATTCTTAGAGGAAAACACAGGCAGGACACTAGATGACACAAATCAATGCAAGATCCTCTATGACCCATCTCCTAGGGTAACAGAAATAAAAACAAAAGCAAACAAGTGAGACCTGATTAAACCTTGAAGTTTTTGCACAGCAAAGGAAACTATAAGCAAGGTGAAAAGACTACCCTCAGAATGGGGGAAGATAATAGCAAGTGAAACAACTGACAAAGGATCAATTTCTAAAATATACAAGCAGCTCATACAACTCAATGCCAAAAAAACAAACAACCCAATCAAAAAGTGGGAAAAAGACCTAAACAGACATTTCTCCAAAGAAGAAACACAGATGGCAAACAAACACATGAAAAGTTGCTCAACATTGCTCGTTATTAGAGAAATGCAAATTAAAACTACAATGAGATATCACCTCACACCAGTCAGAATGGCCATCATCAAAAAGTCTACAAACAATAAATGCTGGAAAGGGTGTGGAGAAAAGGGAACTCTCTGGCACTGTTGGTCGGAATGTAAATTGATACAGCCACTGTGGAAGATGATATGGAGATTCCTTAAAAGACTAGGAATAAAATCACCATATGATCCAGAAATCCCAATCCTAGGTATTTATCCTGAGGAAACAAAAACTGAAAAAGACACGTGTATCCCATTGTTCATTGCAGCACTTTTTACAATAGCTAGAACATGGGAGCAACTTAGATGTCCACCGACAGATGAATGGATAAAGAAGTTGTGGTAAATATACACAATGGAATATTACTCAGCCATAAAAAGAAACTTATTTGAGTCAGTTCTGATGAGGTGGATGAACCTAGAACCTATTATACAGAGTGAAGTCAGTCAGAAAGAGAGAGATAAATATCATATTCTAACACATATATACAGAATCTAGAAGAATGGTACTGAAGAACTTATTTACAGAGTGGCAATGAAGGAACAAACATAGAGAATAGACTTATGGACGTGGCGAGAGGGGAGGAAAGGGTGAGATGTATGGAAAGAGGGATATGGAAACTTATATTACCATAAGCAAAATAAATAGCCAATGGGAATTTGCTATATGGCTCAGGAAACTCAAACAGGGGTTCTGTATCAACCTAGAGGGGTGGGATGGGGAGGGAGATGGAAGGGAGGTTCAAAGGGGAGGGGATATATGTATACCTATGACTGATTCATGTTGAGGTTTGACAGAGGACAACAAAATTCTGTAAAGCAATTATCCTTCAATAAAAAAATAAATTAAAAAAGTTAAATAATGTGCCACCTTAGAAACCACTCTTTTGCATCATACAGCCTTTAAGAAAAAAGGAAAAAAAAAAAAAAAACTCTCTGTGGAAGAAACAAGGCCAGGAATGTAAGGAAGGGAGCTCTTAGTATAATCATCCCTCCTGGAGTTATTCAAAACAGGAAAAAATTACATAAAATGATTAAATTGTGGACTAACTATGTAACATGTGGAAGCTAAGTCTCCCTCTTTAGAATTCTGCTTTATCACTGAAAGGTGAAAGGCTATGTCAAAGAATCCTAAATTTTCTTTTACTTCCAGAATTATATAATGCTATGAGTGCTAGGCAAAGTGAACCTCAGACACAGTGAAACACAGAGGTCTAGGGAAGATGTGCTTTCTTAGTCAAAGCAAAAAGTTAAGCTTCTCGAATAAATGAATAGATAAATGTTTGATCCCTGCTCTACAGTCAGGACTCCTGAGAGGCATTTATATCTTCTGGAGTTTGTCTTCTGTGAGTCAGTAATTACGCTGTAAGAATTTTTTCTCAATTATACTATGTGTTATCTATTAAGGGATATAATTATTCACATGAAAATGAGTTCACTTCACAGTAGCTTTTAAATATATGTTATGATATATGATGTAATTTTAATTAGAGGTCATCTGTAAAAGCTCAGTTTACTAATGTATTAGCCTTTTATAGATGAAAATTGGCTCCAGATTTGCAATCTACAAGCCTAGAATCCTTTTCAATATAATATAATCTACTGTAAAAATATTTAACAAAATTTGAACATAGTTATTGGATAAGAACATTTATATCCCTATTTATCAGCTTCACAGTCCATTACTGGTGAACAATTCATATTATTTTATAAAACAAAAAGACAAATTAATTGTTTCTATGATCTAAGTATACAGTCAGAATCAAACTACTAGCAAATTTTAACCAGAAATTTTGTTATAGATCAGTTAATTAAAATAGTTGATATTGAATTTGATTATGTACATTTACTGCATTTAACCATTATAATAAGAGAGCTCCCTCAAACATAATATTTAAAATTCATCATGAAATTTGAAGATTTTTAAAAATTGCCAAATAAATCCTTTCATGCTTTGCAGGGCAGCGTGGCTCAGTGACTCACAGAGAGATTGAAAGAAATTCTAACCTCAGCTTTTAATTCATATACTGACTGATGCTGGGCAAAGCACTTAACCTCACTGATCCTTCATCTGTATAATTGGGTTGGTGGAAACATGACTGTAAAGAGCTGTAAATAAATATAAGTAGCTATTAGAGAATGAATTCCAATGAAATTTCAATGAAATTCCATGAAAATCAAAATCTAATGCTATTGTTTAGCATGAAACATTCACCCTAAAGCAAGCAGTTAATAGAAGTGCTATGAGTCACGGACCCTTTGTCAGCTTTTGAAACTCATTACTCTGACACACAAAGCGGATGAAATAATAAAAACAACATTGACTAAAATCAGATCATAAAGGTCAGGTTGAATTCAATATAAAGATAGAACATAAGTCTCTAAATATCAAGAATATTGCAATTCATATCTGTGATTATGCTTATTTATTGCTGTAAATGTGATTTGATGCTTCTTGTACTTAACTTGGTTGAGGCAGCATGAGTGTATATATCAAATAAGTGGTACCATTAGCAATATATGCCAATATTAGGGAAGAATAAATTTTAATTTCTTTGCTTCCATGAAATAAGTTAATAAGGGAAACGCAGATATTACCTCAGGACCACTCTTCCTGATGAGAGTTCCAGGGCAGGCATGATAGGAGCTGGGGGAAAATGAGAGGTATGATCCAAGGTACTTCTAAATAGAAGGCATGGCATTATTATCCCCTGATCATAACCTCCTTCCCACTTGTCTCAGGTGTTTATGTTCCTTGTGAATCCTGAATCTGAATTAGGTACTTTTTACTGAGTTTCAAAAACATGAAATAACTTTTCTGGAAGAAAAAATGACTATGTTTTCTTAGTGATTTAATCCATGACTTCAAGCTGTAACTTATTGATTATTACCATTAGTAAGTAGCATTTTTTTACGGGAGTATAAGTGCTTAATAATGTTGTTAATTTCTGCTGTACAACAAAGTGAATTAACTCTATGCATGTATATATCCCCCTTTTTTTTAAATTTATTTTTACTAGTTGGAGGCTAATTACTTTATAATATTGTAGTGGTTTTTGCTATACATTGACATGAATCAGCCATGGATTTACATGTGTTCCCCATCCCGATCCCCCCCTCCCACCTCCCCTTCTTTTTGAAACTTTCTCCTACCCACTGCCCCCTCCTACCCCTCTAGCTCATCACAGAGCATATGTATAGGATCTAGAAAAATGATACAGATGAATCTATTTCTAGGGAAGGAATAGACTCAGACATAGAGAAAGGATACATGGACATGGGGAGGGCAGAGGGGAGAGCAGGACAAATTGAAAAAGTAGGATTGACGTATTTACACTACTCTTAAATAGATAGCTACTGTGACACTGCTATGAAGCACAGAAAGCTCTATAGTGCTCTGAAACATTTTAATGAAGTCATATAACATACGAAACCACAGGATTTAGCTGTAAGAAGGTGCTACCAACTGCCATCAGAATAAGGGTAGGAGTCCATTAGTGCCTTCTTCTGCCTATATTCTTTTCCAATTTTTTCAGTAAGATATTGACATATCAAAAAAACAAATCTCTATTCCTATAACTAAACATGCCAGAAATTCTCTTCCAATTTTTTTTCAGTAAGATATTGACATATATCAGAAAAAAACAAATCTCTCTTCCCATAACTAAACATGCCAGAATTTCTTTTCCAATTCTTTTTCAGTAAGATATTGACTTAGAAAAAAAAACAAATCTCTCTTACTATAACTAACATGCCAGAAATTCTTTTCCATTTTTTTTCAGTAAGATATTGACATATTTCAGAAAAAAACAAATCTCTCTCCCCATAACTAAACATGCCAGAATTTATACTGGTAACAAATCCAGCATTTTCTTAGCCTGCAAATGGCAAAATGCCTAACTCTCCATATTTGCCTACCATTTGCCACCATACTTGCCTTGATCTGCTCATTTGGGGAGGAACAGGTTTTAGCCACATAATTGTTGGGTATAAATTAAGTAAGAGAGAGGTCATTCATTGATCAATAAAATATCATCATGATTTGAGCCTCTGGCATGGTTCAATTTCTTTATAGCCATCCCTAGATATAGAAACTGAAGCTCAAACCAGTGGCTTGAGCATTTACCTATCACAGCTGAAGACAGCCAGCAGTTCATCAAAAGCATGTTAACTCAAAGAGTATTTATATTCTCTTTATTAAATTTGCCTTTAATTGTAGGTAATATAAAATTATTAACCAAACCAACAGTACCAATTGAGCTTATTTCCCCAATGATTGAAAAACAAACTACAACCGCTACAACATAAAATCATCAAAAACAAAATATATTTCATCTCAAAGTCTGTTTGAGAAAGTAGCAAAACATAATTTTTGACACAGCAGATTCTAATTCTTTTTTATTGTGTGTTGGAACAAAAAATTGTCTTTATACTATTAATATTTTATATCTTATGTGCTTAACTTTATAGTTATTGGACTTCTATGTATTATTATTCCATAGATTTTTCTTTCTTTATACTTAGTTAAGCATATTTTCTGTCATTAAACAAAATGGTAACTGAAAAAAATACAATAAACATATAGCTTACTGACATGTGACAATAAATTTTAAAACTTCCCTCTTCTGAATTTATAATGATAATACTGATGTACTTCTATTTTAAAATCACTTTAAATTCTGAAATAGCATAACTTGTCTGATATACTTATGAACTCGTTAAGGAAAAAAATGAGCATAAATTTGATTTCAGCAAAACAATTATTTCCTTGATATTAATTGCACATTTGTATATTTTCTTTCAAAAGTAGCTTGCAATTTAATGTCTTTGTGGATAATAGGTTAATTACAACACTAGTCTAATTAATTATTTAAAACAAATCATAAAATCAAGAAACACTAGTGTATGCTTATTAGAAATGTAGGAAGAGGCAGGGTTTCAGGATTGCACAGAATTGGGTGAAAATCTCAGTCCTTCCCTATTTCGTTATCAGTAAAGTAGAATATACTGTTTAGTCTTCAGGGTATTCATGGAAATTAGAGATAAAAATATAAATTTTCTACCTCAGAATTGATGAGTCAACTAATTGGAAAAGACCCTGATGCTGGGAAAGAGTGAGGACAGGACTATAAGGGGGCAACAGAGGATGAGATGGTTGGATGGCATCACTGACTCAATGGACATGAGTTTGAGCAAACTCAGAGAAACAGTGAAGGACAGGAAAACCTGGCATGCTGCAGACCATGGGGTCACCAAGAGTCAGACATGATTGAGTGACTGAACAACAGCAACAAACCCCAGAACTAGCTATACAGAGCACTGAACAGATATCAACTCAGGTTCTTATGGTTATAGCATAACTAGATGCTCATTTAATGAGTTTTGCTTGAGTTTCTGAGTGGGCTGCTGAGGCAGAAGAGGAAGTATACACATGACAGATTTGTTCTCTCAATGTTTCTGGGGAGTCTAGACTATATAGTATTTGTTAAATAAGTTTTGAGAGATGTGGGATAAAAGTCCATTCCCAAGAACACCCTGGGTGTTACCATTTTCCCACCATATGGAGAAAGTCTTTAGTGAAAGAGAATGAAACCACCCTGCAGAGAGAAGCAGATGCCTCTGTGTGTGTGTGTGTGTGTGTGTGTGTGTGTGTGTGTGTGAGAGAGAGAAGGAAGAAACATAATCATCCTGTGTTTCTGAGTCACTTTCATATTTGTTTCTGCTCTTCTTTCAGTTTAATAATTTTTAATCTCTTACTTACAATTTGTGAGCCAATGAAAGCCTCCACTTTTAACCTAAGTGAGGAGGTTGGGTTTCTGCCACTTGCAAAGAAAAAGAAAGAATTATTTCCATTATGCCTATGACATATGAACCTGCAGAAAATCTACATTTAAGTACGAAAAATTTTTACCAGGTGTCTGAGACAGAGAAGGTTACAACCATTTGAATTTTCATATTCTTCTCCTATAAATTGGGAACATTATATCAGCCTTACAGTACCATGCTTTGTCAAAATTATGCATTTTATTGTGATGATTTCTACTAATAGCAATTGTTAAGCACTTTTTCTCTATGTATTCATATGCATATGGCCAGGAAACTATTGCTTTTATGTGGGGGGAAAAGACATCAAATACTGACTTAACAAAGCCAAACCCACTGAACTAAGATTATGACTCAGAACTTCCTGGGTTCTAACTGTGGCTTCACTGTGCTATTATGAGATCATACGTAAGTAATTCACCCTTCTGTTTTCTCATAGATGATGAAAACCGAATTTGATCTCTCCATTGATGTAAAATACCTCTTAAATTAGTTTGTCCATATTTATTATTTCTCTTCACTAAATGTCAATTGCTAAGTTCGAGTATCTAATTTACTTGCAATTATTTCTCATTAAAATAATATAAAATGTTTTTTTCAGATTTATCAAGTTTTTTTTTTTTTTTTTTCTCCTTTCATATCCTTGACTTTTCTTATTGGTATAAAAAATTTAAAAACTCATCAGCAGTTCAAGATGAATTTAGATTATTTTAAACCAGTATCAAATTCACAAACTAAACTCTGGATTCACTTAGGTATTCTCATTGTCTCTCAAAATAAGTATGGAATATTTTCAGCCTTGCTTTCTTAAGTAAGTCATACAATTGGTTGTTACCAAGTAACTAATAAGAACCTATTCTATTTAAGGGATCAAAAACGAGATACATATTTGGCAACTTGTATTTTCCAATTCAGCTACTAATTTTTAAAACAAGGAAAAGGAAAGCTCAGCATTTCTTTGAGAATAAATGTCACTTTGTCATATCTGCACAATGTGTGCATGATATATATAGGCATTCACAGTACCAAAAATAAAACACAAGGTGATATAGGCATGATACTACCTCACTGTCATGGACTTACTAAAGAATTAAGATTTTATGATAATATGGCTAGTCTGGGGACTGGGCTTGGTACTGAGAAAAGAAAACACACCCTGACACTAAACCCAGATGAGGATTTTGTATTTTGTAACTTCTAAAATATGGGCATTATCACTTCACTTACCTGACATGAGTTTCCTAAGCTTTAAACCAAGAAGTTTGGCATAAGTTATTTTTAGTATCCCTTTGGGCAATCCTAGTTTCAGGTATTTTGATTACATTACACAAGACTTACATGTTTCCAAATATCAAACAGAATAAAATAGAGGTAGTACTTAACTTCAGAGCATAATGCAATGTTTCAATGAACATTTATAATAGATTAATAATATTAACAAGTAATTGAAAACCTGAAAATTACTCAAATATGTGATAAATTGTTCAACAGCCTAATTTTCATGAGTTAATACATATGAGTTTTTAATCTTACATCACATAGGAAACAATAAACATTTATAATTTTATGTATGCAGACAAATTCTCTTTCATATGTTTGCTGTAGCAGATTAATCAATATAGAATTGCTTAAGAAATGTTTTACTCAATATTGTTTATATACTAGAATTACAATTCTAGGAATTTATTTTAAGGAAAATTCAGATTTCTTACAAAATTTATAGACAAGGATATTCTTTGAGTAATCACTGTGACATAAAGACAGAACTTTACAAAAGTATAAACTGAAAGAAATCTTTTCTCCCCAACACATCCCACTTAAGAGGCTTCTTTCATTATTTGCCTTTCACTTTAGAAATTATCTATCTGCCTACTTTTCTTAAAGCATATTTTCTATTCTTACAAAAATCATATCATATATTCTGTACTTCAATTTTATGTATATTCATACAGTGAACTTTATTTTGAGTCCTGATGGCTCTGTAAACTCTCATCATTGACAACAACTCCCAGTGTTTCCCTATGATAGGCTTTTTGAAGTTTCCAGTTTCATAATGTTATAAGCAATACTTCAATTACTTTTTAAAGGATATACAACAGGAAATTGCTTTCAAATACTTGTTATGTATTACACTTCACAGTGAAGAAAAATCACAATCAATAAATTTGAATTGTTAGACACTTGAAGTGCTTTTTTCTATTTTCAATTTGAAACTCACCTGAAAAATGATGCAATGATGTTTTGCTTAAAGAGAAATAAAAATTGACTTTTAATGAGATTACGTTAAAGACTGATAGGTGAGAAAGTTGCCTTACATTTCAGCTATAAATAATGTAACACCAATAAATAAGATGAAACTAGGAACTCACATGTTATAAGAACTATTATATCAAAATTCCAAAGATTTCAGTTCAGTTCCGTTTAGTCAGTCGGTTGTGTCTGACCTTTTGTGACCCCATGAACTGTAGCACGCCAGGCCTCCCTGTCCATCACCAACTCCCAGAGTTTACCCAATCTCATGTCCATTGAATCGGTGATGCCATCCAACCATCTCATCCTCTGGCATCCCCTTCTCCTCCTGCTCTCAATCTTTCCCAGCATCAGGGTCTTTTCAAATGAGTCAGCTCTCCAATGATGTACTTAAGATTAATTTTTCAGATAAAATAAAATTTTAAAGATTTATAATTTAAAAATGTATCTTTTTATAGAGATGTTCTCCATATTGAAGCCAAATTGGAATTAAGGCAGGTTTGTAACAATAACTTTTTATGCACAGCATTAGAATTTAAGCACATTTTACATGCCTTTAATTCCCCTGAAGAGCAAGAGTTTTTACAGATAGCAATTGAAAAACTAGTTTGAAAAAATATTTTTCCTTATTTTCTCTCCATACCAACTGATTTTTACTCAAAGATGGGCTCAAGGACATTGAAAAGGTCATGAGATATTGACAAACTGCAATGTGTTTCCTCTAGTATATCAAAGAGCTATTGGCTGGTTTAGGAAACATTTTTTTTAAAAAAACTTTGATTCTGTATTAACACAAACCTTTATTGTCCTCACAAACAACTCTGCATTTGATTGTCATATTTCTACCCATTAATGAAATAAAAATTTGTTTGATTATGTGTAGATCTTTTCAAGTTCACCTTTATCCATTCTTAGTAGTTGAGAAGGTGCTATGAAACTTAAATCAGAGCTCCTGCTATTACTTGCGGACAAATGACTGGTTCTTCACAGAACTCTAGGTCCTCATAGTGCAGTTCCTGGACCAACAGCATCAGCCACACCTGGGAACTTGTTAAAAATATGAATGTTTAGACCTCAGTCCAGACTTACTGAATCTGAACTCTAGGGATTTGATCCAGAAATATGTTTTAGACGAGCCTTCCTGGTACCTGTGACGAATACCCTAGTTTGAGAGCCACTGTGTCTATGTTGACTATGAGGGTTTTCTCGTCAGAAAACTCCAAATGTGACAATAAGTTCTAGTGAATGCTCAGCTCTGTGACAAATCCCAGGACTCAGTAACCCCTTTGAACAATAAGAACTTAGCTTCTACCCCATCCTGCAAGGGAACCTCATCAACCCCTGGTAAGAAATGACCCAGAGAAAAATAGAGAAGAAATATATTTCCCTCAGAATTAAAACAACAACAACAACAACAAAATTCAGCCAAATTGACCAAAAAGAATCACATTTCATTGCTAGAAAGCTGAGTCAAAAAATGCTTCACATGTCTACTGACACTCTTATCCTAAATGCAATAATTTTGAGGGACAAAATTCTCAAGAAGTATAATAAACTGATTAACTGTTGGTTTTTAAGAAGTTTGTTCTTAAATTACAAAAAAAAGGATTTTTTTTAATTTCTAAAGCTTATAAAATGAGTAGTGTTGTATTTTCTATTCTGTTTGATATGGTAACCACTGGGCATATGTGGCTATTTAAACAAAATTTTAAAATTACTAAAACTTAAGTAAAATTTTTATCTTCTCATTTGCTGTAGCATCATTTCAGGTACTGAATAGCTGTATACAGCTAGTGGATACTATATTAGACAATGCATGTATAGAGCATTTCCATTATCACTGATAATTTTGCTGAATATCACAGATTCAAACAAATAAATACCATTATTCATACTATGTGTAAGTACTTTAATGACAGGAATTTTTTCATTTATTTATTTCTTGGCATAATTACTCAATTATCTAGTTCTAATCTGCTTTGTACTATAAATAGTTTAATGCAACATAGATAAAATATGAATAAGCACCTGAAGTAAATGATAAACCAACTGTGTAATTGTAAAAAGAGACAAGAAGAAATATTAAAGTTATTAGACAAAAACCCATGCCTTCTGCACATCTACAAGTAAAATTGGAATTTATCTAGTTTATAACAGCTAATTTAAGGAGACTGAAAAAATATTTTAAAAAATTGGAAAGTTCACAAAGTAAAACTAATAAGTAGACCATGCCCCTAGGAGAAGCAGAGCTATACAAATTCTAAGACCCAACATTTATTTTGTTACTTCTAATAAAAAGAACATTAGGTAGGACAATATGGTCTTATCATCAGCTCTATATTAGAATGAGAAATTTCTTCAAGCTATTTCATATAATATCTTCCATGATAGCAGCTAGAATCACATCAATGCTCATTTATGATTATAAACACTATGAGATAGCAAATTAATGGCTACATTTGGCAAACTGGTGAAGGATCTAAATGCAGAGAACTATTTCAGAATAACTAGTCTTATAAAGCCTCTTTTTGTTATTTGATACATATATGATTTTGATCATCTTACCATAGATATATTTAATCTGCTCAAAATACATATTCACATAAATTTGCACACAAGGGTTTCATATAATTTACATGCATGTGTTCACACTCTAAGCATTTATTACCTAAGTAATGGGAAGAATTATATATTGTTTAGGATATATTGTATAAAGACTAATTCTCACTCACAATTTGGATAGGTGTAATTTATCAATGTCCTCAAGGTTATGTTCTTTAAAAAGTTCCAGAACAATGTGCTCCATTTTTTGGTTAGGTGAGGTTATACACTTCACATGCCAAGCAGGAATGAGGTTGTGCTGACTTCTAGTTTTGAAACTTGATGAGACTGAAAATCATGTGTACCTGAAAGGAAAATCAGCCTACCTCTCAATAGAAATAAGTTGAAGGAATGATCATGAATGGAAACCTTTGCAAAAACTCAGTAAATGCTTGCTCAGTGGCATCACTAGCAACTAGTTGTTGATTATATAGTCCATGGAATTCTCCAGGCCAGAATACTGGAGTGGGTAGCCTTTCCTTTCTCCCGGGGATCTTCCCAACTCAGGGATTGAACAGAGGTCTCCTGCCTTGCAGGCAGATTCTTTACTAGTTGAGTCACTAGGGAAGCCCAATGGTTGACAACTAGTGTTTAAAGATAATTAATTGGTACAATTGGAACCAATGGTACAAAGTCAGGCTGGAGGTGTCCTAGGGCAGGTCAAAACCCTGATTTCACCCTGTCAATTTCAATGCAAACTACTGACATCATATTTGTAGAAGTCACAAATATGAGAGATAGTGGCTAAATGACTGACAGAATCTAAAATTTTAAAGAAATTGAATAAGATAAAAACATTCAAATGTGATTGTTAATACTTAACATGCATAAAGGTGCTAATGTGCATCTAGATGATAAATTTAACTAACTAAGTGCATATGGGAAGATTTTTGTTTTTACAGCAACTCTTACAGGATTCTGTTTAAGTGCAAATTCATTACAAGCCATAAATGGTATGACTGCCACAAAACCCGATGCTATTTTTGTCTGTAGTAATAGAAACCTCATGAAAAGCTCAAGGAGGGAATGAGAAGTTATCACTGGGCTCTGCACTGATATTTTGTTTGGTTCTGAGCAGTACATTCAAAGCAGACACAGCAAGTTACTGATGTCTGAAAACATGTGCTAAATTGATAAAAATTCTGTGAACAACGTCACCTAAGTAGTACATGCAATAACAAGAGACTGAGGCCACACTCAGAGCTGCTGGATGGAATCCAATCTTGCAATTTAGATGTTATTTAGAAGTGGTGATACACAAAGTAAAGAATCTTAGATTATTTGGGGAAGTTATCCTTATGGTGGAAAGTCATCATCATATAGAAGGGCAACTGTCTTCCAGGTAAAGATAGTGGAATTGTCAAAGAGAAAGCAAGGCCCTATTCCTAAAGGGTTTGGTTTTCTGAGGTAGGTGTTAGGGCAGATTCTGAACCAAACCAGTCACGTGTTCAAGACCAGGTAAAAAACCTATGAATTAGAACTGTGGTGCTAACGAAGAACTAGATTACCACTTTCACAGATAAATATATGAACCTATTTAAAACATTGGTGCTTAGGTTTAGATAAGAATTTACATCCATTATAGCAAATATGTGGGAACTGGACCAAATTCCACCCTCTTGCATCTTTGGCAAATATTGCTGTATATTCTTGACATCCTTACTCACTGAAGCTGCTGCTGTTGCTGCTGCTAAGTCTCTTCAGTCGTGTCCGACTCTGTGTGACCCCATAGACGGCAGCCCACCAGGTTCCCTCGTCCCTGGGATTCTCCAGACAAGAACACTGGAGTGGGTCACCATTTCCTTCTCCAATGCATGAAAGTGAAAAGTGAAAGTGAAGTTGCTCAGTCGGGTCCGACTCTTTGCGACCCCACGGATTGCAGCTCACCAGGCTCCTCCGTCCATGGGATTTTCCAGGCAAGAGTACTGGAGTCGGGTGCCACTGCCTTCTCCGTACTCACTGAAGAGATATCTTTAAAATTACTTTTATTTTTAAAACAGGACTTCAGATCAACATGACATTTAGAAGAATTAGCAGATAAGATGAAACATAAGGATTGGGTAAATTGGGCTCAAAAAAGGTTGCAAAGGTTAGAAATGAAAAGGTGAATATGAACCCAAATTCATACTGACATTCTCCTTCTGGAAGGGAGCTCTCATCTGAAGTTCATGAAAATGTTTCCACTCTGAGATAGTATGGCTAGAATTGAGAATCAGTAAATATGATGGTTAAGAGCCTGGACTCTGGAACTACTTTGAATCCTGACTCCATCAATTAGCACCTGCATTAGGTTAGCAAACTCTATAGCTTCTCTATACCATTCATTATCTGCAAAACAATATAGGGATGCTGTGAGAAGTAATGAGTTAATATATTTGTATCAGTGACAGCATTACCTGGCACAAGGTAAATGCTCCAGATATATCAGTTATTATCATTATAAATATTTAAATGTAATTTTAAAGCAGTCTTTATGCAAAGCAATGTAGTAAAGTATCTTAGCATAATTCTGGAGTGAGACTGTGCTAGATGTGAATTCTGGCTCTTCCATGTATTAGTGGGCTGATTTCAACCAGTTTAAGCATATAACCTCCCTTGCAGAAGGGATAATCTTACCTCCTACCTCTTAATTTGTTGTAAGGTTTAAGCACAACACACACAGATGTATATACATATATAAAGAACTTATAGTACAGAATTTGAAATAGAGCAACATCTTGATAAATGAAAGGTATTAAGATTGTTGCTATTAATACAAGTTATGAACTTCAGTCAGCTCACTGTTTATTAATTATAGAATGAACAAATGTTTAGGTCAGTAAAATTATATAAAAATCAAACTTAATTTGAAATAAGCTTTATTGGAAGTTGAAATTCTTGCTATATTTGAAGAATATAAAACTTTTGACTCAAAAACATTAATTTTTCCATATGTGGCCCTCCTTTTCAGCAAGAAAGCAGGCAAATCAGAACAATAACATCTCAAAATATTTTCTATATTAATATTTGGTGACAATCAATGATAATTGCATTCAAAATGTCCAAACAGCAGTTTCAAAGAAATAACTGTAGGAGGTTTGTTATTATTATTTAGGAATGTTGCCTCAAACTTATCTAAAGCCTTTGGCTTTTGAAATTGTTTCCATAGTAATACTCAAAGCTAAAAATAAGTGAATAGTGCATGATCAAAAGAGTACTTTTAATTGCACTGCTTTCACTTTAATAACTTGAAGCTCCAAATTTAATAACCTCAAGCACTGGAGGAGTCTATCTAAATGTCAATGAAATGCCTATTAAAGCAGAGATAAACAAAGCACAGATACCATATCATGTGTAGCCTGATTCTGATAAGTGGTAATAAAATTTAACTGACTGCATTTATAGTGAATCCTATCTAAAAATCTCAGTAACTTTTAGAAATGCTAATTTAGTCTCAGGTCATTATTTTGAGGATGTTTTGAAAAAAAATCAGGGATATCTTTTCTTCTAAAATAGAATCACAGGTTAAAAAAAAATCTGCTTAAATATCAAGCATGTTCATTGGAAAAAATAATAAAGTCTAGAAAAACAAATGCAAAAAGCATCAAAGGGAAAAACAGAATTTTGCTTGACAATTTCTAGAACAGGTCCTGAGATGTATAGCAATCTGCTTAGAAGCTATTGAAATGATTGAAAAACATTCAGTCATTCACATGAGATGTGAACCTGAGTACTCCTTAGTCACTTTGAGTCCTTTGTGAATGATAGCTGTGTGACTTTCATAGGAAAAATAAAGAAAAAAGCAATTGTTTGCTACAGAAGTATTGTGACGTAGAAGTTGTTCCATGGTTTCCCTTTTCTTTAACTCTATCTTCAAATTCATTCTTTAGGAATTCTCATCTCCCAACACACCCTTTGCTATACAAGTTTCCCAGGTTGCTCTCTAAATGCAAGGTTTGGTGGTAACACAAAGAAAATACTGTATAAGTAATGGAAATGGGACCTTGTTTTCTGAAAAAGTAGGTTTTTATCATACACTTTTATTATTATGGGTAACCTTGGGCAAATCTCTTAACTTGTGCTATCTTTGTGAAATAAAGAGCTTGTGTTATCTTTTTTTTTCCTGAATCTAGCCCAGATGATAGTATTTCAATAAGCTGATGTTAATGCACATAAATGGTGGTACTAATGGTAAAGAATCCACCTGCCAATGCAGTAGGTGCAGAAGACAAGGGAAGATCCCCTGGAGGAGGGCATGGCAACCCACTCCAGTAGTCTTATCTGGAAAATTCCATGGACAGAGGAGCCTGGCAGGCTACAGTCCAAGGGATTGCAAAGAGTCTGACACACCTGAGCACTTACACATACAAATATGCAGATGCCTATCAAGCTGACTTAAAGATCATTTTAAAAATAGTTTTCTTTATATACTTTGGCTGTGCTGAGTCTTTGTTGCTGTGCAGGCTTTTCACCAGTTACTGTGAGCGAGGGCTACTCTCTAGACGCTGTGCATGTGTTTCTCACTGCAATGGCCTCACTTGTTTTGGAGTAGGTCTCTAAGGCCTTCAGGCTTCAGCAGCTGCAGAATGGAGTTGCAGTAAATGCAGTAGCTGCAGCTCCTGAACTCTAGAGCACAGGCTCAGTAGTTGTGACACACAGGTTTAGTTGCTCCGTGGCAACGTGGGATCTTCCCAGACCTGTCTCCTGAATTGGCAGGTGGATTCTTTACCACTGAGCCACCAGGGAGACCCTGACTTAAAGATGATTCAAGAAAAAGTTGTGTGATTTTTCAGATAGTGTAAAATAATGGAGTGACAAATTTTGACTATTAAGGTCAAAATTTGAGAGCTTTTTATTTAGGAAAAAAGAAATAATTTCTTATATTCTTTATACATCTATCCCATGACTAAAAAGATATCCATATCTATCTTATTTATATTAGCCAGATAGGTTTAGTTTTGCTACCATATTTGGGCTCAGTAGCTTTAACCAAACAAGTTTAGTTTTTACTTATCCTACATGCCTAGTGTGGTTTGCATGGAGGCCTTGGCTCAAAGCTGTCACTCACAAACCAGGTTGTTTGGAGGCTTCATTCTGACACGTTTCCCAATTACTATGGTATGAGAGGAGAGGGTGAGAAAACTGACCATCAAAAATGAAATACCTAGTCCAAAAGTGAAACCCATTTCTTCCACTCACACATCAGTGGCCAGAAATAACTACAGGTCTACGTACAACCTCAGCAGACAGGAAATTGTGTGCTTAATATTTGATATTGGCTAAAATTAGCAAGTTGATTATCTATGTGAAATGTATCCAATTGTGCATCATTTTATTCATCTTTCTTTGTGAAGTGTATTGCTTGGGTATCTTTTTCAAAATATCTATGGCAACTTTGACAGTATTCTTTAAACTTGGACTCAACCAACATTTGAGATACTGAAACATCAAACTGTGTTAAAAGGATCATTTGAATATGAATCTGGAGAGGGGAGGGGTTCATTCTGGAAAGATCAGAATTTGCCAAAGGAGAAAGTATCCAGGAGTACAATAATTCACAATTATAGACTCTAGAATTTCATGCTTGTTTAACCAGAACTCCACAATAAAAAGCTATCTAATTGATCACACTAGAGATGTTTTCAAATTCTTTAAGACCAATTATTCATGAGCTGAGATTTATTGAAACACACCCTTGGCATGAAAGAGCCTGTGATACTTCCTAAATATGATATGCTATATCTCCAAAACAAAGATTGAAATGGAACACTTTTCCTTCTGCCAAAATTAACTTACACGTAAAATAAGAATGTTCACACTTCAACTCTGTAATTATATTTCAGTCATTAGATTAAATCTGCAGAGGTTATTTAAAATTGCTTCCTTTCTCATGTAAATATTATTTTAAAGCAGATTGTAATGAACAGATACTCATTTTATACAATATGGCTGAGTCATAGCTGCAAAGCAAACCTATGGCCTTGCTCTTACAGTTTTAAACCCCGGTTCATTCAGACATCATTTATTTTGCCACTGTAGCAAACCACTCTAAACATATTATCCTGAGAGAACTGTCTCATAGTACTTTAGGGGATCTATAATGTTTCACAACACAGTTTGAAACACTCCAGAAATATAAAGAAAATGTTTAAAAGAGTTATCTCCTGCTTTCAAGAAAGCAGTGTTTATTTTAGTTAGGTGAAAAACTCCTCGTTCATAGACAGGTTCTGTTATAAAATTTTATTTATAGGTCTGTTAGTTGGGATTCTAAATATTTTTTCTCCAAGGTGCACTACAATGTTATGTCTAGTTGTTGCTTCCTGCAAAATTCCATTTAACATATATTTTATCTGAGCTAAATTACTGATATAATCCCTCTGAACCCCGGATCTAATATAAAACTTACCAGAAGATACAAGAGGGAGAAAAGAGAGAAATGGAGTCTCTTAACCGTTGAAATTAAAAAAAAAAAAGAAAAGTTTTTATTCCAATTCTTCCTGTAAAATTTTTTCTGCCCCTAACCTACATCCATTCTTGCCCTCTGCCCCAGGTACCTATGTCATATACTTGTATCATTTTAACCTTTAGAATAGATCACGATGCTTCAGAATTAGCACATTAAGCAGAAATATGAAAGCTAATCCAAATAGCTTTCCACATTTTCTCTGATCTTAGATTTTATGGAGATAAAAATATATTAAAATAATTTGTGTGAACATTTTTATGACCAATAAATATAACATATCTCAGTAAGTGACTCTACAGGAAGCTCTTAAAAGAGAAATGGGCTTCCCTGGTGGCTCAGCAGTAAAGAATCATCCGTTAATGCAGGAGACACCAGTAGATGACGGTTCTATTTCTGGGTTAGAAAGATCTTCTGGAGGAGGAAAATGGCAACCCACTCCAGTATTATTGCCTGGAAAACCCCATGGACAGAGGAGCCTGGCATGCAGTAGTCCCAGTGGTCACAAAAAGTCTAAAAATACTGAGCAACTGAACACACATGCAAAAAGTGAATAGATAATTCAGAGATAAATTTGCCTCTAACAGACATGAATTTCTGTTAATAGCCTTAATATTCATAGAACTTTTTCAGTAATCTGAACTTTCCCTCAGTTCTACAAACTCATTAGAAATTTTAATAGCTTTATTGCTTCATGTACATATTAATCTACATATTGTCTAAAAGCTATATTCATTTCACAATTATAAATTTATATGTGGAATTGTTTTTATCTAGCCTGTATCTATCATAAGCTAATAATATAGAATTAAAGCATTGCTTTCATGAACATACCAAAAATTGTAGAAGTTTATGATTCACATAAATTGCAACATTTAATTTACTTGTATGATTGATTTATTTTGTATTTCTATAGACATAGATAATTTAAAAATATTTAACAATTTTTTTTAAAGATTTCACCTTGTAAACACAATAAATGCTTTAATTAAAATCATTCATAAACTTGATAGAAAAATAATAGAAAATTTAGATTTAAAAGCTGAACCTTTCAAAAGATCTACAGATCCATGTAATATTTAAAATTTCAAAAAAGAAGTAAAATTCTATCATAATATATGTAGTGTGATTATATAATGATGACACTCATTAGACCTTTTTGCTGAACAATAAGCCAGAAGATGGCTTATTACACCTATACCATGTGTACCAGGGACCAGGGACAGGCTCCAGATGAGAGAACAAAAGACAGAATCTGAAAATATATATTAACATACATATAAATGACTAGGAATTAACATTCAGAATTAGTAAGGACTATAAATAAAGAGCAATATAAAAAATGTAAAGAAGGATTATGAATCAACATCAAAAAAAATCAAATACCATAAAGAACATTAATTACCTTAATTTTAACAATAGCTTGGGATCTTCCTTAGACTTTGAACCTTAAAAATGAAATTACTTTGCCAATTATTTTAGTCTATTTCCATTTGCCTTTTTACCCAAATGTGGTAAGTCAGGTAGCTCCCTAATCTACCAAGAATCGGTGTTATTCACTGCCTAATCACTCATATAAACAGTAAATGCATGGATGTAAAACCACAGAAGCAAGAGTAGGTGAGAGCTCTTAAAACTCTGAGGCAGGTCTGACATTTGTAAAACAAAAGCAGGAGGGAAGGAGGATTACATGTGAAAAGTATGAAAACTCTCAGACCATAACTCGGTAAGAAGAAAGCTTTGGCTAGACACATGGGAAATCCAGTAGTCAAAGCCCCCTGATATAGGAACCCCACATCCCATAGAAATGAACCTGCACAGTCATCAGCCGGGAACAATATAGGAAAGTATGACCTTGGAGTAATCCTGCTATGATGTGGGGCTATAGGAGGTAGCAGTGGGTACTACTGTCAGCAAACTGTGCTCCCTAGAGCAGGAAACCTGAAGGGTACACTTTCAAGGCTGTCATAACCTGTATTATGGATTAATGATTATCAATAAGTTTTAATGTATACCTATAGTAACCATTTGAGCATTTTATTCAATTGATTATTAACATTTAATTGTTTTATGATTTTTTCATAAAGGGAAGGATATATCCATTACATTACTAGATATTTAAGTGTTAAAATAGATTAAATACAATAAATTATAAGTAATACAATAATTCCAAATAAAATTTAAGGTTTCTGATAGATGTGAAAAATAAACATAATCCAGTTGAAATTCAAGAAAATAGTGCTGTGGAGGGTATCACAGGATCTTGTGTAGGATAGGCAATGATTTCTTAGATGTTAAAAATTATTTGTAAAAAAAAAAAAAAATATTTCTGATTTATCAGAACTATACCATAATCAGGACCATAGGAAAATGTGAATAGTATTCAAGGATTATGCAAATATATTTCAATATGTAACAATAAAGAGCATGGTAATTTTTGAAAATTACAAATTAGGAAGCAGTAAGTCAGGCCTGCTTTCTTCAAATCAAACTATAAAATGATGTTTAAGATTCTTGTTCAGTGAGCCTTAAATGTGAAAATTATTTTTTAGTTTTTGAAGTTTTAGAGTGGGCAAGAGAGTTAGCTGTTACATTATGCTCTTCAGGTTTGTGATGCCTCTTCTTCCCCAATCCAGTTCTCCAAATAAGTTATGTTTCAGCACCAGGAATCTTTTGAAAACCACCAAATCTTTTGGAAATAGATTTGGTAATGATTGAATAAACAAACACAACAGAAAATAACAAAAAATATTACCAAAGAAATATAGGCCAAGACGTCTTTATTTCATCCAATGTCATTGATTGCCTGAAAATATAGTAAACATGCCTTCAAGTACTTAAAGCCTTTGTCCCTTTAATCACTTTTTAAAAAAATTTCTATAAACAATGGCATCCCAATCAGAATTCAGGTCATAAGTTAGCCAGTTATCACAGGTTTGGTTCCTGGGAAGCAAATTCTGAAACCAAGATTAACACACAGGAAGTTAATTAGGGCATGCTCTTCTTATCAACAGATCATGAAAGGGTGTAGGAATAAGAATGATTAGAAGTTGGGTTTCAATGCATTCTCATCAAAGGCCTTAGCCACAGTCTCAGGGAAAACTGAATCTACAGGTCATTGTACTGAGCCTCAAAGGCTCAGTGAGTAAAGAGTCCACCTGCAATTCAGGAGACACAGGAGCCATGGGTTTGATCCTTGGGTTGGAAAGATCCCCTGGAGAAGGGCATGGCAACCCACTCTAGTATTTTACCTAGGAAATCCCATGGACAGTGGAGCCAGACAGGGCCTATGGAGTTGCAAAGAGTCAGATGTGACTGAGCAACTAAACAAAACAAAATAAAACAAAAAGTTGGACAAAGGAAGCTATCTGGCTTATTATTCACCTATTCACACTGTGCTAATCATTCACTGAAGCTGAGCTGCTTCAGGCGGTGCTCATATCTTGTGCAAAGCCACTCACTTCAGCTTAGAACAGTCTCAAAGAAGGCTGACAGCTGAAGGCTATCTGTCAGCAGCACTCTCAAGAAAGAAGCTAAAAGAATAAGTTCTTCCTTCTTGAAAAAATATTAAGATAGTACTGTATGTCACAGCCTCCTGTATGCTTGTAAAGGAAATGACTACCTGGAGACTAAGAAGAAATCCATGCCCATGTGAGTATAGTCAGTTGATCTTTGACAAAGGTGCAAAGGCAGAACAATGGAGAAAAGATAGCTTTTTCAATAAATGATGCTGGAACAACTGGACATCCACTTGCAAAAAAAAAAAAAAAGAAAAAAAAAGAATCTAATCACACACTTTACATCTGTAACAACAATTAATTCAAAATTGATCACAGACCTAAATTTAAAATGCTAAGCTATAAACATCCTAGAAAATAACATAGGTGAAAATCTAAAAAACCTTGCATATGATTGTAGCCTTTTACATATGAAAGCAAAGGAGGATTCATTAAATAAATAATTGATAAGCTGGACTTCATTAAAATTTAAAACTTCTGCTCTGGGGGTGGGGGACGAAACTGTCAAGAGAAAGAAAATGCAAGCCAGAGATCAGGAGAAAATATTTGCAAACTTGCATATGATAAAGAACTCATCCAAAACATATAAAGAATCATAAGAACTCAATAATACAAATGAATAACCAATTTTAAAATAAAATGGGCAAAAGACCTAAACAGAAACCTCGCCAAAGAAGATATATAGATGGCAGATAAGCATGTGAAAATGTATGTAAGTTCATATGTCAGCAGGGAAATGCAAAGTAAACAACAATGAGGTATCACTACACACCTATTGTTGTTTAGTTGTTAATTCATGTCTGACTCTTTGTGACCCCATGGACTGGAACCCTCCTGATTCCTCTGCCCATGGGATTTCCCAGGCAAAAATACTGGAGTGTTTTGCCATTTACTTCTCCAACACACCCATTAGAACTGCCAAAACCCAATGCTGACTAGAATGTGGAGCAACAGGAACTCTCATTGATTTCTAGTGGAAATGCAAAATCATATAGCCATTTTGGGAGACAGTTTGGCAGTTTCTTACAAATTCAGGCATACTCTCAACCACATGATTCAGTAATTGTACTCCTTGGTATTTATCCAAATGAGCTAAAAATAAATGACTACAGAAACACCTACACACAGATGTTTATAGCAGCTGTATATATATAATTTCCAAAACTTGGAAACAACCAAGATATCTTTGAGTAAGTGAGTGGATAAATGAACTACATGGTATGTCTAGAAAGAAGAATATTATTCAGTTCTAAAAGAAATGATATTAAGTGATGAGAAAACATGGAGGAAACTTAAAGCATATTACTAAATGAAAGAAATTAGTCTGATAAGGCTACATACTACATGGTTCCAACTACATGACATTCTGTAAAAGATAAAACTATGGAAACAGTAAAAGGATCAGAGTCACTAGGGGCCAGGAGAAAGAGAGAAATAAAATAATTTTTAGGGCACTGAAACTACTAATCCCAGTAGAAAACTATATGCATGTCATTACACATATGTCAAACTCCAAAGAATGTACTTCCCAAGAGGTGCTAGTGATAAAAAACCTACCTGCCAATGCAGGAGACACAAGAGTTGCGAGTTCAGTCCCTGGACCAGGAAGACTCCCTGGAGAAGGACGTGTTAACCCACTCTAGTATTCTTGCCTGGAGAATCCTGTGGACAGAGGAGCCTGACAGGCTACTGTTCATACAGTCACAAAGAGTTAGACACGAGTGAAGTGACTTACTACGAGCAGGAGCATGGAATGTAAATCACCAAGAAGAAACCCTAAGGTAAACTATAGATTTTGGATGATAATGGTGTGTCAGTGTGGGTCCAATGATTCTAACAAACGTGCCTCTTTGGTGCGAGATGGTGAGAGTGGGGGAAGCTATTGTTTGGATAACTTAATAACTTGGATGCTGTGTTGATTATATATATATATATATATGAACCTAAAAGGTCAGGTTTTATATCAATCCCAAAGAAATGAAATGCAAAAGAATGCTCAAACTACTGCACAATTGCACTCATCTCACAAGCTAGTAAAGTAATGCTCAAAATTCTCCAAGCCAGGCTTCAGCAATACATGAACTGTGAACTTCCAGATGTTCAAGCTGGTTTTAGGAAAGGAAGAGGAACCAGAGATCAAATTGCCAACATCTGCTGGATCATCAAAAGAGCTACAGAGTTCCAGAAAAACATATAGTTCTCCTTTACTGACTCTGCCAAAGCCTTGGACTGTGTGGATCACAGTAAACTGTGGAAAATTCTGGGAATACCAGACCACCTGACCTGCCTCTTGAGAAACCTGTATGCAGGTCAGGAAGCAACAGTTAGAACTGGACATGGAAAAACAGACTGGTTCCAAATAGGAAAAGGAGAACGTCAAGGCTGTATATTGTCATCTGCTTATTTAACTTATATGCAGAGTACATCAGGAGAAACGCTGGGCTGGAAGAAGCACAAGCTGGAATCAAGATTGCTGGCAGAAATATCAATAACCTCAGATATGCAGATGACACCACCCTTATGGCAGAAAGTGAAGAGGAACTAAAAAGCCTCTTGATGAAAGTGAAAGAGGAGAGTGAAAAGTTGGCTTAAAGCTCAATATTCAGAAAACTAAGATCATGGCATCTGGTCCCATTACTTCATGGCCAATAGATGGGGAAACAGTGGCTGACTTTATTTTTTGGAGCTCCAAAATCACTGCAGATGGTGACTGCAGCCATGAAATTAAAAGACGCTTACTCCTTGGAAGAAAAGTTATGACCAACCTAGACAGTATATTAAAAGCAGAGACATTACTTTGCCAACAAAGGTCCATCTGATCAAGGCTATGGTTGTTCCAGTGGTCATGTATGGATGTGAGAGTTGGACTGTGAAGAAAGCTGAGCACTGAAGAATTGATGCTTTTGAACTATGGTGTTGGAGAAGACTTGAGAATCCCTTGGACTGCAAGGAAATCCAACCAGTCCATCCTAAAGGAGATCAGTCCTGGGTGTTCATTGGAAGGACTGATGCAGAAGCTAAAACTCCAATACTTTGGCCATCTGATGCAAAGAGCTGACTCATTTGAAAAGACCTTGATGCTGGGAGGGATTGGGGGCAGAAGGAGAAGGGGACGACAGAAGATGAGATGGCTGGATGGCATCACTGACTGGATGGACATGAGTTTGGGTAAACTCTGGGAGCTGGTGATGGACAGGGAGGCCTGGCGTGCTGCGATTCATGGGGTCGCAAAGAGTCAGACATGACTGAGTGACTGAACTGAACTGATGTATGCATGTGTATACGCATGTGTATGCATATTAGTTAATTAGTTACTTCAGAGGTGTCGACTCATTGCGACCCCAAGGACTGCAGCATGCCAGGCTTTCCTGTCCATCACCAGCTGTTTCCCCATCTATTTCCCATGAAGTGATGGGACCATCTCCCACATTAGAGGTGGATTCTTCACTGTCTCAGCCACCAGGGAAGCCCGAAGCATAATTCCTGCTGAGTTGCTTATCACTTACTCCGTCATAGAAGAAAATCAAGTGTTTATGGTAGTCTTTAAAACAAACAAACAAACAAAAACATGAACTACTTCTGCCCAGGTTTTATTAACTACTTTTAATTGATTTTTAACTATTTAAGTAATTTGCTTTGGAACTTTGAGAGCAAGATCCATCTCTTTCTACCTCATTTATTTCAAAGATGAATAATTGTATGTGTTAAGTTAAATTGAAATTGAAGTCTCTCAGTCATGTCTGACTCTTTTGCGACCCCATGGACTGTAGACCACCAGGCTCTTCAGTCCACAGAATTTTTCAGGCAAGAATACTGGAGTGGGTTCCCATTTCCTTCTCCAGGGGATCTTCCTGACCCAGGGATTGAACTGCTGCTTTAATTTGCATTATAACTATAATTTTGCTCTTATGGGTAGAGTGAATTAATTCATACTTGTGTCAAAAAATCTAGCCTGTTCTTTTTCTATTTTAATTGTCAAAACAAATATTATAGTAGTATTCATAATTTGCCTGATAGATAATTTTCCTGTTACTCTATATCTTAAATTTTGGCTGCAACACAAATTATTATTTGGTGTTTTGTAAAATATAAGAATTTATAGTAACATCTTAAATTCAAAATATGTTATTACTGGGGCTTTCCCCAGTCATTAGTGTTAGTCTAGTGGCTAAGACTCCAAGTTCCCAATGCAGGGGGACTGTGTTTGATCCCTGGTGGTAGAACCTGATCCGTCATGGCACAATTAAGAGTTTGCATGCTGTAACTGAAGATTGATCCCACATGCTGCAATAAGTATCAAAGATCCCTGTGCCATAACAAAGACCCACCATGGCCAAATAAGTAAATATATAAATATTTTAAAAAACATATGTCATTACAATTCCTAATCTATGGACATTGCTTAGCTTTATATGAGTGATGCAAATTTTAGTTGAATCATGATAATTACTACATGATTAAAATTGTGACTTGAAATAATAACAAGAGAGTAAGAATTAATGCAAAATGCACATGAAGTCAGCATTTACCATTCAAAAGCATCAGTTGGAAAGTCACTAACTCACTATACAAAATAATTTGTCAAGTAAATTTAGAAAACCCTATGTTCAACCAAAGTGAACAGATCTCTTTGCTGAATAATTTATCTGAAATTGCATTATGCTAATGTGCAATTTAAAGTTTTTAGACTGACATTGCATCTGCAACTTTTCTCTGTGATGATGATGGTGATGACAATGATGATTCTTTTTATCCAACATGTTTCAAAAAGCCACAGAATACAATTTTAGAAGCAAAAACCTTTAAATAAAGCCTTTAAACAATGTAATACATTTAATTTGTTCTGGGTTATACTCACAACACTTTCAGAATTAAAAATCTGACTGCATAATTATATTTAAATAATGAATGATATAGGTACAAATTTTGTTTATAGCTTATTTTTGAAAACTAGGAAAATCTGGGCATAGTATGAGGGAGAGAACCCATGACGTTTTATATATAATCCAGGGCCATGAAAAATTTCCAGGCTGCCTAAGTTTTGATAAAAGAAACCATCAAACAAAAACACAGGTGTGAATAAATCAGAAAGAGGGCAGAGGTACAGAAAAAATTGAAGTTAGGGAAGAGAAGGTTAGAGTTAGTAGATGTGGAAAAACAATGGGAAAGAAGCAAAAACATAATTTAAAAGTATTGGATATGATAAAAATATATAAATAGAAATTATTGGCATAGGAATAGATAGGGACTTGAATTTTGCCAAATAGTGAGAGGTGAGTTGTACAGGTAAGGTTTGTAATCCAATGCAAATGATTTAATTGAACAACTAAATCTATCAGACCACCCCTTCAGATTCTTACAGTGACAATTGTTGCAGGATGTATTGAGGTCTCCAGTAAAGCTTCCATATCTTTACCACTTCAAAATATACATAAAAGGAATATGCAAAATTATAATAAATTTCATTCCATGAAGTAGGCAATCATTTCCTGAAAATCTTGCTGTGGAGTTACTGAAATATTTATCAAGTTGGATGTTATAGTTATTTGCATTGATGAGCACCTTTAATTGCATTTGCATATATGTCATTATAATTATTCAACTTGCATATAAATTGAATGATTGGATTATTTTACTGGAATACTTTAGAGAAATTACAGAATTCTAAAGAAAGTCATATTTTAACCTGCAAATATGTGACTAAATGTTCTTTTAAAATGTATTTTATTGTGTAATATATCAAATACACCAACCTGGTATATCTAAGAGACATTTTGAGTTTAAAACATGAGTAATAAAATAAATACACCTGATGCAGTGTACAGACCACAAATAAAATATTATCAGAATCTTTGATACCTTCAAAGTAACTACAGCAAAATGCACCCTTGGTGGTGGCTTAATTGTTAAGTCATGTACAACTCTTGTGACCCCATGGACTATAGTTCCCCAAGGTCCCCTTTCCATAGGATTTTCCAAGCAAGAATGCTAGAGTGGGTTTCCATTTGCTTCTCCAGGGGATCTTCCAGACCCAGTGATCGAATCCAGGTCTCCTGCACTGCAGGCAGCTTCTTTACCAACTGAGCTACCAGGGAAGTCCATAAATACACCCTTATTCCTCCAAAAATTGCCAACCATATTCAAATAACTTGAATTCTGAATCCATTTAATTACAAAATAAATACACACAGAGAATATGCATATAGAGAAAAGTGAATAAAGCAAAAATATAAATCTCAATAATTTATCACAAAACAAAACCCCTGTAACCTCCAACCAGGAAAATAAATGAAATAATATGAGAAGCATCAAAGCCCCTCTTGTACCCACTCTCAGTCATCACACCCCACCCCTCCCCATAGTTAACAGTATGCTGACTTCTGTGACAATGATGACTTTGCACATTTTTTCAGAGTCATGTCATCTCAATATGCATGTTTTAAGACTCTGACCTAGTTTTGTAGACTTTTGAACTTCATATAAATGCAAACAATATAATAAATGTTATTTTGGATGTGAATTTTTTGGTTCAATGTTATATATCTTAAATTTATCCACATTATCATGCATATTGGTATTTTATTTATTGTAGTATAGCATATCACTTATGCCTACTCTTGTAAAAATTAATTAGTGCACATACACAATAAACGCTTTTGTCTATTTCCAGGTGTGAAGTCCCAAGGTCATATAGCCTATGGATCAGTACTCATAAATATAGAAATCTGCTTTCAAAAGTGGTTGTACAAATTGTCTTTAAGTAGGGAAAAGAGCTATCAGAATTATATAAAGTTTCCTATCTAAATCTTTACCAACACTTGCTTGTGTTTTTAAATTAGTTTTTAAATGTAACAAATCTCATGGTTATATACATTGTGTTTGAAACTATTTGCTTCATCTATAATTTTAATTAAAATTTTATATTGTGGATTTTTTAAAATGAAATTTTTAAGTGACCTATTCATACAAATGGGCTTCGTTTGTGGCTCAAGGTAAAATACTCACCTGCCAATGCAGGAGATGCAGGTTAAATCCTTGGGTCCAGAAGATTCTCTGGAGAAGGAAATAGCAACCCATTCCAGTATTCTTGCCTGGAAAATCCAAGGACAGGGAAGCCTGGGGGCTACAGTCCATGGGGTTGCAAAAGAGTCAGACACAACTTAGTGACTAAACAACAAAAAACATCAATACATACAAATAAGTATCTATAGCTCATTGAATCTATAGAAATTAATACACCTGCCAAAACAGAAGTCAAATCATGGAAGAGACTATTACCAAACTCTCAGAAGCAGTCTGTCCACTTTCAGTCATTTCTACAGGTAACTGTTTTATCAATAACCTCAGATATGCAGATGACATCACCCTATGGTAGGAAGTGAAGAAGAACTAATGAGCCTCTTGATGAACGTGAAAGATGAGAGTGAAAAAGTTGGCTTAAAGCTCAACATTCAGAAAACTAAGATCATGGCATCTGGTCCCATCACTTCATGGCAAATAGATGGGGAAACAGTGGCTGATTTTATTTTTGTATGCAGATGGTGATTGCAGCCATGAAATTAAAAGACACTTACTCCTTGGAAGGAAAGTTATGACCAACCTAGACAGCATATTTGTCAACAAAGGTCCATCTAGTCAAAGCTATGGTTTTTACAGTGGTTGTATATGGATGTGAGAGTTGGACTACAAAGAAAGCTGAGCACCAAAGAATTGATGTTTTGGGAACTGTGGTGTTGGAGAAGACTCTTGAGAGTCCCTTGGGCTGCAAGGAGATCCAACCAGTCCATCCTAAAGGAGATCAGTCCTGGGTGTTCATTGGAAGGATTAAAGCTGAAGCTGAAACTCCAATACTTTGGCCACCTGATGCGAAGAGCTGATTCACTTGAAAAGACCCTGATGCTGGGAAAGATAGAGGGCAGAAGGAGAAGGGGACGACAGAGAATGAGATGGTTGAATAGCATCACCGACTTACTGGAGATGGGTTTGAGTGGAATCCTAGAGTTGGTGATAGACAGGGAGGCCTGGAGTGCTGCGATTCACGGGGTCACAGAGTCGGACACAACTGAGTGACTGAACTGATCAACACAAAAACTTCCACCAGGTAAAATGATAGAGAATGAAAGGCACATGAAAAAGAACATGACCTCTCAGTGTCCCTAGCTGAGGCCATCAATTTCGCTGATGCCTGGTCTTGTTTTATTACTTCCTTTCTTCTATTTTAATTTCTCTTCTTTTTAAGGTTCTTGAAGTAGATACTTAAATCATTGCTTTATAGACATTCTTCTTCACTAATGTGTACTCTTTGGGGATACATCTTCCTCTAAACACTGTTGAGGAGCATCTTTCAAGGACTGATGTATTATAACAATGTTAATTAACTTGAAATGGTTTTTCATTTCCCTTGTGATGTTTTTCTTTACCCTTAAGCTATTTGGAAGTATATTCCTTAATTTTCTATCAGTTACGGTTTTCTGTTGTCATTTTGTTACTCATTTATTCTCATTTCACTCTACTCCAGAAAATTCTATGGATGATTTAAGTTTAGTAGGATTGAGATGAAGTTTATTGTATGACATTTTTAATAGTTTTGCATAATTTGTCTGAAAAAGATCTTATTGCTTACCATTGTTTAATGTGATGTTTTAACTTCTAGTAGATTGTTTTACTAAGTTGTTTTTTTCATAAAATCTATTTCCTTTTTTTTCTTTTTTGTCATTTATGGGGTGAAGTATATCCATACTTCTTCCTATGATGTGGATCTTTTTATTTTACTTTTCATATCAGTATTTTTTTTTACTTTATTTTGAATGTATAGTATTTTATGCATACATATTTATTATTCCAGTAAATTGACCTTGCATGCTAAATCACTTCAGTTATGCCCAGCTCTTCGTGACACTATGGACCCTATGGGAGCCACCAGGCTCCTCTGTCAATGTTATTCTCCAGGCAAGAATACTGAAGTGGGTTATCATTCCCTCCTCCAGGGGATCTTCCCAATCCAGGGATCGGACCTGTGTCTCTTATGTCTCCTGCATTGGCAGGTAGGATCTTTACCACTAGTACCACCAGAAAAGTCCCAGAAATTGACCTTGGTACATTAATATTAGAACAAATGTCCTCTGTTTTTCTGTATTAACTATTTTTTTGCCAGTGACTCTATCACTAGCATAGTTATACCATATGGGTTGCTTTATCTACATTTTCTATATTTTTGAATAAATTTTGTATCTCCTATACTCAACTTTTTTAATTGGGGGATTTACTTTTGATGAAATCATAGGCCTATGATGAAATTCTGCAGCTCTGAACCCAAGAATTAAGATGGCTTGTCTTGCCACCCTATGAAATGAGTGAAACTTATAGATGTTGTTTTCAGATAAAACCATAAAAATTCTACTTGAGATTACTGTAGAACTCTCTTTACTCTGGCAAACTAGTCATGGATTGATGGAGTTAGAGCTTCCATAAACCTTGATTCTTAGGTGAGGATGATGTAGAGAAGAATATCAATTCTGGCAATCCAAAACAGACAGGTACCATGAACAGGAAATGAATGTTTGATCTTTTAAACCTCTGAAATTTTGAGCAATTTCATCATAGTCTGCCTTTAGTAATACAAGAAGTTTTAAGTTATGGATTCAATTACAGAATTCTTTAAATTTTCTATTTTATCTTATGTCATTTTTTGTCATTTTATTTTTCTAAGATCTCTCATTTTAAAAACTTAGCATAAATTATTTGCAACATACTATCATGATCTTTGTAATATTATCTCTTGTTGTTTAGTCACTTTGTCATGTCCAACTCTTCTGCAACCTCATGCACTGTAGCCCACCAGACTCTTCTGTCCATGGGATTTCCAAGGCAAGAATACTAGAGTGGGATGTCATTTCCTTCTCAAGGGGACCTTCCCTACCCAGGGATCAAATCTGCATCTCCTGCATTGGCAGGCAGATTCTTTATCACTGAGCTACCAGGGAAGCCCAATATTATCTGTAGTGATGACATTTTTTGTGTTTATGACAATGTTTTTGTGCTTTATCCTTATTTCTAGTTGATTAGTCTTGGAAGTATCAATCTTACAAGGTATTTTCTTGTTTAATCTTCTCTACTGAGTGTGATATACAACAATTTCTGCTTTTATTGACACATTTAATATTTACTTACATCTGCATTCTCTGGGTTTAGATTTCTTCTTTGATAACTTCTTAAAATAATGCATGATTCTACACCTTTTCTCTTTTTCTAATATATGACTTTATATTGGTGTCTTTTATTTGAAGATGATCTTATCTGTGTCCTGGGTACAAATATGCTAATTATGTTTTGGTTCAATATATTTTCTACTTTCAAAATAGATTTCCTTTACGATGTATATATGTAAACATTTTACCTTAATTTCTAAATATAAAAGTGTTTTTATTCTTGGTGTTGTTTTCTTTCTAGATTTCACTGTGGTCATAGAAAATATGACAAATAATTTCAATCCTTTGAGATCTGAAGTCTCTCATGAGAAATCAGAGCTCAGAGTATGCTCTCATAGGACTCTTTGCCTAAATTTGCACCACTTGTGAGTCTAAAGTATCCTGAATGAAGATTTGATTTAAATTGATTATGTGTTGCTAGTGCCCCTGCATGTCTGGCAGAAGCAGATGTGGATCCCATCTGGACATAAAGTATTCCCAGAGAAAACATTTCAAGGAAGATGAGCAGACAATAAGCAGGCTAACAAATTATTTGAGGAAACTAGGTACTTGGGTTTAGAAACAGCAACAGAAATAATAAAAAGCAGGGACACACTTTCTACAATGTCACTCATTATCATTTTCTGACATTGAATATGAAATAGCTGTGCTGATGCATTAAGACAATGAGCAAGACTTTAAAAAAAAGAATTAAAAAGAATATAAATAAATGTCAGATCTTTTAAAAATTTAGAACAACCATGGTTGAACAAAATTTTATAAACTGTAACAATAAGTTTATTCATAATCTAGTAGAGACAGACAGAAAAACAAAAGGAGATGTTGGAAGATAAGGAAATTGGGTGGAAAGTTCTAAAATACATCTATTTACAACTAGAGAGATGAACTAGAATACAGAAGGAGCAACATGTGAGGAGTTAATAAAAGCAATAATGATCAAATCCAATAGGGGAAAAATAGCCTCAGAAAATATATTGGACTATGTAAACAAAGGTTGTTTAGAATTTTTCATATTGATAATAAAGAATGTATATAAAATAAACAAAGTTCTACTAAAAGCTTAGACAGATTATATTACATTTGAACAAGATAGCAGAGAAAATCCAGTTAATTAAACACAGAGGGAAAACATGAGAAGCTTTCAGGAAGTGATTAACCATCAAGATATTTAAAAATTTAAAAGTCCCACAAGAAAGTATCTGAACTAGATTAAATTACTAGTGTTCTCCAATAAATTATCTATCAGGTCTTCTTAATATGATTTTTAAATAAAGAAAAAACCCTCAAGTTCCTTAGACTCAGATAATCCAATGACACAAGTAAGTGTAGACCCCTAAATAATAAATCTACTACCAAATCAGACTTGAAATAATTTGGAAGTATAATAATAGCAACTTCCTTAACTTAGTAATGATCACAGTATGCAAAATCCTAAAGCAAATAATATAATTATTGGTGAAACTAGATGACTCCCTTTTGAAATCAAATAAGAAAGGGTATCTTCTCTTATTCTACTATTTAATAACATGGTCCTGACATACCTGATAGATTCAAGAAATGCAAGGATAAAATATATAATTATTGTAATTGAGGAAACTAAATGATCATTAGTTAAAAATAATATATAATAATAACAAATGTGGAGAAAAACAAAAAAAATATTGAAGGGTTTGAACTTGTACAAGGTTGCCAGCTACAACTAATCAGTGGTAACTGTATATATAGATAATATAATAAACATAAGCTATGATTCACATACTAACAAAAGCTAGCAAATGTGGAGACATGAATTGAGATCATGTAAGTCCACACAGAATTTTAAAGACATTAAAAGACAAAGCAATTTATCTAACTTAAAAGAGTGATATTCTGTACTCTTTGATAGGATATTTTACAATTATAAAGATGTAAATTATCCTCAACTTAGCCATTAAAATATTTATTTTATGAGTCCATTTGCACACCTTAGAATGGTGGGGAAAAAAAGACTACCAAGACCAAACATTGCTGAGGACATAGAACAAATGAAATTTTCATAAACTCTTAAAAAGTTATAATGTATTTTATCCTATAACCCAGAAATGTTATTCCTAATATCTAGCCAAGAAAATACTTTAACAAGAATATTTTTAATATTCTTTTTCCTAATAACCCCAAACTGGAATAATCCAAATATTCCTAAGAAAAAACTGAATAAACAAATGTTTGTGTACTTATGTCATAAATTACTATTCTGCTTTAGAAAGGAACACACTGTTGATAAGACTATGACATGAATGAATCTCAATAGCTGTATGTGGACAAATGTACATAATTCTTTATATGAAATATTTAGATATGTAAAAGTAATAAATGTTAGACACAAGAACAGTTGCTGTCTCTTTGCCTTGGGAGGGGCTGGCTGGCTTACAAAGACTTACTGAGAACACACATGAGTGTTTTGCATTGATGGACATATTCTATATTTTGATAGAGGAATGTTTACAAGGGTGTAGTGGCTCAGATTGTAAAAAATCTACCGGCAATGTGGGAGACCTGAGTTCAATCCCTGGGGAGGGGAAATCCCCTGGAGGAGGGCATGGCAACCCTCTCCAGTATTCTTGCCTGGATAATCCCATGGACAGAGGAGCCTGGTAGGCTGTGGAGTTGTTCATGGGGTCGCGAAGAGTTGAATACAAATGAGCAACTAAGCACATGCATTTGTCAAAAGCAATTGAATAGCACATTTAAGCATTTCCATTCTACTCTACTTAAATTACACCTTAGTTCAATAATACATGAATTTAAAACATGACAAGCACATAAACAAATAAAGATAATGTACATTAAATTCAGTAGAATGATTTGTTATGGACATTCTGTGGAAAGGAAACAGAATAGGAAAAAATAAATGGAAAAAAGAAGTGAAAATAAACTTACAGGTTAGTAAAAAGGATGATAATATGTTATTTAATGAATATGATTCTGAAACCTAAAATATGTGATGTCCAAAAAGAAAATGAAAAAGAAAAATGTGGTTTTAGAAAATCAGTGTTTCATGGATATTTTCACATATCTACAAAGCAAGGACTTTCTGATCAAAGTTACTTGCATTCTGTGTTAAAAGATGATTGAATGATAACCATGACTTAAAAATTGGAAGCAGTAAATTTATTAGGAAAGATTAGCAGATTATTCACCTCTAGAGCCATTTGTGTACCTTTCAAAGGGTAGTGAAGTGAAGTGAAGTCGCTCAGTTGTGTCTGACTCTTTGTGACCCCATGGACTGTAGCCTACCTGGATCCTCAGTCCATGGGATATTCCAGGCAAGAATATTGGAGTGGGTTGTCATTTCCTCAAAGGGTAGTAAACATAGGAAAATCCCAGAATATGGGGGTGGGTTGCCCTTCCCTTCTCCAGAGGGTCTTCCCAATCCAGGGATAAAACTTGGGTCTCCTGCATTGCAGACAGATTTTTTACCATCTGAGCCACCAGGGAAGTCAGTAGAATACAGTGGGAATTCATAATTTTTAATCCAATTCAATAATACAGGTGGAAAATTGGTGTTAACAGTTTCTTTGAGAAAGCTGGTGTTTGAAAGTTTTATGCTATGTGCAATTAAGAAGAAATACTTGATACATGAGATTCACTAATGGTATGTCAGACAGGATTATAATTGACTTCACACTTGCTAAGTTACTGGACTAATGTTTGGAAGATGTGTTTTCAGTGGAGGTAAAAGTGGATGATACTTGTTCAAAAACTAGATGCTTTGAAGAGACAAAGTAGATCTTGTCTCTCATGGCAGTGTACTCCAAGAACTTAATATATACAGTTTATATATATATATATATAAGACTCTATTAAAATAACTATAAAAGTGTTAGTTGCTGAGTTATGTCCAACTCTTTGTGACCCTATGGACTGTAGCCCACCAGACTCTTCTGTCCATGGGATTCTCCAGGCAAGAATACTGGAGTGGGTATACATTCCCTTCTCCAGGGAATCTTATGGACCCAGGGATTGAAACCAGATCCCCCACATTGCAGGCAGATTCTTTACTATCTGAGTCATAAGGGAAGCCCCTTACAAAAAATTAATTTAAAAAACCACTATACTTCTTGAAAAAAGAAGGTAATATATTAAGAAACTAAATGCTTGAAGAATAATAAAAGTATTCACAAAGTGAGGCTTTATGACTTTCAGTAGTAATTATTCTTAGCAAAAATAGAATCATAGAAGATACCATCACCATTATCATCATCAACATCATCACCATTAATACTATAATTAACTCCAGGATGTACATTTACCAAGATTCTCCCTGATGTAAACTTGCCTACCTTCCTTGAAACAATGCATCATATCAGGTCTCTGTTACCATGCTGTTTGTCCTCAACTCCTCATCCCCACCTCTATTAATAGTTTCTTGTGGCTCTTTTTAACTAACTGGTGAAAAGTGAGAGGCTTAAAACAGCAGAAATTTATCCTCTCACAAGTTCTGACATCCAGAATTTCAGAATCAAGGTGTCATCAGGGCTGCACTCCCTCTCCGGGCTCTAGGGGAGAACTCTTCCTCACCTCCTCCAGCTTTTGGAGGCTGTTGGCATACTATGGCTTCTTGGTTTCAGTCCCACTACTCCACTCTCTGGCTTTGTTTTTGTACTGACCTTTCTATGTGAATGTTCCTTCTCTTTTCTAAAACAGTAAAATTTATAAGGTCTGTGGGGCAGGACGTGAGCATATCTTTTTGGGGGCCGACATTCAAACCAGTGGCTTCCCAGGTGGCACAGTGGTAAAGAATCCACCTGCCAATGCAGCAGATGCAAGAGACATGGGTTCAATCCATGGGTTGGGAAGATCCCCTGGAGAAGGGAATGGCAACCCACTCCAGTGTTCTTTCCTGGAGAAAACCATAGACAGAAGAGCCTTGAGGGCTATAGTCCACGGGGTTGCAAAGAGCCAGACAAGACTAAGGGACTGAGCACACACACATTCAACCCACTACACCCTCCTTCCATGAGTTGCATTCTCTACAGGGATGCAGGGAGTTAGATAAGTTAGGACAATCTTAAAACAGAAAAGAAATTACTTTCTTTTTTCTGTTAACTCAGCATCAATAGATACACAATGAAGGATGAACCAATATGCTATCCCAAAATAGTGTTATATAGTATACCACTGTCACTTCCAATTAATCTGTGTCTTTTATGCATTTCCCTACCTATCAGTTTACTGATCTTCCAGACTAGCAGGGCTATTTTAATTTAAGAGACAGAAAGTCAGTAGACTCTGATTTTTTTTAAATTAACTGTCAACTATTCACCACGAAAATTACTCCCAGATTCTTAAACTTTGTAACTCTCTAAGTGTTGTCCTATGAATTTTTATCTTTGATGTTTTCTTCACAGGTAGTTTAGTAGGAAATTATGAGAAGCCACACTGGGAGCGGCCAGCTAGAAGCTATTTTAAAAGAAACATGTATATCTAGGGTGAAACAGATCACCAGCCCAGGTTGGATGCATGAGACAAGTGCTCAGGTCTGGTGCACTGGGAGGACCCAGAGGGATGGGGTGGAGAGGAGGTGGGAGGGGGGACCGGGATGGGGAATACATGTGAATCCATGGCTAATTCAATGTATGACAAAAACCACTGCAATGCTGTAAAGTAATTAGCCTCCAACTAATAAAAATAAATGGGAAAAAAAAAAAAAAGATATTTGAACCAAACTTCCATGATTAAGAGAATGGGTGATTTTCATTTATTATCGATGCTCTCTTCTATATTGTTAGTAACTTCAGGTAATGAATGCATCATTGATGAATTCAGAATCAGTCAGTTCAGTTGCTCAGTTGTGTCCGACTCTGTGATCCCAGCATGCCAGGCTTCCTTGTCCCTCACTAACTCCTGGAGCTTGCTCAAACTTATTTCCATGGATAAGTAATAATTAACAATAGAATGTAAAAATTAATCAGCTATTCAACATTAGTTTCTCTACTTTTCTAAAATTTTAACTATAAAATTTAAATTATTCTAGATTTTTTGCTTTAGCAGATTGTAAATATTCAATAAAGTGTTCTTATTTCATCATACAATTCTCCTGAAAATCAAGTATTTTATCTAAACATAAATGCATCAACAATGCAATGGTTCAATTCAGTTATTGTTAAACATTTGTCTACCCTTAGGAACAGACTGTGTAACTTCCTTGCCATGAAGTACAATGCTTAGCAAAATAAAAGAGAACATATTTTTCTGATTCAAAAATGTACACAGCTAATGTCTCTGGGTTTTGAATATATTCATCTCTTTCTAATGCTTTCTCTAGGCCCTAAAGTTGATTAAGATATATCATACTATCAAAAGAAAGCATGCATATAGTCATACAGAATTCAACACTGCCCATCTTTAATGCTTTGATACCATTTTGTATCTACATCTTTAATAATATTTTAGACATCTTATATTGAAAATGCAACTGCATATCCTAATATATCAAGTTTATGATCAGTATAGCTCTATCAAAATGTTTCAGTGGTTGATGGCCTTAGCTATTTATTCAGTATTTTCAAACTGCCTAAGAATGGACTATTAAGTAAATAATACAGTTTTCCAAACTTATTTTTGTGCACATTTAGAGTGTAATCTGAAATCATTCTTTGAGACTATGCTTATTATAGTGCTCATGCCCTCCATGGGAGTGTTTCTGAGAGATATTATGCCACCATGAAAATACAAAAAGAATTTGACTTAAACTGCATATGAATAAATTAAACTGTCTGATTTATTTCTATAAGAGGAAAGAGAAAAAAATAGTTCAAGTTATAGTGTTTCACTTCATTAGGTAACACATACCAACAAACTCTCAATACAGTGAGTCAATAAGGAGAAAAATGATATTTCTACAAAATGTGTGATTTCAGAGATGCTGAGAGCAGCTCCACATGCACAAGCAGATTCCTGAGGAAGTACAGAGGGGATCATAAACTTAATCCTTATTGTTCCCCATAGTACACATCACCACAGTTTGACATTCCCAATTCTGCTGCCTCATCACCACTGCATGGGAAGCCAAGTCTCTCTGATCATCAATGGGTCCCTGGGAGCAAGTTAGGTACTTTGAGTTTCTAACATTATACACTTCAAGAAATGAAACTCTAGGGTCATGAAAGAGCCAAGGCATCTCCAGGTGATCTCAACTTACTCCCCAAAGAGTCCCCAAAGACTGTTCTGGGAAAGTCTAGCTTAACATTAACCAAGTACCACGGACCATCTGAACTTTTGCTGTGTCATAAAGATTTCATTAAGGGATACTAATACTGACTTTGCTATCACCAAGCCTTAGCTGATGAAATGACTTTATGAATGCATGCTTTTCCAACTTTTCTGCCCCTCTTCTGCTTCTCCCTAGTTGAGTCTCCTTTCTGTACTTCCAAGATGTCCATATCACTATACAAGGTTAATCAGGGTGTGCTTTGCTCAAGATCATACCACAGGGGGCCTCTGAGAGCTAAAATCAGTCTGAGATGTTTCGTATGAGACTGAAATGTATTAATGTGCCAAAAACATATCTAAAATTTTTTTTGCCAATCTAAGTGTGCTATTTTAAAAGTTTTATATTCATTAGGAAAACAGCATTAATTTTTATTTGGAGTATGATCCCATGTAACTCCATTCTATCAACTAATTAAAATAAAATTAAATATGTATACTGGATACATGTGGAGATATGGTAAGTTCTGACAAAAATATAAAAGAAGAAATGAAATATTGGGTTCCCTGTTGGCTCAGATGGTAAACAATCTGCCTGAAACATGGGAGGCCTGGGCTTGATCCTTGGCTTGGGAAGATGCCCTGGAGAAGGCTGGAATGAAATATTTTTCCTCCCCTATAGAAGATAGAAAATGCATTTCAGAAACAGTCTTGTCCTTCTATTTCCTTGGGATTTGTTTCAAAGCTATTGTTTCCTATTTGATAGTAAATTTAATTATTACATTCAAAAGAGAAGGCATCAGTTCAGTTCAGTTCAGTTCAGTCCCACAGTCGTGTCCAACTCATTGCAACCCCATATACTGCAGCATGCCAGGCCTCCCTGTCCATCACCAACTCCCGGAGTTTACTCAAACTCATGACCACTGAATCGGTGATGCCATCCAACAATATCATCCTCTGTTGTCCCCTTCTCCTCTCCCCATCAATCTTTCTTTTCAAATGAGGGTCTTTTCAAATGAGTAAGCTCTTTGCATCAAGTGGCCAAAGTATTGGAGTTTCAGCTTCAAATTGCAGCCCTTCCAATGAATATTCAGGACTGATTTCCTTTAGGATTGATATGTTGGATCTCCTTGCTGTCCAAGGGACTCTCAAGAGTCCTCCCCAATACCACAGTTCAAAAGCATCAGTTCTTTGGTGCTCAGCTGTCTTCACAGTCCAACTCTCACATCCATACATGACTACTGGAAAAACCATAACCTTGACTAGAGGACCTTTGTTGGCAAAGTAATGTCTCTGCTTTTTAATATGATGTCTAGTTTGGTCATAACTTTTCTTCCAAGGAGCAAGTGTCTTTTAATTTCATGGCTACAGTCACCATCTGCAGTGATTTTGCAGACCCCCAAATTGAAGTCTCCCACTATTTCCACTGTTACCTCATCTATTTGCCATGAAGTGATGGGACCAGATGCCATGATCTTAGTTTTCTGAATATTGAGCTTTAAGCCAACTTTTCATTCTCCTCTTTAACTTTCATCAAGATGCTTTTTAGTTCCTCTTCACTTTCTGCCATAAGGGTGGTGTCATATGCATATCTGAGATTATTGATATTTCTGCCAGCAATCTTGATTTCAGCTTGTGCTTCTTCCAGCCCAGTGTTTCTCCTGATGTACTCTGCATATAAGTTAAGAAAACAGGGTGATAATATACAGCCTTGATGTACTCCTTTTCCTATTCAGAACCAATTTGTTTTTCTAACAGTTCTAACTGTTGCTTCCTGACCTGCATACAGGTTTCTCAAGATGCAGGTCAAGTGGTCTGATATTCCCATCTCTTTGAAAATTTTCTGTAGTTTTTTGTGATCCACACAATCAAAGGCTTTGGCATAGTCAATAAAGAGAAGGCATACACATGCCAAATCACTGTTTTCATCCAAAGAAAAAACCGCTGGGAGGGAGGACCCCCAAATCTCAGTAACCTAATAACTACAGTTTGGTTGTATGGGGCCCTTGATTCTTTTTGTTTTTTTAATATAGACAATATTTGTTTTTCTCTTTCCAATGAAATATTAATTTATTTAGCAAATAGTTGCATAAAACTATAATATTAAAGCAATGCACATATGAATTCAAAATTTTAAAATATTAATTTATTGTCTTGATGTGCTACATTTAGTAAATAGTTTAAACTAGCTAGTTAGCTTATATATTCTATTCACCAAAATCTAGTAAGACAATGCAATCTTTTTTCTGCATAAGTGAGTTTGATATTCAAATGTTTCCACTGCATGATTTTAAGTCTCTCTAAATCTATTTGTTTTAAGTTTCTGAATTTTCCCATCTGTACTATTTTTGTGGACCATCCTCTAAATTCATAATTTTCCCAAGAAATTAAATCATAGTCATTCTGTATTACTTTCCTATTTTTAGATATTTATTTATTGAACATTTTCATGCATTTATGATAATGTATTCACCCAAGAGAATAGAGAAGCCCACAATATATGTCTTCAAAGAATTTTCCTAGTTAGGAATTGATGTAGACAATTTTTAAAATCTTTATTTAAGTCATTACAATATTGCTTCTGTTTTACATTTTGGTGGGATCTCAACTCCCTCACCAGGGATTGAACCTGCACCCTCTGTATGGAATACAAAGTCTTAAATGATGGACCTTCAGAGAAGTCCCAAGTCTTATTTCTTGAGTTTTTTATCTTCATTTAGCTCTTTGTAGTCCTTTGCCTCTTCATCTCATGGTGTCAAAAGCTAAACATTTTACTTTTAGTCTTTGACAACTCTCATTTCCCTTATTCATCTAGTTTTTTTTTTTTTTTTTTAATTAAGGGGATCATTCAAAGAAAAAAAACTGAATTTTTTTTTAATCTTTTCAGGCCTTTTTACCTCATATGGCAGTTCATTACATAGAAACCACAAAACTTTAATTTTTCATATAAAATTATATTTTACATGCTTTACATATTTTACATGCTTTACATATTTACACTATGCTAAAAATTTTAATTCACTGACCTTGCAAATCTCATCCATTTCATTTTTATTTCTTTATTTGGAATTTACATAATTTTTAATATTTTATAAAGACTCTTTTCTAGGTTCTGCCTTTCTACAAAATTGGAACATTTTTTAAGGTTCTTTTCAATTTAACTTTAAATAGGTTATTCACTCAGTCAAGAACAACAACAAAATACATAGAATACACTGCTGACTATTTCCTCTCATCTCTGTTCCTTGTTCACTCATTTCTAACTTCAACCATTTGCTGGAGACATAAGAATCACTGTTTCCTTGTCTGTGGTTCCTTTTTCTTTAAAAGCAGGCACATAAATATAAGAAGAAATTTACATTACTCCCAACTTATACAGAATTATTGTATTATATCCACTGGACTGCATTCTTTCACCTTTCATATAGCTCAGAAGTCTTTTCATATCAGAACATAAAGAGCTGTTTCATTGTTTTGACAGCTGTAAAGTATTCCACTAAAGGATGCTCCTTCATTGGATTAAGTAGCTCCTGATTGATGGGCATTTAGAGTGCTTCCAGTCTCTTGCTATTAGATACAGTTGTGCTGTATCCTTCCTTAAGCATGCAATTTTACTTTCAGAATAAACATCTGGGCCTATTGGTATATGTATCTATTTTGCTAGGTTATACCAAATTTCTCTGTGGGGGGGATTATAACAATTTACAGTTTTTCCAGTAATTTGAGTATCATTTTTCTATCAACCTCATGAACAGAGGGTAGTGTTAAACTTTTGTATATGGCCAGTCATCAAGGTGGAAAACAGTGAATTAGCATATTTCTCTGATTACAAATGTAGTGGCTCAGTTTCTCATATGTGTTAGAGGCTTTTATACTTTCTTTTCTGAGGATTATGCATGGATATCCTTTGTACATTTTTTTTTTCTATTGTGTTTTTGGTCTTTGCCTTTTACCAATTGTGGGTGTTCATCAGGAGGACTGATGCTGAAGCTGAAAACTCCAGTACTTTGGCCACCTCATGCAAAGAGTTGACTCATTGGAAAAGACCCTGATGCTGGGAGGGATTGGGGGCAGGAGGAGAAGGGGACAACAGAGGATGAGATGCCTGGATGGCATCACCGACTCGATGGGCATGAGTTTGAATAAACTCCGGGAGTTGGTGATGGACAGGGAGGCCTGGCATGCTGCGATTCATGGGGTCGCAAAGAGTCAGACACGACTGAGCGACTGAACTGAACTGAACTGATGGACTACATGTTTGTGCCTTTCCAAAATGTGTATATTCAGTCTTTAAGCCTCAGTGTTATCGTATTTTGAAATGGATCTTTGGGTGGTAATCAGAGTTAGAAGAAGTCATAACAGTAGGGCTCTCATGATGAAATCAGTACCTTTATAAGAAAGACAAGGAGAGAGCTTCCTCTCTCTCCAAGTGTAGGCACCAAGAAAAGACCATAGGAGCACACAGAAAAAGTGACCGAGCCAGGAAGAGAATGCTTACCAGAAACTGAACTCTGATGGATCTTAATCTGGGACACTCCAGCTTCCAGCATTATGAAAAAAAAAAAAATAATTTCTATTAAGTCACACAGTCTATGATATTTTGTTATGGCAACTACAGCTTAATAATACAGATTTTCGTACCTGAGAAGTGAGGTACTGCTATAATGAGTGAAGTTGCTCAGTCGTGTCCGACTCTGTGATCCCATTGACTGTAGCCTGTGAGGCGCCTCTATCCATGGGATTTTACAGGCAAGAATACTGGAGTGGGTTGCCATTTCCTTCTCCAGGAGATATTCCTGACCTGACCTAGGGATCGAACCTCAGTCTCCCACATTTTAGGCAGACGCTTTACCCTATGCACCACCAGAGAAGTCTCTACTGCTATAATAAATACCTAAAAATATGGAAACATTTTTAGAACTGGATGTTGGGAGAAGCTGGAAGAGTTTTGAGGTGCATGCTAGAAATATGAATGTTTAAAGAAATCCTGCTGAGAGTTCAGAAGGAAAAGAGGAGAGCTGGTGAGAAGGCTGCCATTTTCTTAGAAAATGCACAAATAACTGTGGCTGGAACATTGATAGAAATACGGATCATAAAGGCCATTCCTGGTTTGGTCTCATAGAAAAATAAGGAACATGTCATGGAAAACTAGAGGAAAGACAATTTACAATTCTTGTGTAAAGTGGAAAGAACTTGACTTCATTGTGTTTGTTTCAGTGTTTTGTGAATGATATTAATAGAATTGGTGAATGATGAAATTGGACCTTCAGCTGAGGAGCTTTCTAAGGAAAGTATTAGAGAGAGGCTTAGTTCCTCTTGACTGTCTAATATAAAATATGAGAAAAGAGATAGAAATTGAAGAAGGAATTGTTAAGCAAAATGAAACCAGAATTTAAAGATTTTGAAAATTCCCAACTTGCTACTGTTTAGAAGAGAGCACCAAGATGTAACTGAGCAATAACTTGGTGAAGAGATTATGTGGTTATACAAGCAGAAACACTGTCAGTTTGGTGTAAAGGAGAAAGAGATGGGGCAAAATGAAGGAAGACCATTGGATTTCTTAGATCCTATGGCATCTTATCATAAAGCTATTAAAATGCAAACATGCATTATTTTAAGGACAAGAGTAGAATGAACCCAAAGGCAATTGAGAGGTCATCAGGGCTGACTAATCAGTTTCAGAAGGGGAGTGAGTATCACATCTGTTTCAAAAGACCCAAAGGTGGCTCCCTGGAGTCTTGGGGGCAGGACCCCCTCCTAGCAAAGCTTCAGAGGCAGGGACACTGAATCACTGGAGCCAGAAGGCAGAGCATAAAACCAAAGAGAATTCTTCTTGGGTTTTAAGATCTAGTGCAATTTGCCTTGCTATTTTGGATTTTTTTGGGTATGTGCTAAGTTGATTCAGCTGCATCTTGCTTCAGTTCATTTCAGTTCAGTTGCTCAGTCGTGTTCGACTCTTTGTGACCCCATGAATCGCAGCATGCCAGGCCTCCCTGTCCATCACCAACTCCCAGAGTTTACTCAAACTCATGGCCATCGAGTCCGTGATGCCATCCAGCCATCTCATCCTCTGTCATCCCCTTCTCCTCCTGCTCCCAATCCCTCCAAGTATCAGGGTCTTTTCCAATGAGTCAACTCGTCACATGAGGTGGCCAAAGTACTGGAGTTTCAGCTTCAATATCAGTTCTTCCAATGAATACCCAGGACTTATCTCCTTTAGGATGGACTGGTTGGATCTCCTTGCAGTCCAAGGGACTCTCAAGAGTCTTCTCCAACACCACAGTTCAAAAGCATCAATTCTTCAGCACTCAGCTTTCCTCACAGTCCAACTCTCACATCTATACATGACCACTGGAAAAACCATAGCCTTGACCAGACGGACCTTTGTTGGCAAAGTAATGTCTCTGCTTTTTAATATGCTATCTAGGTTGGTCATCACTTTTCTTCCATAGAGTAAGTGTCTTTTAATTTCATGGCTGTAATGCTCTGCAGTGATATTGGAGCCCCAAAAAATAAAGTCAGCCACTGTTTCCACTGTTTCCCTATCTATCTCCCATGAAGAGATGGGACCAGATGCCATGATCTTAGTTTTCTGAATGTTGAGCTTTAAGCCAACTTTTCACTCTCCTCTTTCACTTTCATCAAGAGGCTTTTTAGTTCATCTTTACTTTCTGCCATAAGAGTGGTGTCATCTGCATATCTGAGGTTATTGATATTTCTTGATTCCAGCTTGTGCTTCTTCCAGCCCAGCATTTCTCATGATGTACTCTGCATATAAGTTAAATAAGCAGATGACAATATACAGCCTTGATGTATTCCTTTTCTTATTTGGAACCAGTCTGTTATTCCATGTCCAGTTTTAACTGTTGCTTCTTGACCTGCATACAGGTTTCTCAAGAGGCAGGTCATGTGGTCTGGTATTCCCATCTCTTTCAGGATTTTCCAGTTTATTGTGATCCACATAGTCAAAGGCTTTGTCATAGTCAATAAAGCAGAAATAGATGTTTTTCTGGAACCTTCTTGCTTTTTCGATGATCCAACAGATGTTGGCAATTTGATCTCTGGTTCCTTTGCCTTTTCTAAAACCAGCTTGAAGTGGTGTCTTGCTTTAGGATCCATCAAACCTTGTCTCTCTCTTTTTTTCCCCCCCTTTGGAATGAGTATATCTACTGTATTTCATGGCATATGACCTGTCTGTTTTCACAGATTTGCAGCTGAAGAGGAATTTTGCCTCAGGGTGAATTGTACCTTGAGTCTCACCCATATCTGATTTAGATGGGACTTCAAACTTGAGAACTGATGTTGTGATAACTTAAGATTTTGAGGGTTGTTGCATGGAATGGGGCTTCCCTGGTGGCTCGGCGGTTAAAGCGTCTGTTTGCAGTGCAGGAGACCAGGGTTCGATTCCTGAGTCGGGAAGATCCCCTGGAGGAGGAAATGGCAACCCACTCCAGTATTCTTGCCTGGAGAATCCCGTGGAGGGAGGAGCCAGGTAGGTTAAAGTCCATGGGGTCAAAAAGAGTCAGACATGACCGAGCGACTTCACACTTTGTTCTGTGTGTGGGTCCAGCAGTGCCTTAGATTAGTGCCATGGAATGAATGTATTTTGCATATGAGAAGTAGATAAATTTGGGGAAGCCAGAAAGAGCATGTTGGTCAGGGGCAGCCCAAGATAAATAATGCACCCCCATCTAGAAGTTCTTTGTACACTAAGAGGATTAGTCCTTCATCTATAATACATTTTAAATATATAATTTTACTTTTATTTTGCTCATTTATTATTTGCACCTAATTTTTGTATGTACAAGGTGTTGATGCTTATATAATTGAGTTCATTAATCTTTCTTCAAAGTCTTTAAAGTTTTGAGTCATTGTTAAAACAGTCTTCCCTATTCTAACTTTATAGAGAAATTCATCTATTTACTTAGCTAACATTTTATTAAACAATGTATTAAATGTAAATTTTTTACTTATTTAAAATTTATGTTGGTATAAATTATAACTATAATTTGGTTTATATATATATATATATATATTTAGTTATATTTTTTAGATGGTGATTCATTGCCTCATTCCATAGTCTATTTTTGCCTACTTGTTGGAGATGCTGTCTGTAACATTTAATAAGTAATGTTTGTATTTGATTCAAATTTAAAATCTCTTATTCTATTTGTTTGGCCTATGTGCCTATTCATTTGCTAGGAGGATATTGATTAATAACTGTTTCATAATTATTTAATACTTACTGATTATAATCTCCATTCATGTCTCTCCTTTTTCTAAGTTCTCCTTACTATTCTTGATTGTTGATTTTCCATAAATTCTTTCAGTTAAATCATATATTTATGTAAAGTTAATATTTTATTATTTATTAAAATTTTACAAAAATTTAGAGAGAGTTGATATTTTTATGATAGTGTTTTTCTTATGTAGATAAATGGTAAGTCATTCTGTTTGTTTAAAATTTCTTAGAAGATAAAATATTTTGAATAACAGTAATTGAGTCAATTTAGTGTTCCAGTTTGAATCTTTGGAAAGCCATTAGTCAACATAGTAACTTCACATCAGTAGTAAAAGATATACTAGTCACTGTCAATTTGTGAATTTGAAGCTATAAAACTGTTAAATATTCTCATACTTCTAGCTTTCTGATTTGAATTTGCAGTTATCTATGAGGTCTTTGCATTGATCACTGAGGAATTCTTTCTTATCTCTCCTTGCAGTTCTTTGATATTCTGCACTCAAATGGGTATATCTTGTTTTCTCCTTTGTCTTTTGCTTCTCTTCTTTTCACAGCTATCTGTAAAGCCTCCTGAAACAACCATTTTGCCTTTTTGCATTTCTTTTTCTTGGGGATGGTCTTGATCACTGCCTCCTATACAATGTCATGAACTTCTGTCCATAATTCTTCAGGCACTCTGTCTATCAGATCTAATCCCTTAAATCTATTTGTCACTTCCACTGTATAATTGTAAGGGATTTGATTTAGGTCATACCTGAATGGTCTAGTGGTTTTCCCTACTTTCTTCAATTTAAGTCTGAATTTGGCAATAAGGAGATCCTGATCTGAGCCACAGTCAGGTCCTGATCTTGTTTTTGCTGACTGTATAGAGCTTCTCCATCTTTGATTGCAAAGAATATAATCAATCTGATTTTGGTATTGACCATCTGGTGATATTCATGTGTAGAGTCTTCCCTTGTGTTGTTGGAAGAAGGTATTTGCAATGACTAGTGCATTCTCCTGGAAAAACTCTGTTTCCTTTTGCCCTGCTTCATTCTGTACTCAAAGGCCAAATTTGCCTGCTACTCTAGGTATTTCTTGATTTCTACTTTTGCATTCCAGTCTCCTATAATGAAAAGGACATCTTTTTGGGTATTAGTTCTCAAGGGTCTTGTACGTCTTCATGGAACCATTCAACTTCAGCTTCTTCAGCATTACTGGTCGGGGCATAGATTTGGTTTCTGTGACCCTGAGAGGTTTGTCTTGAGAATGAACAGAGGTCATTCTCTTGTTTTTGAGATTGCATCCAAGTAATGCATTTCAGACTCTTTTTTTGACTGTGATAGCTACTCCATTTCTTCTAAGAGACTCTTGCCCACAGTAGTAGATATAATGGTCATCTGAGAAACTCACCCATTCCAGTCCATTTTAGTTCACTGATTCTAAAAGGTAGATGTTCACTCTTTGCATCTCCTTTTTGGGCACTTCCAATTTGCCTTGATTCATGGACCTAACATTCCAGGTTCCTATGCAATATTGCTCTTTATAGCATTGGACTTTTCTTCCATCACCAGTCACATCCACAACTGGGTGTTATTTTTGCTTTGACTCCATCACTTCATTCTTTCTGGAGTTATTTCTCCACTGATTTCCAGTAGCATATTGGGCACCTACCAACCTTGGGAGTTCATCTTTGTCCTATCTTTTTAGTTTTTCATGCTGTTTATGGGGTTCTCAAGGCAAGAATACTGAAGTGGTTTGCCTTTTGCATGAACCACATTTTGTCAGAAGCGGAAGATATTAAAAAGAGGTAGCAAGAAGCCATAGAAGAACTATACAAAAAAGATCTTCATGACCCAGAAAATCATGACAATCACCAACCCAGAACCAGACATCATGGAATATGAAGTCAAGTGAGCCATAAGAAGCATCACTATGAAAAAAGCTGGTGAAGATCATGGAATTGCATCTGAGCTATTTAAAATCCTAAAAGATGATGCTGTGAAAGTGCTGCACTCAATAAGTCAGCAAATTTGGAAAACTCAGCAGTGGCCATAGGACTGGAAAAGCTCAGTTTTCATTCCAAACCCAAAGCAAGGCAATGCCAAAGAATGTTCGAACTACTGCACATTTGGACTCATCTTACATGCTAGCAAAGTAATGCTCAAAATTATCCAAGCCAGGCTTCAATAGTACGTGAACTATGAACTTCCAGATGTTCAAGCTGGATTTAAAAAAAGCCAGAGGAACCAGAGATCCAATTGCCAGTATCCGTTGGATCACTGAAAAAGCAAGAGAATAATAGAAAAACATCTACTTCTGCTTTATTGACTATGCCAAAGCCTTTGACTGGAGTTGGGTGTCCCCAAGATCTCCAGTGTGACGAGTGCTGGGTAGGATTAAGAGATTTTAATCTTAACCTGTTCATGGAAATAGATATGTTCATGCAATTCAAGCCTGTGCTCTGAGACTGGGAACTTGGTGAAGCAGCCATATGTCTTATACTCTTACTACTCTGAGGGAATGTAAATCACTGACTTCCTCCCCTAGTCCCCCATAAAAGCAGGATGGGGTGTCCCCAGTGGTAAACATTTCATTGTCATAGACCCAATTTAGGTAATAGCAAAAGTAATCACAAAGGAGTGGGTTATCTAGTCCTGTTAGGGGCATTAAGAGTATTTTAATAATATTTTAATAATAAGCAGGGTGGAGCAATGTTGCCTACAATGGCAGGGTCCTCATTGTAGGAGTTAGTAAGTGGCATAAGAACAAATTGATAAGAGGCAACAAACCAGATGTTCCATAAAAGTGGAGTGGAGATTTGATCTGGTGGTATGTTTGTAACTTTAGAAGGGTGATAAGGGTTTGGGCCCAAATGGCCTGCAGGGCTAACTCCCAAAGTGGCAAAAATTATCCTCAGAAGCCCAATTGCCTTTGAAGGGATGCCACCAACAGATAGGCATTTTGTGCCTGTCACCCACTCTAGCAGGTTCACTGAGAGATGCTGATGTTAAACATGTTGTAGGAAACATGGAAGATGAAGGCCTGAATATATGGATGGATTGGATATTATACAGTATTTCCCTCCCAAAGGCCAGTTATTTCAGGTTGTCCCTCCAGAAGATTGTAGAGGCAATATTGCGGGCCTGGATGGGGCTCAGGAAAAGAGCATGAAACAGGAAGGAAGAGGACAGGACACATTTTTTGAAAGAATGACATAGCCCAAAGCATAACATAAACCAATTAAAATCAAATGGGTCCAAGAAGACAAGTCAAATTCAACTAAACCCTGATCCTCAATCTGCAAGCTAAATGACATATGCAGCGGTGCCAGGACAGTTCCAAGGCACAGTCAAAAGACCCATGAGGGGTGGTTCCCCAATGGTTGGAATGATCCCCCCCTCATTAGCATATCAAATCACCCAGCTCAGGAGAACGAACCATACCACATTTCATGGCCACTATGTTTGCCCGCTGCAGTGGCCCACACACTGTGGAGCATGCTACTCTCTGAATCTGACCAAATCCACCTCTTATCTATTGCTGTGTCTTTCGCTGAATTTTTTTCAATGAGACATCAAGAGCCTGAGCTTCATTAGGTCCTGAAGACAGGCACCATGGGTTTTGGCTGAGCTAAGTCCTGGGAGAGAGGAGCTGAAGGATGGGAGGAAAAAGCAGTAAGAAAAATTTGCCAAGGACTCCCCTTCATAATCTGCCAGAAAATCTGCTAATACCTGACCTATGCTCAGTTTTCATTGGCCTGATCCTTGGCAAAAAGAAGATTAAGGGCAGAAGAAATCCCACCCGCTTCAGTAACAGCTACTGGGGCCCAACAGAGAGTGGACCCTTTGGGACACACTGAGGAGTAGCTCCTGCCAGAATCCCTTAGCTGCCACTTGCCTGTTCATGGGGTTTCGAGGAAACAAGAAATGAGAAATTGTAAAAGAATTAAAATTTTGTTAGCCATATGTCCTTCCAGCCATAGGAGCTAGGACCTACCTTAACCAGTCTTCTGGAATCTGAGACTGAGCCGCATGAGCTTTCTGCTGAGTTTGTTTTTGCTGTCCCAGTTTCCAGCACACTGGGCTTCTTGTCACTTCCCCTGTGCTGGGTTTTCTTTGTACTCCACTTCCACCACCATGGGAGCTTTCTCCAAATTGGGCTTTTACTGTGCTTGGCCTCCACCTTGCGGGGGCCAAGCTGAGGTTGCTTCAACTGGGTTAAATTCAAAAATCGGCACCAGAGATGTTGGGGGAGATTGTAATTTCATCGGTTCTGTCTTATTGCAACAAAAATGGAAGTGAAGGGCAGACGAGTGTTGCAGCCCTCGGGTGGACCAGTGTTACAGCCCCACGTTACAGCCCAGTTTTATTTAGAAAGTAAAGGAAAATGCATCCTTGAGGTGTGAGGGTGGGCTGACCCAAAAGGCTTGAAGAGAAGAGAAGCCCCTGGCCCAATTTTGGCTCCTCTTTATATGTTTTTCTCCTCCCCCTGAGCCTGCCCTATGCGAATTGAGCTAGCCAGGAGGGCTGTTTGTTTTACCAGAGCTTCTCACTCCTGTCCTGTCCTCCAACCTTCCTTTGCTCTATTTTCGTGGGGTTTTCCCGTTGTCTTTTAGCCACTGCCATTCTGGACTCCTTTTTCCTATTCTAATTACCTAGCAAAGGCAAATAGAAAAATAGCCACATAACAAAAAGTGAAACAAAACTGAGAATCACAAGTAGAAGACTTTTCAGCAAACACTGTACAAGTCAAAAGGCCATGGAGTATATGCTACAAAGAGTGAATTTTACTGAATGTAATTTGTACCTTCTTAAATAAATGGCAGCCTCCAAAATAAATTTATTTTATCAAATAAAGTACCTTGAATGTGCCAACCAAATTACTAGTAGTATTTTATCAATAGTAATTAAAATAACTACTACAAAAGGCAAAATAAAAGCATAAAACATACCAGAATAAGTAGCAGGATGATTTATCAAATTTAAAGCATTCTTCTCTACACTAATGCAATTTGTAATGCATTTTGCTTTTCTTCTTTCCATTCTTCTGAAAACTAAAAAAAAAAAAAGTCAATAAGAAACAATAGATTGTAATTATAAAACAGTTTATTCAAGTACTCTCATAAAGTTCATGCGGGCTTATGAAAAAAATGCATGTATTTAACAGGAATTCTAGTCTTTAAATACAATTATCATGTCAAACCTGCTTTTTGCTCACTGTTACTTTCCACAAGGTGTTCTTAAAATATCTTGAGATTACATTGATGTTTAGCTTTTCAAAGTAAGAATATTTTGAAACTCATATCACCTCTTACATATTTAAAAATATTCTTTTAGATTTTGTAACGCAACTTGTAGCTCAGCTTCAGATCTACACAAAGCCAACTGGGATCCTATAGAAAATAATTCTGACTAAGTTAAAGACAAAGGAAATTTATTGAAAGTAGGTCATTTAATTCACAAAACAAAAGGAGACACTGGAGAATTAAAATGAAACAGGTTAGGATTAGAGCAGGAATTGCCCCCTTGGGTATTGCAAGAAATAGATTAGTCAGGCTGTCATTGGTTCCTATACTATATCATTGACACTAAACACTAGGAAGCCTTGAGATTGCTTCCAACAGACAGTGGAGGCTTTCACTGCTAGATTTAATTACAAAGTATTCAGGTTTCTCTGTGTCTTTTCCTTGAAATTCAATGTCTTGTATAAGACTGTTTGATTTGGTTATTACCAATCTATTACCTAAAGTCTTTCTGTCTTCAGTTGATCTCTGGTCCAATCCACTAGACACCATGTAATCTCTCTTAAGGAAAACTTATTGTGAGACTCCTCTACTACAATATTATATTAACTCTAAACTTCCTACTGTATGGAGCATCCAAATACTTCCATGATCTGGACAGTGCCTACATCTCTTCTACCGAATACCCCTTACATCTCATCTTAAGCTACAGCTAACTCCTTGCAATTCTTCTACTATGCCTTGAGCTTTCACATCTGTATTTTCACTAATGTGACACTTTCTACACAAAGCATCATCTTTTTGGTGTCCAACTTCACTGATCATATCATATATACACATATATATATAACTATTATTATACTTCTCTCACATTGTTTTAATCATTTATTGACTTATCAATCTTGACTAATCTTGAATGACATGAGTAAGTTCTTTTTTGACCCGTGTTCATTCTTTGTATGTAATGAATTATTTGACAAATATTGATGTTTGCAAAAATATGTTTTAATTTAAAAGTAGGAGATCAAAACATATATAGATAACTTTAGGTCTGATTGGAAACTGTTTACATTATTATAGAGGTACAGATAAAATTTTATGGGATTTCAGAGGCAGAAGAGATTATTTTTGGCTTGGGGGAGAAATTTTCAAACAGATGTCCAAACTAGTAAACACAATATCAAGCGAGTGTCAAGATACTCTGAAAGAAGATATATTAAAAAAAAAAAAAAGTCATAGGTGTCTCTGATGGATTTAGTTAAATAAAACATACCTAGAGGGCAGAATAAAACCATTCCCTATAACTTCAAAACTGTGAAAAACAAAAATTCTTGGATCAAAGCTAAATGAATATTGATTTAGAATCAAAGAAGTGTGACTGTGAGAAAGCAATGGGGCTATTGGAAAGTAATGATGACAGATAGATGTTATTGTTCTTTAAAATGACAAATGTTAACATTTTAAAACTCAAAGTTCTGTGAATATGCTGACAGAAAATACGTGGCATAATTTAATAGATTATTAAATATGGAGGGGTGAATATCTCTAGAGTAAGTTCCCAGTTTGATAGAACTGAGAGGGCAGGTTGTGATTAAGAATAATTTCACTAAATGGCTTTGTAAATTCTACCTCATTTTATTCTAAAGACTTAAAAGTTTTCTGATCAGGTGGAATTGCATAGAAGCTTAATTTTACTATTTATTCCCATATATAGCTCTTCAAATGATATTACCTACATAACAACTGGTTCTTAAGCAAACTACATTTCTCCTTCTTGAGCTGGCATCCTGTCAGCTTCTGACAATATGAGGCGTGAGAGGAGGAAGATGACTTTTCCTGTTTAGTCATCGCTCCTATCAGTATCTTTTCTGGATTTGTGTTTTGCTGTTCATTCATGTACAACTCTTTGCCAGCCCATGAACTGTGGCCTGCCAGGCTTCTCGGTCCATGGGGATTCTCCCGCAAGAATACTGGTGTGAGTTGCCATGCCCTCCTCCAGGGGATCTTCCCAAACCATGGATCGAACTCAGGTCTCCTGCATCCCAGGCAGATTCTTTACCATCTGAGCCACCGGGGAAGCCCAAGAATACTGGAGAGGGTAGCCTACCCCTTCCCCAAGGGAACTTCCCAACCCAGGAATTGAACTGGGGTCTCCTGTGTTGCAGTCAGATTCTTTACCATCTGAGCTACTCCCAAAGCAGGTAGAGGTAATTACAGCATCCATGGGTGGTGCTGGTGGTTAAGAATCTGCCTGCCAATGCAGGACATGAAGGTGATGCAGGTTCCATCCCTAGGTTGGGAAGATCACCTGGAAAGGGCACTAACAACCCACTCTAGTATTCTTGCCTGGAGAATCCCATGGAGAGAGGAGTCTGGCAGGCTACGGTCTGTGAGGTCACAGAGTTGGGCACGACTGAAGCAATTTAGCATGCATGGCACCCTCTGAACCATCTCCATTTACCTCCTCAAAGACCAGCCCAGAAACCACCTCCTCAGTCCTCAGCACCCACTCTGTGAGCTTCCAGAATGAAATGGCCCTAACTACTTTCCATTTTGCTCCACAGCTCAACCACTGGTCCTTGCTTTCTACAGTTAATGTGGGTTATTTTTCCATTTTTGTCTGTTCAAATGTTCAAAATTTCTTTAGCCAGTGCCTTTCATTAAATTCTCTTTTCAAATAACTGGCATGGTTCCTATTTTCCTGAATGACTTCTAACTACTAAAGATAACTTGTATCTTGGCCCAATCAATAAATTTCATGAAATGATTCAAGGTTTCATTACATAAAATGAGACATTGCCATTTAGTAACTGGCTGAACAACATTGACAAGATGTATAAATTAATAGATTTAGAGGATTGAAATGAAATCTTTGGAGGTATGATCTATGGCTTTCTGTTTGGCTTTTTTTTCCCCATTTAAAACATTTCCAATATCACATCATTATTGGCCATTTTAATGTTATCACTAACTAATCAATAAGTAAAATTGGTAGTGATTTCACAATTATCATTAACATTAAGCAGAAGTTTGAATGACCATTAGTCAAAGATATTTGAAAATAAATTTATATACAGTGTGGCTAGTTGATCTCTATCTCCCATAAAATACAATTAAACCTCTAAATCTAATGAACATTGTAAGTGTGAATTTGTTTCTCTCTTTTGGAGACTAAGTAGACAATTAGTTTTCAATTTATAATTAATAGTTTAAAATCTTAACAGACCTAGCACACTCTTGGGAAATGGTTGTTTACAAACCTTAATATTATCACTACAGTCATGAAGTAACCGTGCAAGTGTTAGTCACTCTGTCATGTCCAACTCTTTGTGACCCCATGGACTGTAGCCCACCAGGCTCCTCTGTCCATAGAATTTTCCAGGCAAGAACATTGGAGTCAGCTGCCATTCCCTTCTCCAGGGGATCTTTGCAACCCAGAGATCAAAGCTGGTCTCAGCATTGCAGGCAGATTCTTTACCACTAAACTACCAGAGAAGACCTACTATAATCATATATATGTATAGAAAAAAGCTCATAAAAAATATACTAAAATTAGTATTAGAGTGATAAGAGTATGTGTGACTTGGATCCTCCAGCATTCTAAACATGAAGGATGAGCAGAAGCTCCCCATTAAGTTTATATAAAATATTAAGCCTTTTCCTCTTTCTGTAACTTTGACATGGAGAAGAGAAATCCAGATACCTATCTGCTTTCCTGATTTCAACTAGAGTCTATTTCCTACCATTTACATGAGCTAAAATAGCTTACAATAAAAATAAGGAAGTTCATAGATATTTCAGAAATATTATAACTATTGTTAATCTTTTAAAAAATGTCTTTCTTAATATCAACATACTGCAGGGGACTATTTTCCATCTTCATCTAATCTTAGTCTTTTGGTATAGGTCTTGTTCTGGGCCATGTAAGAACCATAGAAAGGTAAATCCATGGCTAATTCATGTCAATGTATGACAAAAACCACTACAATATTGTAAAGTAATTAGCCTCCAACTAATAAAAATAAATGAAAAAAAAAAAAAAAAAAAAAAGAACCATAGAAAGGAAAGATGTGATGAAAGGCAGCAGTGAAAGTGATAATGTAATTTTTTGTTTGTTCAAAACACATCCTATAATGTAGAATTAGAGGTAGAGTTGGAGCTTTTGTGTATTACAGTCATCCATAGTGTCCTCTTTTGGTGGGCAGAATATGAATACCCATTATTGTTGTTGCAGTTGTTAACAGCATTTCATTTCAGAATGAAAGTGTGACAGAGAGAGCAAACAATCCAATAAAAGCCATGGTCCCCAACCATAATCACAGGATTGTGGTTTGCAAGGGACTAAGTAGTCTGCAACCACATGTTTCAGCTTCCTTCACAACTGGGTGTGGTCACATGACTTGATCTTGCCAAGAGAATATGAGATAAAGTTACACATACTTTGGCTTCCTTGGTGGCTAAGATGGTAAAGACTCTGCCTGTGATGCAGAAGGCCCAGGTTCGATCTCTGGGTCAGGAATATTCCCTGGAGAAGGGAATGGCTTGCTCACTCCAGTATTCTTGCCTGGAAAATCCCATGGACAGAGGAGTCTGGTGGATTATAGTCCATGAGGTTGCAAAGAATAGGACATGACTGAGGTGTTAATATTTTCACCATTCATATATATATATATTTATATGCATTATATTTATATTTAATTGATTTATTTATTCCTGCCCAAGGTGATTAAAAAGAGAAAGTGTATTTTCCATCCTTCTTCCTGCTGCATTGTTGCAAAGAAGCACAGTAACCTGGAAAACACATTAATATATTGGACGTGTCAGAGTCACAAGGTTGAAGGAATCCCAGAGTCAGAGACACCCACTGCTTGAAGAAGGGGAGTCATTTCATCTGGAATATTTGTTTTGTCCCCTTAGAAAAGTGAAAATTAACTTTGTGTTCATGAGACATTAGACTACTTAGACTTGGTTCTGTTTGTTAACATACTTACTGTTATACCAATAGTGTATACCTTACTTTGCAAAAATTCTTTTGGCAGATTTTATATAGCTTCATTTAAATATATAAATATATTATTATTTTATGTAAGTTTGTATTTAATCTGAAATGACATGAAGCTATAAACAATGCAAATGTTCATAAATTTTGCTGCCATAAGTGATTGTGTTTCATTGTGGGATGACTCCCCAGACCATGCTGCCTGTGTGATGTAATAAGGGGTGTTTGTGCTTTATCCTTTCAATAATTTTCAAACACTCTGGATTCCAAAGCAGTTCGAAGCCCAGTTATTTCAGATGAGAGTGTGTGGACCTTAATCTTGTAATTCTTTATAGCAGTCTCAGAATGGCATGTGCCCACACAAAAATAACAGATGAATGATAGATGACAAATAGATAATATCCTTGTTCTAATTCTCAGATCTTGTTAATGTTACTATGTATTTGTGCTTAGTCGCTCAGTCATGTCCAACTCTTTGTGACCCCACGGACTGTAGCCTGCCAGGCTCCTCTGTCCATGGGGATTCTCCAAGCAAGAATGCTGGAGTGGGTTGCCAGGCCCTCCTCCAGGGGGTCTTCCTAACCCAGGGATCAAACCCAGGTCTCCTGCATTATGGGTGGATTCTTTACCATCTGAGCCACCAGGGAAGTCTTAATGTTATCATAACTGGGGGGACAAAAAGATCTTTGCAGATGTCATTAATTTAAAATTTTGAGATGAAGAGATCATTCTGTATAATTTAGGTAGGTCTAAATCCAATGACAAGTATGGTTGTAAGAGACACAGAGAGGAAGACAGACAGAAAGGAGAAGATGCAAAATACAGATTTTGGAGTGATGTGGCTACAAGTCAATGAATGCCAGAGACTGCCAAGAGCCACCAGAAGCTAGAAGAGTCAAGGAACACATTCCCTTCTAGAACCTTCAGAGGGCCTGATGATAGCTTGAGCTCAGACTTCTGCCCTACATAAATGTAAGAGAATAAATTTAATGTCTCCAAATTGTGGTGTTTTGTCATAGCAGTCAAAAATTAGGATGGATATATATAGATAGATAAATCACAGATAGGTGACATTAAACATTATTTCATAAGTTAGTATAAGCAAAACTCTGTAGCTTTCTCTTCTGTCCCCCATACTTGCTTTATCGCATTTAACAAAGCAAATATCTTCCATCTTCTGAAATGATTTCTGAAGATAAGAGATATTGTTTCTGTTTGAAGATTTATGACAAATTCATTTAGAAGGCAGCTTTTCAGCATTCCTTAGAAATTTCTGCTATTATTCCAAGGCTTCCAAGGCTTCAAACTTTACTAGTGAAACAATAATTGCTTAAAAGTTATTTTTAACCTGGAAAAGGTAGAGTAATACTTTCAATTACTTGTCTCCAGCTCTGTCACCCAGTAATTAGGGAGCAATTTTAATATGAATGAAAACTTCAGGACAAGGGTTTCAGGGTCATCATCCCGGAAACAAGGAAGTCAAGGCTTTCTTTGGCTATTTTCCAGCTGCATGAATTCTTCATCATTCCCTACAAAATACTCTCCTCTGTTTATTTTAAATTTGATTTGGAGTCCACATTTACATGCTTGCCTAGAACTGTATTACAAGTTAAATATTAGTCCCCAAATAAAAGGATGCTTTTTGTCCCACTCTTTGCAACCTAAGGACTGAGGTCTGCCATCCTCCTCTGTCCATGGGATTCTCCAGGCAAGAATACTGAAATGGATAGCCATTTCCTTCTCCAGGAGTGCTTCCCAAACAAGGGATTGAACTTAGGTCTCCTGCCTTGTGGGTGGATTCTCTACCACCTGAGCTATACATATACATACACTATATATCTATATCTACATACTCAAACAAATATGTAAATTATATTTAGCACACAGTGATGGTGATTACAGCCATGAAATTAAAAGACACTTTTTCCTTGGAAGGAAAGTTATGACCAACCTAGACAGCATATTAAAAAACAGAGACATTACTTTGTCAACAAATGTCCATCTAGTCAAGGCTATGGTTTTTCCAGTCGTCAAGGATGTGAGAGTTGGACTATAAAGAAAGCTGAGTGCAGAAGAACTGATGCTTTTGAACCGTGGTGTTGGAGAAGACACTTGAGAGTCCCTTGGACTGCAAGGAGATCCAACCAGTCCATCCTAAAGGAGAGCAGTCCTGGGTGTTCATTGGAAGGACTGATGTTGAAGCTGAAACTCCAATACTTTGGCCACCTGATGTGAAGAGCTGACTCATTTGAAAAGACACTGATGCTGGGAAAGATTGAGGGCAGGAGGAGAAAGGGACGCCAGAGGATGAGATAGTTGGATGGCGTCACCAACTCATAGATATGAGTATGAGTAAACTCTGGGAGTTGGTGATGGATGGACAGGAAGGCCTGGCATGCTGCAGTTCATGGGGTTGCAAACAGCAGGACATGACTGCGTGACAGAACTGAACTGACATAGTGACTAATAGCAACATAAACTACCCTTGAAAAGTTATTCGAGTTCACTTTTTACCTTTACTTCTAACTTCCTAGACAGTCTTAACAAAGTTAAATTTCTATTTTTTTTAACTTGAGCTTAAATTGTTCATTGAGTTTCTCTAACTAAACAATTGATTCCACCAAGTCCATTTTATTTATACATTGTTACCCTGATTAGTCCAGACTATCCTGAGATCTCAGTTGAAAACAGTTGTGACGTATGCTTAATTTCAACAAAAACAATGGCCTCAATTACTCAGGTCCTGAGTTATTTAGAACTGGCATCTCATCCAATAAACAGTATTCAATTACATTTGATATTTATGGAGAAGAGTATTCTGCTCTATTGTCACTAAATGTTATTCAACCAAAGAGTTTTAAGAAACTTTCAACTATTAGAACCATCACAACTTAAATGTCTATTGACCCTTTTTGAATTGCATATCTTTAGTAACAAAATAGAATCAAGCTGGCAAAACAAGTGTCTAGTGGAAACATCAATTATACTATTTTGTATATTTAGTAATTGTATAATTGTCAAGGAAGCTAAGTGCAAAATGGGTTGTAGCTAAAGTTTTCTTATCTTCAAGTGTGTTCAAACCACATTTTAAAATTAACCATAGAACTCTTAAGAGGATATCTCTGGTTTACTCTGTGCTCCACAGTCCTGATTTGACTTCACTAGAGTAGAAAACAGGGTGTCTTTATGATACAAAATAGGGTTATATGGATGTTCCTGATACTTGAGCACCTTGGAAGCAATATATTGCTTTTAAATTATGGGACAAACAAATTCTACAACTGAAAGAAGGTATAACTTCCTATACTATGTTAGGCAAATGCAAGGTAGTCAACAGACTAGTGGGCAACTGACTGGAACAATGTAATTTTTCATTTAACTTTGAAAAATATAAAATAAATACTCTTGCTGAAAAATCTAACCCTATTCTAGGATTGTAACTATATTAAAATGTGAGTATATTTAACTGAAAATATCAGAAAACACACATTATCAACTAATCCCTAATATGAACATACTTTATGCTATACACTATTTTCTCTATAGATAAATAACCTTACTGGTATGATACATATTGATAAAGTTTTTCTTAAGTCCTGGTGATATAGAGTCAGTTTCCAACCAGTCTGTCTTTGTGATGTTTATTTTAAAGTCAGTTATCAGTTATATAAATTCATAACTCTCCTTGGAAACTTGCTTTTGTAGCATAATTAATATATAAATATAACAACCACCATTTCTTATGAAAAAAGATATAATTTCTGTCAGAATGTTAGGTTTAAAGAAAATTTCTAATGGCATTTATAGATACATACAGATAACAAGAAATATTCTAGGAAATGAGGATTCAATTCAAACAAACTGACTTTTGAATCACAGTTTTCCCACTTACAATTCGTGTAAACATGGTGAAATTTCTGGACATCTCTGTGACACATTCCTCATATAGAAAGCAAGAATAATATTTTAGATTTATTCATGTATTGAAATAATGATCTGACAGAGCCAACTGCCAACCAACCAAAGGTTAGAATAGAGCAGTGGTTCTCATACTGGGCAAACATCATCAACATCACTTCGTAACTTACTGGAAATGAAAATTCTCAGGGCTTAGCCAGACCTACTAAATTATAAATTCTGGAGGGAGGGCCTAGTAAGCTGTGTTTTAATAAGCCCTTCTGGTAGATCTGATATAAGCTGATGCTTGAGAAGCCCCAGAGTAATAAGACTGAAAGCAACCTCTGAGGAAATTGTATGCTCTGGGGAAAGTCATGGGTCAATAATACTCGGTTTTAGGTGATGAACAGTATGAAAAAACAAAAAGATAAGACACTGAAAGATGAACTACCCAGTTCTGTAGGTACCCAATATGTATTGGAGGTCAGGAGATATAACTCCAGAAAGAAAGAAGAGATGAGCCAAAGCAAAAACAACACCCGGTTGTGGATGTGACTGGTGATGGAAGAAAAGTCCAATGCTATAAAGAGCAATATTGCATAGGAACCTGGAATGTTAGGTCCATGAATCAAGGCAAATTGGAAGTGGCCAAACAGGAGATGCAAAGAGTGAACATCTACCTTTTAGGAATCAGTGAACTAAAATGGACTGGAATGGGTGAGTTTAACTCAGATGACCATTATATCTACTACTGTGGGCAAGAATCCCTAGAAGAAATGGAGTAGCCATCACAGTCAATAAAAGAGTCTGAAATGCATTACTTGGATGCAATCTCAAAAACAACAGAATGATCTCTGTTCGTTTCCAAGGCAAACCTTTGAATATCACAGAAACCCAAGTCTGTGCCCCGACCAATATTGCTGAAGAAGCTGAAGTTGAATGGTTCCATGAAGACCTACAAGACCTTCGAGAACTAATACCCCAAAAGATGTCTTTTTATTATAGGGGACTGGAATGCAAAAGTAGAAATCAAGAAATACCTAGAGTAACAGGCAAATTTGGCCTTTGAGTACAGAATGAAGCAAGGCAAAGGCAAACAGAGCTGTGCCAAAGGAACTCCTTGCTCATTGCAAACACCATCTTTTAACTACACAAGAGAAGACTCTATACGTGGACATTGGCCAGATGGTCAATACCGAAATCAGATTGATTATATTCTTTGCAATCAAAGATGGAGAAGCTCTATACAGTCAGGAAAAACAAATCAGGAGCTGACTGTTGCTCAGATCAGGAACTCCTTATTGCCAAATTCTGACTTAAATTGAAGAAAGTAGGGAAAACCACTAGACCATTCAGGTCTGACCTATACAAATCCCTTACAATTATACACTGGATGTGACAAATAGATTCAAGGGATTAGATTCGATAGACAGAGTGTCTGAATAACTATGGATGGAGGTTTGTGACATTGTACAGGAGGCAGTGATCAATACCATCCCTAAGAAAAATAAATGCAAAAATGGCAAAATGGTTGTTTGAGGAGGCCTTACAAACAGCTGTGAAAAGAATAGAAGTGAAAGGCAAAGGAGAAAAGGAAAGATATACCCATCTGAGTGCAGAGTTCCAAAGAATAGCAAGGAGACATAAGAAAGCCTTCCTCAGTGATCAATGGAAAGAAATAGAGGAAAGCAATAAAATGTAAAAGATTAGAGATCTCTTCAAGAAAATCAGAGATACTAAGGGAACTTTTCAGGCAAGGATGAGCACAATAAAGTAGAGAAATGGTATGGACCTACCAGAATCAGAAGCTATTAAGAAAAGGTGGCAAGAACACACAGAACTATACAAAAAAAGATCTTCATGACCCAGATAATGATGATGGTGTGATCACTCACCTAGAGCCAAACATCCTGGAATACGAAGTCAAATGGTCCTTAGGAAGCATCACTAAGAACAAAGGTAGTGGAGGTGATGGAATTCCAGTTGAGCTATTTCAAATCCTGAAAGATAATGTTTGAAAGTGCTGCACTCAATATGCCAGCAAATTTGGAAAAATCAGCAGTGGCCATAGGACTGGAAATGGTCAGTTGTCATTCCAATCACAAGGAAAGGCAGTGCTAAAAATGTTCAAACTGTTGCACAATTGCACTCATTTCACACGTCAGCAAAGTAATGCTCAAAATTCTCCAAGCCAGGTTTCAACAAGATGTGACCCATGAACTTCCAGATGTTCAAGCTGGATTTAGCAGGTGCAGGGGAACAAGCGATCCAATTGCCAACATCTGCTGGATCATCAAAAAAGCAAGAGAGTTCCAGAAAAACATATACTTCTGCTTTATTGACTATACCAAAGTCTTTGATTGTGTTAATCACAACAAACTGTGGGAAATTCTTAAAGAGATGGGAATACCAGACCACCTGACCTGCCTCTTGAGAAACCTGTACACAGGTCAGGAAGCAACACTTAAAACTGGACATGGAACAGACTGACTCCAAATAAGACAAGGAATACATCAAGGTTGTATATTGTTACCCTGCTTATTTAACTTATATACAGAGTACATCATGAGAAACTCAGGATGAAGCATAAACTGGAATCAAGATTGCTGGGAAAAAATATCAATAACATCAGATATGCAGATGACACCACCCTTATGGCAGAAAGTGAAGAAGAACTAAAGATCCTCTTGATGAAAATGAAAGAGGAAAGTAAAAATGTTGGCTTAAAACTCAACATTCAGAAAACTAAAATCTGGCATCCTGTCCCATCAGTTCATGGGAAATAGATGGGGAAACAGTGGAAATGGTGACAAACTTTATTTTGGGGGGCTCCAATACCACTTCAGATGGTAACTGCAGCCATGAAATTAAAAGATGCTTGCTCCTTGGAAGAAAAATTATAACCAACCCACACAGCATATTAAAAAGCAGAGACATTGCTTTGCCAACAAGTTCCATCTTGCCAAAGCTATTGTTTTTCCAGTAGTCATTTGTGGATGTGAGAGTTGGACTATAAAGAATGCTGAGCTCCAAAGCATTGATGCTTTTGCACTGTGGTATTGGAGAAGACTCTTAAGAATCCCTTGGACAGCAAGGAGATCCAACCAGTCCATTCTAAAGGAGATCAATTCTGAATACTCATTGGAAGGACTGGAGCTAAAGCTGAAACTCCAAATCTATGGCCACCTGATGTGAAAAACTGACTCATTTGAAAGGACCCTGATGCTAGGAAAGATTGAAGGCAGGAGGACAGGAGTATGACAGAGGATGAGATGGTTGGATGGCATCATCAACTCAATGGACATGAGTTTGAGTAAACTCCAGGAGTTGGTGATGGACAAGGAGGCCTGGCATGCTGCAGTCCATGGGGTCACAGGGTCTGACATGACCAAGTGACTGAACTGAACTTAGGTGATGAGATGTGAGTTACATGTTTTGAAAAGAAAATAGGACACATGATTTAGGACCAGCAACCTAGACCAGGTCCTTACAAGACATAACAAAATTGTGAAATCTTGTGAGGAACAGAGTTTATCTCAAGTCATCAAGCATAGAGAAGGTGGAACACTGACGAGAAAATAGGGACTACTGATGCTGTAAAACTTGGTTTCAGACTTAGAAAACAAGGAAGAATTCAATTCACAGAGTTAAAATTTCCCAGAATTCCAGGAAGCAGGAGCCAAATTCTTATACCTGGGGTACCAGCTCAGATCCGTGTGCATGCCTTCACCTCACCAATCATCTGCCTCCGTGGTATATGTTAACTGTAGTGTAGAACATAGAGTAGATGGCAAGATGGAGGCGGTGACTCCCACTAAAGAGAGAAAATGATGCACTGCCAGGGATGCAGAAAACAGATGCTCCAAAACCTTAATTTCCCCCTTGGGATCTTGGAGAGTACTTTTAAGAAGGGTTTTGTATTCTATGAATTGAAATTTTGTTATTGATGCAAATCCAAGGACTAGTGAGCAACAGAGTGAGAGCAAAAGTAAGAATAAGAGAGAACCAGAGAGAACATCAGCCCCAACAATCAGAATTTATTCATGCACCACGTGATTTCTGTGTTATTTTACTTTAAACAAAAATAAATTCAGAGCATGTCTACACAACATCAAAATGACAATCAATGACACAATAAAATAGGGTAATCAATTTGCTTAAGAGCAAAATGACTCTAACTATGCACCCACTTTCAGCTCTTTGCCCTAATGGTGTTGACTGTCAAAACTCAGATGAAATAACCATCAAAAACACTTGATCTACAGCAATGATAAAGCTGTTACTTCCTGCTTTCTTTTAGAATATAAGTGACAATATTATTCTCACAATTCAGTGATCGTGCTGTCAAAACTCAAATGCAATAACCATCAAAAACATTTGTTCTACAGCCATGATAAAGGAATTGCCTCCTGCTTCCTTTTTAGAATAGGAACTACAATATTATTTTCACAATTCAGTGTCATCATCATTTCCATGACCCCTTATGTGACCATATTCTACAAAACAGATAATTATCTAGAAACTTAGCACACAAGATGAATAAGGTATTATCTTTATCCACAAAAATCAGTGTCACTTTTTATTAATTGATTAACATTCCAAGTTTCTTCTTCCCTTATTCTAGTGTGAAAGAAATCCCCAGTGACAAGGATTTCTGATTGCTCAAAAAATCTCTTGCAAGTGCTCCAGATCCTAAAGGGCTCACAATACAGTAAATCTAGTAAATACAGAAATTTACTTGTTAGAGTTCTTATGAGTCAAGTTGGAATTTCATACATTTCCTTGAAAATGGTCCCAGACAACACAAATATGTGACTGTAATACTGAAGCAAATAGTATGAATATGTAGTCAGTCATTTATGTTCATATATTATTAATACATCAATGCCTAGATATGTACAAAGTATAAGTTTTAATCACTAAACACAGCTGTCTATGCAACAGTCAGCTTGCATACATCCTCTTGTGCATCTTTACAGATACTATTTATACTTAGAAATGTTTGACTTGTGAGTTTTCTGTTGTGTAGATTTAATAATTTAACATCATTTCTGTTAGTTCCTGGCAAAAACCTACTTTTTTAACTAGGTATTTTCTTACTTCTTCTTAGCTTGTTTCCAAATATTTCCAGTATATTTTTATATGTTCTTTGTTTGTTTAAATTGATTATACCATTCAAAAAAAGGTCGTGTAAAATATTCCTGTTGGTGAAGAAAACGCACTATCAGCCCTGACTACCTAAAAGGAATGAATGCTTTCCCAGAAAACTATTACAAAGATATGTACTGGGTTGGATCATTCAATATTTATCTTTCAAAATGGTATTAAAAACATAAATGTCTTACATATATTACATGGATTTTACATCTTTCTGCATTTATCTGGGAAGAATATTTCCATAGAAAAGCATTAATACTGGAAATCAGTATCTGAAAACATAAACATCAAATACATCTTATTTAGAATGCATTCTATTTTTAATGCCCTGTGAATGTTTAAGAAATATGTAGTACAAGGAGGAAAATGCAAAAGAAAAATCAATCATCCCCACTCATTCTTTCATCTAAAGAAATCCATTTGATAAATATTTCCCTACTAATGATTTTTCATATATTATATTGTCTTGTAGTCAGCAAATAAGCCTCTGTTCATGAACCCATAGTGTATGCATTGCATCACTGCTTCAAAATTAATTACGTTCATATATACATGTATTTTCACATAAATATAATGGATCCTTTAAGTCCTCACAATAAAAAAAAAAGGGCGGGGGTGTCTTTATTGCTTTTATCTCTATATCGGTAGTGAGAGGATAAGAAGCAGGAAGGCCAGGAGTCTCCAAACGGAGGAAATAGGCTGCCAAGTGCCAGACATTTTTATCTCTCTTAAGCGGCAGGAGGAAATAAACCAGCGATATTTTTTTCTTCTCTATACAAATTTAAAAAGAGGTTTCCCTTAAAATGCTGTGTTGCCATGACACCTGGTTTCACCTGAAGCTAACTATTCTCAAACCTTGAGTTAACCAATATATTTCTTTTTCTTATGGAAATGTTTGTCTTAAGCTATGTTAATGTGCTATGCATTTACCCCAGACTCTTAAGTTCTGCCAAATGGCCTAACCTACTTACTCAGATATTGTAATCTATGTAAATGAAACTATTTATTGGTAATCTGCCCTTCTACAAGATTCAAGTCAATCGTTTTATGGCCAGAGATGAATTATCTGGTGCCATTCTAAATTCTAAAACGTTCCTTTCTCTTCATTAACAGACTGAGTGACTATATAACTTACAGCTAAAGACTAGGAGGGGGTTATTCTTTCTGCCCCCTTCTGATGCCTAAGTTAGAAGCTTTCTCTATCTCCTTTATACTTTAATAAAACTTGATTACACAAAAGCTCTGCACGATCCAGCCTGGTCTCTGGCCCGGGATTGAATTCGTCTCCTCCGGAGGCCAAGAATCCTGGCGTCTTATCATTCAGCAACAACCTTTCAGTAGTTTGAAACATGATTTAACTTCTTTAAAAAAAAAAGTGCTAAAGCTGATTACCATCTGAAACTATTTCCACCATTCCATAAAGTTGCTAGTTTATAACTGATTACATAATAAAACTATTTGATAAGGTTTTGAGATTATTTCAAAGCATTTAGCTTTATGAGGGCAATTAAATTTGCAATGAAAAGAGATAAGAAACAGAAATGACCATCACAGAAATCCTGGTATTGCTTTGCTCTCTAAATACTACCATTTTCTGAACGGCACTGTAGCTCTCACCTGGAAAATACATTACTAAGCATTTTCACGAATGAACTAAATATAGTTTAAAATAATTTTAAACAATTTATCCTTGCATAAGTCTTATGTAGAATAATATATATTTCTCTTGATTGACTTTTTTAAGTGTTCAAAATGATTTTACTTACTTTCAACCTTTTTTAATTGGAATGTAATTGCTTTACAATGCTGTGTTATTAATAGTTTCTGCTGTACAGTGAGTGAATCAGCTATATGCCAAGAGGCACATGAAAAGATACTCAGCATCACTAATTACTAGAGAAATACAAGTCAAAACTTCAGTGAGGTATCACCTCTCACTGGTCAGGTAGAACATTATATAAAAAAAAAAATTCTGCAAACAAGAAGTGCTGGAGAGGGTATGGAACATAGAGAACCCTCTTGCAATGTTGGTGGGAATGTAAGTTTATATAGCTAGTATGGAGAACAGCATGGAGATTTCTTTAAATAGTGAATATAGAATTATCATATGACCCAGGAATCCCACTACTAGACATACACCTTGATTGACTTTTTTAATGGTAAATATGTAACTTAGAACTATAATATATATAAATTAATAAAGTATAAAAGAAACATTACCTTAGTGGAATCAATTTTCAAAGAAAAGTATCATTTTAAAATCAGGAATAAACCATAATTTCAAGTTCAGAATGTCTCTTCTACTTGAACAAGCCTCAGAAAAATAGCACCATAAGCCTACTGAGCACTCTGGAGATCATACTCTGATTTAGTCAAAACCTAAACATCTTTAAAGTGAAGAAAAATACATTATTGACTCATTTAGAAGAAGATACAGTTGAACAAGTCCTTCCTGGTGGCTCAGTGGTAAAGAATCTGCCTGCAATGCAGGAGACCTGGGTTCAACCCCTGGGTCAGAAAGATCCCCTGGAGAAGTGCATGGCAGCTCACTCCAGTACACCTGCCTGGGGAATTCCATGGAGAGAGGAGACTGGTGGGTTACAGTCCATAAGGTTACACAGAGTTGAACACAACTAAAGCAATAAAGCAGCAGCAGCAGCATAGTTGAACAAAGCTAGGAAGTGTAGATAAACAGAGCTGCATTTTAACATTATTTGAAACTACTTTGATCAAAACTTGCTTGGAAGGCAAGTTTACACATGAAATATCTGTTCCATAAACCATCTGTTCCATAAGGGTGGTGTCATCTGCATATCTGTGGTTATTGATATTTCTTCTGGAAATCTTGCTTCCAGCTTGTGCTTCTTCCAGCCCAACGTTTCTCATGATGTACTCTGCATGTAAGTTAAATAAGCAGGTGACAATATACAGCCTTGATGCACTCCTTTTCTTATTTGGAACCAGTCTGTTGTTCTATGTCCAGTTCTAACTGTTGTTTCTGACCTGCATACAGGTTTCTCAAGAGGAAGGTCAGGTGGTCTGGTAATCCCACCTCTTGAAGAATTTTCCACAGTTTATTGTGATCTACACAGTCAAAAGCTTTGGCATAGTCAATAAAGCAGAAGTAGATGCTTTTCTAGAACTCTCTTGCTTTTTCAATGATCCAGTGGATGTTGGCAATTTGATCTCTGGTTCTTCTGCCTTTTCTAAAACCAGCTTGAACATCTGGAAATTCATAAATTGCTGAAGCCTGGCTTGGAGAATTTTGAGTATTACTTTACTAGCATGTGAGATGAGTGCAATTGTGCGGTGTTGCACTCAATATGTCAGCAAATTTGGAAAACTCAGCAGTGGCCACAGTACTGGAAAATGTCAGTTTTCATTCAAATCCCAAAGAAAGGCAATGCCAAAGAATACTCAAACTGCCACACAATTGCACTCATCTCCCACACTAGCCAGTGGTAGAATTGATTTCAAATTCTTCTCCAAATGGCTCCAGCATCTAGGTTCATTTCCTTATACTATGTAAACCTTTGCTGTTAATTGAGTGAGCCTCACAATAGCAGATCAGGGTCAGATACCTAAGTATTCTGTTGGTGAATCCAAATATTTTCATAATACTAAACTTAAACAGATTTATCATAATAAAACTAATACACATAAGTCCCTTATGTAGCCATTCCAAGAGGTGCTTATCTTTTATCTCTTTCTTCTCAGCATTTTGCATCTTTACTCTTTTATCTACATGCCTTGCAGATATCCCAGGATCCTTAGACAGAGTATCAGTTTTTTTTAATAAAAACATGCCCTGATTGAGCAGATTAAAATAGTAAAGCAGATACTCCAGGCAATTCAGTCCTTATTGCCTTTTAAATAAACCATGTGTTAAAAAAATTCAATCTCATTTCCTTCCTTAACTATGTAAAATTGAAATAAGACCTAGTGCTCATGTGTGCAGAATGGAATATCCCAAATCACAAACATCTATGATAATAATAAAGCAAATCTATATTTTTTTCAAGTTTGAGATACTAAAGAACCAATTTTTCAGAGCTTGTAAGAATTTAGCTACTTTGACTTAAAAATGTAGCTTAGCTTAGTGATCAACCTCAGAAGAAAAACTTCTGCTAATATTAAGGGAAGCCATCACTCAAAAAAAGGAGGCACTGTATTGCTTCCAATGAAGTTTCAATAGGGAAAGCACAGATTGTACATATTTCAAAAGAACTTGGCCTTTATCCTAAGCTAATAATAAAGTTTGTGTGTAAGCATTAAGTGTTCACCAGCCTCCAGAGAGTTTTCATTTTGTTAATCGCTATATTTAGTTGGCAAAACTAAAAAAAAAAAAAAAGTGTATCATATATTATACAGACTAATTGATATTAATACTACATTTGTAAAAAATAAATAAACAATGAAAGAAATTGAGAACATAGAATGGCAACAAGAAATTTCAGAGAACTACATCTGTAATGTTTATGGAATATTATAAAACCAATACTATACATAGCACAGTAAACTGGATATTTAGACCAAAAGAAGAAAGAATAAGCCTTTTTCTTTATTTATGGCCAGAATTTAAACATATTCTTAAAAAAAACCCAAAAACTTCAAAACAGAAAAATCCATATTTCTTCAGTTATTTTGTGATTGACAAAATGACAGTTCTTTCCTTGAATCCCAGAAGGTTCTTCAAATATCTTGACATATGATTTTACAGAATTTATACAATTCCTGTCCCTTATCCTCCATAATACCTAAAATAGAATTACTAAAATAATACAGGGAAAGATTAATATATTTTTCTATAAAGCAGTTTATTTTCTTTTATAAGAAAGAGAGAACACTTGAGAACACTTAATTTATGCCACTAGAATTAGATCATTATATATATAAAGGAAACATTGACAAATAATTATATATGTATGGACTCAATCTTTAATATTAAAATATCTATAAAATATGGATTTCTAATTATGTTTCATTTGGTGCTTAGACATATAAAAATATCTTTCTATTAGAAAAGTAAAAAGCACACATAATATGATTAAACAGATGATTCTTTTCTTCTTCCTTTCAGTTTAGTTTTATGACAGTGAGGATATTAAAAATTTGATTCAAGGTTGGAGTATTACATCTTAGTAGACAAAAAATAAATAAATGCAGATTTTAGGTTTTGAATTCAGAAGTAGCAATGATAATAATTGGGCTTCCCTGGTGGCTCAAAGGTAAAGAATCTACCTACAATGCAGGATACCCTGAGTTTGAGCCCTGGGTTGGGATGATCCCCTGGAGGAGAGCATGGCAACTCACTCCAGTATTCTTGCCTGGAGAATCCCCATGGACAGAAGAGCCTGGTCCATGGGGTCACAAAAAGTCAGACACGACTGAGCGACTCAGCACAGCACACATAGCACAGCACAATGAAAGTAATTGATGTTGTTTGTTTTTCACAATTTTAAGATTTTCATCTAAGTATCATAGCGTATCTACAATTGAATACCTTTAATGTTTAAGTAATTGGAATAAAACCTATAAAAAGTTTCAGGAAATAGTAATTCCATGCCATTTTATGTGAAAATATAAGAAAATTAATTATTTAAGCTTCTTTAATCCCTCATCAATTAATTAAATTGAACCACAAGGATTTGAGTCAAATATTCAGTCAGACTAAATGACTTTTGTTTAGGAAAAGTCAGATTTCAGACCAAAAATTACACTTACATTTGGACTAGTGTACTCATAACTTACAACTTATCAACATGTAAATACAATATGTTCATTCAAAGAAGGTAGAGAATGCCTCTTCAAAATTCTGTTATGTTTTTTCTTCATACCTATGTTCACCATTTTATTACTTTAATTTGAATAATGTTTATAAGCAACAATTTTATCTCCATTAAAAAATATGCCTAAACTAAACCTGAAAAATCTGCATCTGTGAAGATTTCATACTAAAGAAAAAAGGCATTTCTTTTTGGCAGTGGTACTTCTATTTCTTCAGTTTGAGTTAAACACCTAAACTTTTGGCTAAGAAATTAAGATAAAATGTCACACAAACTTAACAGGCCTAAATCTATACTTGATCTTGCCCTCTAAACCTGCTCCAACCACAACCTTCTCAGTTAATGATAACTTTACATTTTCTATTTGCTTCAAGTCCATATGTTTTTCTCTCAAACCCTAACTGTACATTTTCAGGAAACCTGTTTCAGTCCTACCAAAATCAAATATAGATTCTGACTCCTCTCACCTCCATGGACACGACATTAACCCAAGCAGGGATAATTGCAATAGCCAACAAGTGTTCCTCCTACATCCATCCATAACCCCTATAGGCATTCTTAGCACAACAGGTCCCGTGAGCTTTGTGAAGCATCAGATGAGCCCATTGCTTTAATCAGATTGTTTCTTGTCTCCTCTTTTATTCAGTCTAAAAGTCACAATCCTTTCTATGGCCCAGAAGGCCCTACGGATCTTTATATCCCCTCACCTAGTCTTCCAGTCACAGTGGTTTATGTGTGGATTATAGAACTGTATAGGGAAATTTTTGCTGGAGAGTTTTTGCTCTGGTAGTGTCCTCTGACACAAAAGCTCTTTTCTAAAATTTGCCTATTTGTCCTCTTATGAAAAGTTATCTTAGATTTAGAAGTAAGGCAAAACAATGTTAAAAGGTGGGTATTATGTCCCTTCCTTGTCATTTGAGAGCGTTATTTGGCAGGCCCACCCAATAATTATTCAAAAGAATATTCTTTGTTTGCTTCAGTGTTTACCATTGGGGACTGAAAAAAAGATTTAGTGAAGATTTAATGAAATTGAATATTGACCTATAGATTTGTCTGTCACTAGTAAAGAGAGACATAATTTCTCCCCAATAGAAACAAAAGTCCCACAGGTTATGGTTTACAGTTCAGAAGATATTAACCAGTTTTATATTTAACCTGAGGAGTTTTTTCTAACATTCCTTACTAAATCATCTATAAATCCCAAGTTTGCAAAATGCTCTTTGATGAGGCCATCTTACTGATCCCTCACTAATTAATGATTGGAATAAGATCTTTAGTACATGCACATTTTATATTTGTATGAGAGTCATGCTTGAATGTTTTAAAGTTATACTTTCAAGAGATGTTATTTTGTTCAAATATTTATATAAAAATCACTTCTCAATGAATTCTATACTTTTCATCTTATTTTAAAAAATTCACCATACAGCCTGTCTCTAACACCTCCTGTCACTTTTCTTTGCTATTTTCTTTCAAAATACTTCTGACATACTATATAATTTACTGTTAAATTATTCTATTTCTCCCTCTTTTTAGAATATGAACTATAAGTATGTCATTTTTCCTTCTTTTGGCTCACTGATGTACATTTTGTTCTGCTATAACACAACGCATGTGTTATAAAAATCACCACAAAATGCAAAGTTACACAATAAAAAACATTGGGTTTATGAGGAAACTGAGATTAAAGACACAAACTCAGAAGCTTTGACACATTTAAAGAATGATGAGGTGGTGCTTAGCATATACACACAAGGTGACCCTAGGGGTAAAGAACACTCTAGCCAAAGGAGGAGACATATAAGATGCCGGTTTGATCCTGGTTTAGGAAGATCACCTGGAGGAAGGCACAGCAACCCACTCTGGTATTCTTGCCTGGAGAATCCCATGGACAGAGGAGACTGGAAGGCTACAGTCAATAGGGTTGCAGAGTCAGACACACTGAAGCAACTTAGCACAACACAGATTTACATGTTAAATGGTCAAGACATATATAAACTCTCAATAAACGAGGCACTTTACCTTGAAGAAAACTGAAGTTTGCTTGTTCAAGTGACCTCTAGAAGGGCTACCCCTGTTGCAGTATTATAAAATAGTGGAAGAAGATTTATTTGAATCAAATGGCAAGTTAGCACATCAGATGTTGATGGATGTTGCTCATAAAACACATCAACTGTGATGTTTGAAGTGTGTTCATGAGCGTGATTGTGTGCATGTGTGTGAATGTTGTGTATTCCTATGAGATTTGGTTCAGCAGGGTATAGTTTTCTATAGTCACCCAGTGTTTCCTCCTAAGGAAACTATACATAAGCAAGCACAAAGCTGATGTTATGCTCAAACTTTCCCAAATAAAAGAATTGTGTTCAAATATATACATATTTTCAAATTAAGCATAATAGAACTGATTGTATTCCAATATCCTAGAATAATTCCTTGTACATAGCATGCACTCTAAACATACATGTTAGTAAGTGACTTAAAAAGTGAATCAGTAAAATATATTTCCTTGTATCACAAGCTAGAGTCCCCAGAAAAGGATAAGTAGATAGAAACTATTCAAAGAAAATTGAGTTTCCTTTCAGCTAATATGACTAATATGAGCATACAAAATAAAATGAAAATTAATTGGAAGTATTTTACTTCAATGAATTGCTAAATTATATGGAATAAAGATTGTCTAACCTAGAAATTAGCACCTGGCTAAGAGATGGAGAGCATTGGGATGTCCAGGATGCAGAATATTAGTTTGAAAAACTATATTCAAAGTTTTATCAAAATTTCACAATTTTAAAGCAACCACCAAAACAATTCTACTTACTTTAAAATAAACTACAAAAAGTAAAACATATTTTTCTATGGTGATATTTATGTAATGAACTTTTCTGTTTCCCCTGGGGCTGCTTATTATTTTAGATGAAAATGAGATTTTAAAATTTATCTAAAAGGGCAACAGATTTGAAAAAAAAAAATAAGAATAATTCTACTTAGTATATGAAGAACTACATTAATTACTACTATCTTGAACCTGACTGCAGTCCAAATAATTAATGAGAATATAAAAATATATTATTGTGAAAGAAACAATCATATGTCTGTAAGCTATTGTGGCCAGAGGCTTAGTCACTAATCTGATTAGAACTTGGTAGAGACCAAGGAACATTTCAATTCAGAGATTTCAGTTCATAAGGAGCAAGAAGGTATTAACAAGCTTATTTCCTCAAACATTTGTCATACAGTGTCTGTCTAAAAAATCAGTATTAAAATTCTCATTACCATCTCCTCCAGCATAAAACACACAGTTCAGATTTCAATTTTCTTCTCTTTCCATATTTTTCTGGATAGTAGACGTAAACACTTGAATAGGAGCCCAATACACGATTTAGAAAAAGCAAAATGTCCACAATGTACATTCTTTGTTAATTCTTAATGGCTAAAATTTAACCATTGGCTTTCAGACTACAGCTTTTAGAGATTACCTATCAACCAGCTCCATTCAAGGAGAAAACACAAAATTGTCATTCCCTCAGTTCAGTTGCTCAGTCGTGTCTGACTCTTTGCGACCCCATGAATCGCAGCACGCCAGGCCTCCCTGTCCAGCACAAATGCCTGGAGTTTACTCAAACTCATGCCCATCGAGTCGGTGATGCCATCCAGACATCTCATCCTCTGTCGTCCCCTTCTCCTCCTGCTCCCAATCCCTCCCAGCATCAGGGTCTTTTCCAATGAGTCAACTCGTTGCATGAGGTGGCCAAAGTATTGGAGTTTCAGCTTCAGCATCAGTCCTTCCAATGAACACCCAGGGCTGATCTCTTTAGGATGGACTGGTTGGATCTCCTTGCAGTCCAAGGGGCTCTCAGGAGTCTTCTCCAACAACATAGTTCAAAAGCATCAATTTTTTGGTGCTCAGCTTTCCTCACAGTCCAACTCTCACATCCATACATGACCACTGGAAAAACCATAGCCTTGACCAGATGGACCTTTGTTGGCAAAGTAATGTCTCTGTTTTTTAATCTGCTATCTAGGTTGGTCATCACATTCCTTCTGAGGAGTAAGCGTCTTTTAATTTCATGGCTGCAATCACCATCTGCGGTGGTTTTGGAGCCCCCCAAAATAAAGTCTGACACTGTTTCCACTGTCTATCCATTTATATCCCATGAAGTGATGGGACCAGATGCCACGATCTTAGTTTTCCGAATGTTGAGCTTTAAGAAGCCATGCTAAATACAATACAGTCTAAACAAGAACAGAGAGCTTATTAATAAAAACAAACTAGTCCCTCCTTTCATCAGCATGCCAGTTGTGTGTGTGTGTGTGTGTGTGTGTGTGTGTGTGTGTCTGTGTGTGTGTTAGTTGCTCAGTTATGTCTGACACTTTGCGACCCCATGGACTGTAGCCTGCCAGGCTCCTCTGTCTGTGGGATTCTCCAGGCAAGAATACTAGAATTGGTTGCCATGTCCCTCTCCAGGGGATCTTCCCGACCAAGGGATCAAACCCAGGTCTCCTGCATTTCAGGCAGATTCTTTACTGTCTGAGCCAAGTTTTAAGACCATCCTAATTAGAAGTCCTGAAGAAACCACAGACCCAATACTTAGTAGTGTCACTTGCATGTATAACCGGTTGATAGAGATGTTTGTATGTATGCAGTCAGAAGTAAAACAGACAAATGTTTTCCAGTAATACAATTCATATTTTATAATGACATCTAATTTGTGCAGGCTACCTGCACACATACTCCTTTCAAATTTTCTTTTTTTCTCAGTTTCTAATTTCTAGACTTGGTCAATCTAATTCTTTCTGTAGCGATTACACAGAGTGATTGTGATAGTGATACAAGTAAAAAGACTCCTGGAAAGGTGGACAGAAATTAAACCATGTGTGTATAAAGAAAAATATTCCACTTTTACCACACTTGCTTCATAGATATCAGAAATGACTATTTAGCTTCATCACAACTGGCTTAAAAAAGCTGAAGTCAATAAAAGACAATGGACTTTTGGTGACTCGGGGAAAACAGAGGTGAATTGGATCAACCACTGAAGAGCCTGTCCTGACCGATGAAGAATGGAACGTATTTCCAGACAGTTGTGTGTAGACATATATATTCACCCATACTAGTATAGTGTTAGCTTTCCATTTTTATTCAGCAATGCCACCATGAATACTACCTTCCTTTAATGCTTAAACTATGTCAAGTTTTCCCCTTAACAATCTATACAGTGGATTTTTCACTGATCATTACTCCCTTGCTTGACAAATTAATCAATCTATTGTAAAGTTATTTTTAATTCCAGTGATCTTCATTTGATTTTTGATATATGCAAACTATAAATTCCATGATAGATTAACCATTTTAAAATAATTTTAATTTTACACTGATTATTTTTCTTGTATTTTTCAAGCATTGCATTCTCATCAAATTGTTACTGAAAATCTAATGTACTCTATCATACTGATAATATCTAATACTGTGCTAAGTTCTATTATTTTGTAAATTGCTACAAAATAATTTCTGTCTCACTTAGTCATGTCCAACTCTTTGTTACCCCATAGCCCACCAGGCTCATCCATCGATTTCTCCAGGCAAGAATACTGGAGAGGATTGCCATTTCCTTCTCCAGCCAATCTTCCCTACCCAGGGATGGAATCCAGAGTTCCCGCATTGTGGGTGGACTCTTTACTGACTGAGCCACCAGGAAAGCCAATATCTATGTAGCCTATATTAATTCCTGAATATTCAGGAATTAAGAGGAGAGGTATGACTTTCCTGGGGCTGAGGAATCCAGGCATATCCTTTGTTAGTTTCTCATTATGGTGATAAATAACCTCTTCTCTCTTTAATAGGGATCACCTTGTGTTTCGTAAGTCTGGAATTTTAATCTTTATCTTTGCTGAGAATAACTAGCTTGTATGCCCATGCCATGTTGATTAAAACACCTTTGCTCCATCAGAGCTTCGGTCCCCCTGTCTTTCTTTCTTTCTCTCTCTCTCTATCTCTCTATTTCTGGCTGATTCCCTGGAGTGGGAAAGCCGGCTGCATTAGCCTCTTTCCTTTCACTTTCTCATTGTCGACTCCGGACCACCAGGTTCCGGTCCATTAAATGACCAACATCTAACTAATTGAAAAAGATTGTAAAATCAAAAATCTGATTATTATTGGCTTTAATTATTTGATAGATATTCCTAAGCATTAATGTCAAGCCACTAAAGCCACATTTTTAAAGAGTAAGAGAGTAAAGAGAGAAAGAGAATAAATAATAGAAGGTAAAGTAAAAGAATGCTTTGCTAAAAAGAGACCATTGTGTTTTGTTTTTTTTAAGTGGTAAAATTTTTAAATTATCCATTTCTTTTTATATGAAAAAAACATTGAATAGTGGAGATTAAAGTTTTAATTTTTGTGTTATTTATGTAGAAAATATCAAAGAAAGATTTGAAATTATTTTTAAACATGAAGTTGTATTCTAAATATATTATATAATGTCATTTTACATTATTTAAAATTGATTTTATTTGCTTACTTTTCTGATTGCTAAGTCAATGCATGCTCATTTAAACAAATTTAGAAAAATTAAATATCACTTAAAGCCAGTGCACTGGGACAACCCAGAAGGATTAGATGGGGAGGGAGGTGGGAGGTGGGTCAGGATGGAGGAACACATGTACACACAGGCTGATTCATGTCAGTGTATGTCAAAAAACACCACAGTATTGCAAAATAATTAGCCTCCAATTAAAATAAAGAAATTTTTAAAAAGAAATTAAATATATATATATTTAGTTTATATATGTCTTCAATTTAATATATATATGTGTATATATATATATACACACACATAGACATACACATGCATATGCAAAGAGATTTGGGCTTCTGCCTAGAGTATAGAAAGCTTGAAAATAACATCATTCATTTATCAAAAAATAAATAAAATATAAAACCATAAATTTTCTTGAAGCCAGATGGGTGTTGAAGCTCATAAGAAAGTAGGTGTCTTGAAATCAAGGGCAAGTGACTCCTCAAAGCCAGACTGACTGCAAGTACAAGGTCACCTGCAACATGACGCTGAAGGAAAAGAGGCTGAGGCCATACAAGTAGATGAAAAGAAATCAGACCAAATTGGTAATCAACTGTAATTGGCCAAGCCTAGGCTATGCATATAGGTCCCCCTAGGAATTACAACAAAAGAGAAAGCTGCTTCCTCTGCAGGGTCTTCTACATTGTCCTCCACAGTTTGCCAAAAAAAGGATGCTATAGGATGAGAGAGTACTTGGAGATAGCCTCCAGCAATGGTGCAAATTTGAACTTTCCAAATATTTGAAGATTAGAAGCTTCACCAAGAAGATCTATGGATGGGAAATGAGTCAGTAAAGAGATGCTTAATATCGTGATTCTTTGGGGGAAAGCAAATTAAACAACTCTGGAATACCACTAAAGTTTTCAGTTGTTTTTTAGTAAAAGAAAACTAAGCAATAATACCAATGGCTAATAAATATTAGAATAACTGGAACTCTTTTTGTCTGTGGAAATGCTAAATAATACAACCATTAGGGAAACAGTTTCAGTTTCTTATAAAGATAAAAATTCACATCATATGATCAAAATTCTCCCTTGTAGATATTAGCCCAAGATAAATGAAAACTTGCATCCACACAAAAATTTATGCAGTAATGTCTTCAGAAAGTGTTAATCACCCAGTCATGTCCAACTCTTTGTGACCCCATGAACAGTAGCCCACCAGGCTCCTCTGTCCATAAAATTCTCCAGGTAAGACTACTCTAGTGGGTTGCCATTCCCTTCTCTAGGAGATCTTCTTGAATCAGGGGTCAAACCCGTGGCTTCAGTATTACAGGCAGATTCTTTACAATCTGAAATTTTATTAAAAAGTTACAAAAGACTGGACACAAACTAAATGTTCTTCTACTTGTGAATGTATAGACACACTGTGGTATATCCATGTGATAGATTACTACTGAGAAATAAAGAAAATGATCAATTGATTCAGGCTATGATATTGATGAGTATCAAATTTATTACAGTAAGAGAAAGAAACCATATTCAAAAGGATCATGTTTCATATTTATGACATATAACTTCATTTATACAATATACTAGAAAAGACAAAACTACAGGAACAGAGAACAGATCAATGAATACTGGGGATAAGGAGTGAAGAAGAGATAAACTAGACAGTGACATGAGAGAACTTTAGGGGTAATAAAATATTCCATATCTTGATCATGGTAATGGTTATATAAGTATATGCCCTGTTAAAACTCATAGAACTATGCATTAAAAATGGTTAATTTCCCTGAATGTAATAAATCTTACTTTAAAAATAATTATCACTTATCAGCTTAATAGCTAATATGAATTATGGATTTATATACATGCATATGTCAACTAACAGTTGCCAATTTATCTACTACTTATGTTCAATATATTCTTTAAGTTAATATGCAAGCATAAACTTATTTCATCTTCAGAAATTTATAAGGAAGGTACTATTGTTGTCACCATTTAATAGTCAGGCAAATCAAGGCTTAGGATTTTATATAACTCACCAAGATCATCAAGTCTGTCAAGGGCAATGCCAAACTTTGGACACAGACAACTATAATAAAAGACTAAGCTTACAACCTCATACAGAGTTATATATTTGTATATATTTATATATATAAGTAATATTTAGTTATATACATACATGTGCCAGTGCTTATGTGCTCAGTCGTGTCTCACTCTTTGCAGCCCCATGGAATGTAGCCCACCGGGCTCCTCTGTCCATTGAATTTTCCAGGCAAGAATACTAGAGTGAGTTGGCATTTCCTGCTCCAGGGTATCTTTCTGAGCCGGAGATCGAAACTGCATCTCCTGCACTGGCAGGTGGATTCTTTACCAATGCACCACCTGGGAAGCCAGTTATATACATAGTAATATATGTATGTAAATGTATTTTATGTTATACTAAATATAATTTTGGAAATGAAGATGCTTATGATATAAAACTAATAAATTAAGGAGAAAATATTCACAGAGGGATTTATTTATATATATATATATATGTATATATATATATATATATAGAGAGAGAGAGAGAGAGAGAGAGTTGATGTATACCGTTATTTGTGGTAGTTATAATGATCTCAAATGGCATCAGTCTGCAACAGCTTGGAGTAGTGCTTGGGTTCCCAGCTAGAGACTGAGGCTGGGTCACAGTGGTGAAAACACCAGATCCTAACCACTAGACCAATTAGATCCCTGGGCCCTGCAGGTTCAATCTCTAACCCTTTGGCTTTGCAGAAAAGAATTTCCACAAAGATGCAAAGGAGTGAAGTAAGTAAAGTATTTATTAAGAGGAAAAGGATAGACACATGGGCAGACTCAGAGGGAGAGTCCCTGAGTTGTGCCCTCCTGGCAGTTTAAATCACTTGCATGGGGCACTTCTTCCAGTTTTCCTTTGGCCAATCATTTTATTTGCCTGGCTTACAGTCCTGTGTTTGGGGAATGAGTGATATGTGGTCTGGGCGGGGCCCAGTCTCTTCCCTTAATTGTTCTGCTATTCTCCTCTTGGAGTTTCAGTCAATCTCCAATTGTTTTACTCTGTGGGGACCCATCTACCTCCTGCCTCAATATTCTTTAAATTCTCCATAGACACTGAATTAACAAATACTGATCACTGTCCCTAGCAGAAACACAGGGTTAAGTGCCTGTGAACCTGTGGTTTTAACATCTCCAACAAATGATGAATGTGTAACCTTGCTTTTTGTATGTTTCCATCTTAAAACATTTATTTGATACAGTTCATTGATCCATTAAATCAAACTTACACCAGCACTATAATTCATGCTGGAAAGAAGCTTATCTAACACACAAATTTTCTCCAAAAGGGACATCATAGCTTTCCCTCACTTTGAAACAGTAGATAACATTTCAACACTATGCTTGGGGACCATTTTAAACATCAAAATCACCAATAAAAAGAAAAAAAAAAAAGGGAAAAATGTGACACCTATTATACAGCAAGAAGAAGGCTTACTTATAGTGTAAGAACCAAAGTGATTCACCTTGACTAACCTAACTGGGAAATTTTGACTGAGGTCATTTAAATTTGTTCACCACTCTGCACATAAACACATCAGGAAATGATCAAGAAAGCACTTCAAGTATTGATTTTAGTTACAAATACAATTTAGGAACAGCGATATAAGAAATCTGTTAGTAATGAGGATCAATTCTATGTGTGTGTGTATAATCTCTAATAAGGTTGTATTTTTGTTAGTATTACATTATGAACATTTTCATTTTCAAAAATTTTTGAAATTTTCATTTCAAAAATTATTTAAATTCATGCTTTGAAATTACTATATTTGGTATATGATACTAGTATATTTATATGATTAATCAATTAATTGGATATTTTAAGAATCAAGAATTCAGACTCCTTTTTTATTATAATTTTTTCAGTTAATGTTTTTTTTTCCTAATCTATCTTCCACTAGAATATATAAACTTCATGTAGTCAAAGATACTTTGTTATTTTGCTCACTATTAGAATCTCTTTCTTATGGTCATCCCTAGAACATAGTAGATGTTCATTTAATTTTTTAATGGATAAATAAACGCACTTAAGCCACTATGGATGAAGAGATCTGGATACACTGACTTCTACTGTCAAGAAGAAAAGAAAAGAAAAATTCCATACTTCTATGTGTTAATCTTAATAGTAAAACAAGAAGAGAATCCATGGTAAATTAATGTTTAATTAAATCTATCTATCTCAGAGCATATTCATCCATATCAGAGCAAAATAACAAAGAGTTTCTAATTTTAGATATTTGAAAGGGGATTAAATTCTGCTCATATTTTTTCAGGAAGAATTGAAAACAATACCTACCACTGCTAAAGTTATGTATAATTTAATGTCAATATGACAATAATCTATTTATATATCTGAGCAAAAACCATTTGAGAAAGTTATCTGTATGGAGGAATCTATAATGTGAATATTCTATGTATTCTGTTATAGAAATACTGCATAATCTAGTGTTCAACAAAGTAATGATAAATGTAATTACTTAAACTTTAGATAAAAATAAAGGCTCTGACCAAGTGAGCCAGAAAGAATCACTAAATGCATTTTTTGAGCAAAATGAATGTCTCTTATGATCAATCCAGAGTAAGTTCAACAGCCTATTAGCAAGGGAATTTTTCACATGGGTAGAATCTGCTTTTTCATTTCCTCTCAAAGGATTAGTTACATAAATGCCAATTTCATCAAAAACTAGGTCAGTATGGTTAAAAAAATATTTGAGTGAAACAGAAAAGTACAGTGGTTGATTAAATAGATGTATTTACTGATTAAATGGATGGTTTTTATTTTTCTTTGGGGCAAATACAAATTCAGAATGCTTCTTTAACAACTCGCTGAGTCCCAACTGACATAACTCAATCTCTGGAAACATAATTAATAGTTTATTTATTAGGATTTATTCTGTGCAATCCCATGCACTATCACCTGCCACGCTCCTCTGTCCACAGGATTCTCCAAGTAAGAATCCTGAAGTGAGTAGCCATTCCCTTCTCCAGGGGATCTTCCAGATTCAGGGATTGAATCCGGGTCTCCTGCATTTCAGGCACATTCTTTACCGTCTGAGACACCAGGGAAGCCCAGTTATGAAGATTGATAGTTAACATTTAGCTAACCATAATTCAATTTGCAATTTACATAAATATTTTGAGACTTTTTCTTCATCTTCCATGCAGATGCCTATAAGAAATACCATTTAGACTTTCAGTTGGACTTTCTGATATACATAGAAAATATGTTTAAAAATTATGCTTATGGCTTTCTACTAGATTTAGCACAAGAATAAGTTTAGTGACCTTGACACAAAATATTTTCCATGAATTGGTAGGCACAGACTGGAATGAAAAGTAAATGAGAAGTGAAGAAATGAATATAACTTGTGAAAACATCTTCAGTAAGCTTGTTAATAAAAATGACAGAGAAAAAGAACTAATGTTGGAAAGTTGTTGCTGCTTTTAAAATTTATTTTAAGCTTTAGGGATAATAAATAATGCCTATGTGCTTAGGTGGATGGCCTATGAAAGAAAGAGAAAATATGAATCTGAGCACTCATTTACACCAAGTTTATAAGAAAAGCATCACTGTTAATTCTATTTCATTTAAATAATGTAATAAAGTGCTATGAGGAGTATTAATTTCAGATGACAGTATGAGAAAGAGAAAACCAAAGAAAAAGAATATAAATAAATTTTTTGTTGAAGAAATACTACCATGTACTACATAAGTAATAAATTAAGTAAAGGAATATATGTAAGTAAACTTTATGTAAGCAGTTAATATTATATTTTTATATTTTCAAAAACAAAATAACAAGTAATCTGAAATGTTGAATTATTTTATTTAATAAACAATTACTGTTATTAAATAAATGTGATAAATCATCTATTAATTTGTTATGTTATATTTATCCTTTATTCCTCTAGACAAAACGTAGAGAATTCTCATTTTTAGATAAAGGACTCTAACATTACACTGTTGAAACTTGAATAGGATGAAAATTCAGATGAAAAATGGGACCCTTGGTAGATTATTGTAAACACAGACTATAGAGAACTATTAAAATGTAAGCACGGTGGCAGAAATATCTTCTGTGAGAAGAAATCTAATAAGCTAAACTATTATGTCAATTTTAGTAGCAACATTAGTATGGGTGATGAGTGTATGCCTCAACAAAGGGCTTCCTGTAAAGAAAATTGGTCTTAAATAGTGGTGACTTTAGAGGTTTTAACCAAAATGAATAAATTAAGAAATTTCCATTTTAGATTTGGCCTAGAGGTCTTCTGGGAAAAAGATTATCCATTAATATTTTCACATTTCGGCATATAACCTAGACTTTGAGCTAAGGGCAAAGGTTAAAAGTTGACTGAATACAAACATGCCTTAAGTTAGTGATAGTGAATTCGTCTGGAGAGAATCAGAGACTTTTCTCTCCCAGAGACATTTTCTTGAAGTCCAGGGTATTGAAGCTAGAGCTCTTTCTCCCTCTCTCCCTTCATCTCCCCTCACATCTCAAACAGAAGGAGTAGCTGTACCACCCAACCCGATACCATCTCAGAATCTCATAATTTCAGCATTTCTCTGTTTTGCATCCCCATTGTACAGGTATGGCAACACGAGGATCTCATAGCCATGAAGACTGGCCTCTGGGAACTGATACTAAGATGCTCTCCGAGTAATAAGCTATCTGTTCTCTGATCCAGAGATCTGATGTTTTCTGTTAGAATATGAATGACAAGGAACAATTAGCAGTTTGTTGGCAAAGGACATAGCAGAGAAAGGCTCAAAGTCACGGCCGTCAATTTTTGCCCAATGAAGATCTTACTTTTGAATCAAAACACCGTATATAAAGGATCAAGCCAACATCTTGACAGTTTTTGCCTGAGATTTCTCATTTCTTACAAAATTAAATTCAAGATACATCTACTCTTGGGCTGCCTCACCCTGCCCACCTAATTCTCATCTGGTTGAAGTGTTATCTGTACCCTGTCAAGTCATTTCTAGTGTTGGAAACTATGTGAACATATGTGTCTTGTAAGATTTTGGACTGAAATTAGCAAAAAGTAAATGTCTAGCTAGTTTTCTTTGTGCTTCACTTGGATTTGTGTATATTATGTTTTATTCACTATTTAAAGGATTCTGTCTCTAAATGTTTCTTTCTACCTCTGTGTTTCTAGAGATGGAAACACTTACTAATTCCTATATCATTTTTATATTTCCCTAGTACTAAGTACGGAGAAGGCAATGGCACCCCACTCCAGTACTCTTGCCTGGAGCATCCATGGAAGGAGGAGCCTGGTAGGCTGCAGTCCATGAGGTCGCTAAGAGTGGGACACGACTGAGCAACTTCTCTTTCACTTTTTACTTTCATGCGCTGGAGAAGGAAATGGCAATCCACTCCAGTGTTCTTGCCTGGAGATCCCCAGGGATGAGGGAGCCTGGTGGGTTGCTGTCTATGGGCCGCACAGAATCGGACACGATTGAAGTGATTTAGCAGCAGCAGCAGGAGTGCTAAGTTAATTTATTCTACTATCCCCAACCCCATCACATTCTTAACAGCATTTAACAAAGCTTTCTTTAAAATAGTTTTAAACTACCATATGGAATGAGTATTTTGGGTATTGAACAGCAGGAAAAAAAATATATGGTACAAGATATATAATTTATGACATTTAAAAATAAATTTAATATTAGGTTCACACCAAATTAGCAATAACATATTCTTATAAATATGACAATGAAATTAAAATATTTTAATCATTTCAAATAGGTAAAATTATTTTTACAAATTTAGTATTCAGTTTAAATCATTATATTTATAAATACAAATTACCATTTAGTTTTTCATTTGATAAAATAGACTGTAACACTTAGAACTTATAAATCATAACTTTTAAAAAATACTGGTGACATGAATAAAACTGACAGATACCCTTCTTACTATTCACAAATGTTGTTATTATCTTTGTCAGCAAAGCTGTTTAGCAAGCCTGATGGGGCCTAATCATTTCTGGATATGACATTTGTCTTAATAGTACTATAGTATTTTCATAAGTTGTATTACAAATCTCTGCCCCAAATGAATAACTTTTTTTTAATTGTACTATTTGGGTTTGGCTTGAATACCATGCATTCTTCACATACACTCACACTTGTGACAAAGATGCCTGAAATTTTGTTCTGAGTATAAATGGTCACTTGGACAGTCTAACCTCCGGACCCAACACTATACATATAATAGAAATAAATTAATCTTATTTATGAACATAGAGCACAGGCAACAAATAAAAATAAAAGTTAGACTGACATTAAAGTGTAACCATGGAGGAGCATGTTCTAGAACTTGGGTTCCCATGGTTGTAAGCATCCATCCCACCTGTGGAGAAGATAATTTCTTTCTATCCCAGAACATCATACCTTACTGAACTTTGGAATCCATATACCATAATACCCATGTGTATGTGAATGTTCAGTCATATCTGACTCTTTTGAGACCCCATAGACTGTAGCCCACCAAGCTTATCTGTCCATGGAATTTTCCAGGGAAGAATACTGGAGTAGTTGCAATTTGCCACTCCAGGTAATCCTGGACCCAGGGTTTGAACTTGTGTCTCTACTTGGCAGGCATTTTCTTTACCCATTGTGCCACCCAAGAAGTCTATAATATCTGTGATGCTGTATTTAACAGGAAAAGGGATGTAAGTTAAAATAAAAGCAACCCTATCATAGAGTCTGAGAAGCAACTGCCTACTTTGTTCCATTTTTGAGGCCCAGGCTTTGATTATTCTAATATAAGTCCTACTAGTCATGAGTTCTGCTATCTAGTGGGAAAAACACATTAAAAAGAATGATTATAATACAAACTTCTTTCAAAATTTTTACTACTAAAGTAAAAAATATTGTATTTGCCACTTAAAAAAAAAAAAAACTATTTTAAGAATGTTTACACAGAGATTTGGGTAATGGACATGCACATGGCATGAAGGAGGAGCACAAGCAAAGACTGGATTACTTTCAACTCTAAGTAGTCAAAATAACAAACCCTGAATAACAGTAGCTTAAATATGATAATATTTATTTATTTTTCACATTATAGCTATTTATTCCAGGTTTTATAATGGCAGTACTGAACCACAAAATCCCAAGTAATGCATTATTTCACTTTATCTGACTCTGTAGCAAAATTACCCCCAAATGCAGTGACATAAAACAAACAACAGGCTCAGTCTGTGTGTGTGAGGAATTTGAATGAGTTATAGGATTGTGTGTTTGTTTGCTCTGGTGTTGAGCATCAACCAGAAGATTCAAAAACTGGGGGCTGGATTTATATGAAACCATGTTTAGTATAAATCTGGTGGTTGTGTCTCTCCCATGCTGGTTTTTCACACATGCTTCTTCACGGCATGGGTCTGAGTCCTAAGAATAAGTGAGAATGAACCCAGGTAACGCTACATCTCCTTTTATGATCTAGTCTTGCAGTGTCACTTCTACCACGTTCTCTCCCTGCAGTTCATCACCGTCTCATCCAGTTTCTAGTGGAAAGGAAACCACTCTACTTCATTATAGGTGGTGGCAACAATAACAGGCAACAGGTTCTAGAACTCTGTTTGAGATGTAAAATATCACTTAGCTCATTTTTGGAAAAACAATCTATTAATACTACAGCTGGGATTCTTCCAGTGTATTCATTTCCCACCTCTCTAATGTGACCCTTATCCTCCTGGTGCAGTGTTTCTTCTCTAATAGAGTTTTCTGAATACAGGAAAGGTGTGTCCAGAGCTCTGCTAAGGAAATTACTAAAACTGACACAGAAAATATCCATTTATGTCTCATTGACTAGAAGGTAGTCACATCTCTACATCTAGCAGTAAGAAAAATGCAGAAATGTCTCATTTTGGGTGGTCATTTTTCCAAGCTAAGAATTAATAACAAATAGGGAAAGAATCAACTAGCAATTTCTATTATGAGAGAGAAAAATTAGTAATTACTAATATATGAAACATGCTTTTTTTTCACGTACATTTTCTAACAAGGTTGCCACATTTCCATAGATAGTTACTGTGGGGGAAGAAAAAAAAGTTCTAACTGTGATTTTGGTAAGAAATCAGTTTCTTACAGACACATAGCTTTTATTGTAATGTGTAGACTCATGAAAATTATGTTAGTCATCATTTTAAAACAAATTATTCTTCAAAAGTGTCAATTTTACTGTCTGCTAACTTTCCTTCCTCTGCTTCAGAAGGATGATTATTTGGTTTATTTGACACTGAGTCAAATCTGTATTAAAGTGAGGATTGTTGACAGCTGCATGGGTCAATTTTGAAAGATCAATTTTAAATGAATGGGTTGAAGGAACAAGTTTACTTCAAATATCTTTTGCTGAGGCTTAGCAATGTCATCATTGATTCTTATCAGGGCTAAAAGCACTATGCTCTTTTCCCAAATAAAACATTTAAAGTACAGCTTTCTGAACATTGGAAAAGGGTGTAAAATGGAATAATAAAATGGACTCCCATTACCACCATACTGAAAGTGACAGACAAAATAATAGGGGGAGACATTGCTGGCTCTGTTTTTACCTATACACCATCATTTAGCAGGATTCCTCAGAACCTTATTTCCTTAACCTGTTAGTATGCAGTGCTAAAAAATGGTGAAATAAACTTAGACATTTTTAATACTGCATGATTTATCAGAATCTTTAATATTCCAATGAATATAGTAAATCTCCAAGAAGAGAGGCATTCTGCAATATTTTCTAAACCTATTTGTTCACAAATTTTCCTTCTCACAAACCATCTTTAAAGAAGTAAAATGTCTCTAGTGTTCTCTGCCTTGAAAAAGAAATAATTTTCCTTATCCTTGTCTCTTCCTGTTTTGGTTATACATATAATTTGATTCACATACAGTTGTACTCATATTCATACCAGAATCACTCAAACATGTATTAGATAGCAGGTGCAGCTAGGTATGGGGAATACACACATTTAACTGATAAGGATATTTTTAGCCTATGTCAAGGAACTCAAGAAATAGTCATTTCTTTACCCAACTCGACTATCCTGTTTTGGGCAAGATGCCATTCACAGCTCCCTGAACTGTCCTCTGTTATAATATTTTCTGTTATAATATTTTCTTCATTATATACAATTCTCTGTGTCCATGTGTCTCCCCTACCACTTCTTGAGTAGGCTGCTTGGAGGAGATTATGCTTGGTTTGAGTTTTAGAAGATTGGCAGAAACTTAGTGATTAAGGAGGGGAGCTGAATATTTTAGATAGAATCAGGAGCAAGAATCTCAGAGTTGTAAAACTTAACAAGGAGCACAAGATGAGAGAGAATAGAAACCAAGACTGAAGTGTGGTTACAGAGGAGCTTGTATATAATTTAAAGCAGCCAGGACTTTATCTTGCTATGTATCACTGAAGGAACTCACCAGTGATGAGGTTTGGCAGTAGAATTCAATTTTCACTTTTAAAGAGCATGTAGTCATAATAAAATAATTCTGTATATTTATGACTAGTTGGGCTTCAATGCGGCAGACCTGGGTTCGATTCCTGAGTCAAGAAGATCCCCTGGAGAAGGGAATGGCAATACACTCCAGTATTCTTGCTTGGAGAATCTCATGTACAGAGGAAACTAGTGGGCTACATTCCGTGGGGATGCAAAGAGTCAGACACAACTGAGCAACTAACACTAACACTAACACTAACTATGGCTAGTTAACCAGCAAAAGATTTGCTAAAGGATATTAGCTCATAGAATCATTGAGATGTCTAGAGAAACAGGTTTGAGATTAAATTTACTGAAGAAATATTGAGAACTTCACCACACACTAGGTTAGTGAAGGAGCCTTCCCCTGGTGACAGTAATCAACCCAGACTCTGCAAAAGAATAACCTGATGAACACTGTGCCACCACAGCTGCCACCACCTCTTACAGCATAATAGCCACCTCATCGCTCACTACAGAACTAGAATTGCATCCATTTGTATCTAAGTGATGCAGTCCACATCACAAAAATACAGACTAACTGCACGGGAGACTAAGAAATAGTGGCTCTGAAATTCTATCATTTGAAAGAGGAACTTATAAGATAAGATCCTGTCAAACTGTAAAAGTCAAAAATTGTTCAAAAGATGGAGGCAGGCAAGAATAAAAACCATTTACTGAAAATGGAAGGCAGTATAAGTAAGAAAAGCAAGAATAGTTAGCACAGTGGGAGTTAGCATGATTTTGATGGTGAGGAGGAAAGGAAAAAAACAGGATATAAAATAGCACATAGGTTATGATTGATACATGCTGAAATATGTCTCTTACTTTTGAATTTAAAACATCAAGTGATAGTAGGCCTTTCAACAAAATAAGGAGTAGAAAGGAATGCAGACTGTTTTGGGAATCTGAGGAGTAAGCAGGATAAATACAGGCTTATTTTTAGAATCTGAGTCTTACTTTGAACATAATGAGTTTGGGTTAGCCTTGTCTTAGTTGCTCAGTCATGTCCATCTGTTTGAAACCCCATGGACTGTAGCCCGCCAACTGTCCATGGAATTTTCCAGGCAAGAATACTGGAGTAGGTTTCCATTTCCTTCTCTAGGGGATCTTCCGAACCCAGGGATTGAACCCAGGTCTCCTGCATTGCAGGTGAATTCTTTAGTGTCTGAGACACCAGGGAAGCCTAATATGAACATCCATTAAAAAAAAAAAAAATCCAGGAAAAAAAAAAAGATATATAAGCTTGACACTATAGAGCATTCAGGGATAAAAGAATAGACCGAGAAGCATAAACATACAGGTGGAAGTTAAAACCCTAAAAAAGAATATAAAAGCCCAGCAAATATGAGCCAGCCTGTAGTAATCAAAACTATTATAGATAAGGAAATTGCAGGTCCTGAATTGTGTGTGTGGTATGTGTGTGTGTGTGTGTGTGAGATACTTACATGGTTTGCCTTACCACCAGCTCAGATAGGCATGTGGTTTTATAGGTTCCAGGGTAGTGTATTAGTTTCTACTGTAACAAATCACTACATTAAGTGGCTTAAACAACACAAATATATTCTCTTTCAGTTTTGGAGCTAGGAAATCCAAACTAGGTCCCTCTAGACTAAAAGCATGATGATAGCACTGCTATTTTCCTTCTGGAGGTTTGAGTGCAGAATTGGTTCCACAATTTTTCCAGCCTTGAGAGATTGCTGTGAATCTTGATAGCACCCTTTCCTCCATTTTCAAAACTAGCAGAGTAGCATCTTCAAATCTCTCAACACTTCTGCCTCCCTCTTCCACTTATAACAACCAGTGTAATTACAGTTGACTCTTGAACAACTCAGGACCTAGTCCTCTTGTAATTTATAGTAGGGAATCCATATACACGATTCCTCCACATCTGTGGATTCAGCCAACCAGGGACCATGTAGGGCTACAGTACTACTGAAAAAATCCCACTATAACTGGACCCATGTGGTTCAAACACATATTGTTCAAAGGTTCAATAAACATTCTGCCTTCTGTAGTAGGAAAAGGTGTATTTCCACTCAGTATTCTTGCCTGGAAAATTCCATGGACAGAGGAGCCTGGCAGGCTACACTCCATGGGGTTGTAAAGAGTCAGACATGACAACACATAACACACATACATTCTGCCTACCAGATAATGGAAGACACTCTCCTTATTTTAAGGTCATCTGCTTAGTACTTTTAATTCCACCTGCAATGGAACTTCAGATTGCCTTATTCACATAGCATGTTCACAGTTTTCAGAAATTCAGTTCAGTTCAGTTCATTTGCTCAGTCGTGTCCGACTCTTTGCGACCCCAAGAATCGTAGCACACCAGGCCTCCCTGTCCAGCACAAACTCCTGGAGTTTATTCAAACTCATGCCCATCGAGTCGGTGATGCCATCCAGGCATCTCATTCTCTATTGTCCCCTTCTCCTCCTGCCCCTAATCCTTCCCAGCATCAGGGTCTTTTCCAGTGAGTCAACTCGTCGCATGAGGTGGCCAAAGTACTGGAGTTTCAGCTTCAACATCAGTCCTTCCAGTGAACACCCAGGACTTATTTCTTTCAGGATGGACTGGTTGGATCTCCTTGCAGTCCAAGGGACTCTCAAGACTCTTCTCCAACACCACAGTTCAAAGGCATCAATTTTTTGGCACTCAGCTTTCCTCACAGTCCAACTCTCACATCCATACATGACCACTGAAGAAACCATAGCCTTGACTAGACGGACCTTTGTTGGCAAAGTAATGTCTCTGCTTTTTAATACACTGTCTAGGTTGGTCATCACTTTCCTTCCAAGGAGTAAGCGTCTTTTAATTTCATGGCTGCAGTCACCATCTGCAGTGATTTTGGATACCCCCAAAATAAAATCTGACACTGTTTCCACTGTCTCACCATCTATTTCCCATGAGGTGATGGGACCAGATGCCATGACCTTAGTTTTCCGAATGTTGAGCTTTAAGCCAACTTTTTCACTCTCCTCTTTCACTTTCATCAAGAGGCTTTTTAGTTCCTCTTCACTTTCTGCCATAAGGGTGGTGTCGCCTGCATATCTGAGGTTATTGATATTTCTGCCAGCAATCTTGATTCCAGCTTGTGCTTCTTCCAGCCCAGTGTTTATCCTGATGTACTCTGCATATAAGTTAAATAAGCAGGTGACAATATACAGCCTTGACGTTCTCCTTTTCCTATTTGGAACCAGTCTGTTGTTCCATGTCCAGTTCTAACTGTTGCTTCCTGACTTGCATACAGGTTTCTCAAGAGGCAGGTCAGGTGGTCTGGTATTCCCATCTCTTTCAAAATTTTTCACAGTTTATTGTGATCCACACAGTCCAAGGCTTTGGCGTAGTCAATAAAGCAGAAATAGATGTTTTTCTGGAACTCTCTTGCTTTTTGATGATCCAGCAGATATTGGCAATTTGATCTCTGGTTCCTCTGCCTTTCTTAAAACCAGCTTGAACATCTGGAAGTTCTTGGTTCACGTATTGCTGAAGCCTGGTTTGGAGAATTTTGAGCATTACTTTACTAGCGTGTGAGATGAGTGCCATTGTGCGGTAGTTTGAGCATTCTTTGGGATTGCCTTTCTTAGTGGGGACAAAGCCCCTGAGGCTTAGAAGAGGTGGTATGTTCAAAGACACATCTGAAAGCCAGTGTAGCAAGAGCATGAAGAAGGGGGAGCAGTCAGAAAAGGAGAGGGGCATATGAAAGCCCAGCGAAGGACCTAGATTTATTCTGAAGGAGAGAGGAAGCCATTAGAGGAGTGACTTAATTTGACTTAGAATTGTTATGCCCGATGTCCGAATCTCCCAGCGGGAAAAGAGAAGACCTCCATGACAATGCAACACGCAAAGGAAGGGAAATTTATTGCTGACTCGAGTCAGGGCCCCTGGTGCAACCAACGCAGTGGTGCAAAGTCAGAGAGCCCTGAGCCCCAGTTTCCACACACATTTATAGGGTGCTCGATTTCAAACATAAGCAGTGGGTAGTTATCGCAAGTGGATTAGTTACATGTTTGCGAAGCAATTTCATTAGTCAAACACACTTTAAAATTTTCGCGCGCAGAGGACTCTCCCGGAGGTTTACTGGGCGCGTGCTGATTGGCTGGTCTCTGGTGGCCTGTTGAGGGCAGATAATTACCCCACACTCGGGAGAAACTGAAACTTAGGCTGAAGTTCAGGGCGCCTGTCATGGCGCTAGTTATGCCCGTCTCACAAGAATCGAAAAGAATCACTCAGATTACATGGAAACTAAAATGCTGTTTGTTTTAGACTTCAACATGTTAACAACACAGTTACAGCATTGTACCATATGGTTCTGCACTTACTCTGACGTCAACAGCTTTCTCAATCCTTGTTAGCATCAAAATCTTTTAAATATGTTATATGATTTGATTTTTGAAGTGTTCTTCTGGTCATTGAACTTTATTCAAACTGAAGATATAGTATGCCTCATGCTTATCCTGTTCCTTTTCCTTATATGTACTGTTAAATTATGTGCTAAAAAACACCCTCAAGTTATCATTACTGTCTTAAAGCTATTTCAATCTCTAAAGATTTAGGCAGAAAGGGAAAAACAACACACAAAAGAAAATTAGTAAGCCCCTCAAGAGAGGGAGTGATTAGCATCTAAGCTTCTTAAACATTGAAATTACTTTCTTCTGTATCTTTCAGAGTGATCAATTTCGCTTAAACAAAGAAAAGTTTCCTGTATTTTTTAAAAATATTTTTGCTAACATTTCTTATCTGGGACAAAGTTTGCTTTGTCAACATTTAGAATAATCTTTTTTTTTTTTTTTTTCTTCTTCCTAAAACATTGCTTATACAGTGAATGCAATTCCATTAAGTTTCTGGGGTGGGTTGGGGAAGAAACTGATAAAATTCAGATTTATTTTAGAATAGGAAACAAATGAATACTCACTGAAAATAAATTTCTTAGACACTTAGATTGTATCTTGTTTTATCATCTTAGTTATTCCATTTTGTATATTACTGTATAGAAATTCAATTAAATAACATGCTAAAAATTTTTATGTCATGAAACTATTAATTTTCACATTGCATTTGAAAGTGAAAATTAAAGTTAAATAGGAATGATGGGTCATTTTCAACAGGATGATACTAATAAAATCATCAATAGATATCAAAATATTAACAAGATTTTAAGTGTATTGCAAATGCTATATATTGTTGGTAATAATTTTATTACAGTGCTTAACATACATTTGTCACTATTCTACTGAGAATGAGTTCCAAATGGATTTCCCAAAAGTTACACAAAGTCAGGAAAAAGTAAATACAGTAGATTCTCTTTCTTTCCAGAGGGGTGAACTGTTAGAAATACTACTTTCAAAGGAAAAATAAACTTGCCTCTGGAAATCAGCTCGCTGATATGTTATTTTCTGTCAATTTATATCCTTTTCTTGCAAACTCAATGTCAATTCAACTATTAGATTTGAACTACAATGATAATTTGAACTGTATTAACATTTTTAACTGTATTAGGTATTCAGTTTAGTTCAGTTCAGCCGCTCAGTCATGTCCGACTCTTTGTGACCCCATGAACCAGGCCTCCCTGTTAATATTTCTTATATGAGATTTGTATGAGATACTACTTAAAAACTAAGTAATTTACATCAATCTTCTGCAATATATAAAGAATACATTATGAAGGATAATATAATTAACTATATTTGAAATTCTTTATTAAAAACTATATTAAACGATGTGACATATTTTTGTCAACTGTTAAGTGGGGATAACAATGAAACTGCACAACTTGTTGAGACTTGAACCTGCAGTCTTTTAATTGAGAGCACACACACCTGGTCTCAAGACTTAATGAAGATCAGGTTCTTGATGTATCTCACCACAGAGAAAGGATTCAGTGAGAGACAAAATGATAGATAAAAAGAGGGTCTGTTTGGAGAGAAATATATTCTACAGACAGAGTGTGGGCCATCTCAAAAGGTGCTGAGAGGCCCTGAAATATGAGGTGGTTAGTTTTTATGGGCTGGATAATTTCATAGGCTAATGAGTGGAATGATTATTTCAACTATTTTATGGAAGGGGTGGGGATTTCCAGGAACTGGGCCATTGCCCACTCTTTGACCTTTTATGGTTGGCTCAGAACTGTCCTGCTTTCCTGGTGACTCAGATAGTAAGGAATATGCCTGCAATGCAGGAGAGCTGGGTTCAATCCCTGGATCAGGAAGATCCTTTGGAGAAGGGCATAGTGACCCATTTTAGTATTCCTGTCTGGAGGATTCCATGGACTGTGGTCCATGGGGTCACAAAGAGTTCCACAGGACTGAGTGACTAACACTTTGACTTTTCACTTCAGAACTGTCATGGTACTGTGGGTGTGTCATTTAAATGCTAATAATTTACAGTGGGTATATAAAGAGGATGAAGGTTTGCATGCTAAGTAGCTTCAGTCATGTCTGACTCTTTGCAGCGCTATGGATGGTAGCCTACCAGGCTCTTCTGTGCATGGGATCCTCCAGGCAAGAACACTGGAATGGGTTGCCATGCCCTTCTCCAGGGGATCTTCTCCACCCAGGGATTGAACCCATGTCTCTTATAGCTCCTGCATTGGCAGGAGGGCTCTTTACCACTAGTGCCAGCTGGATGTTAATGAATTGCAATGAGAGTATAAAGAGGATCAAGGTTTATTGAAAACCAAATCTCCCATCATGGGCCTAGTGGGTTCTAGCCAGTTTATGTCATATCCCCAACAACTATGTCATTCTTTTAAAGGTTGTGCCCTGCCCTCTTTCTTCCTATTTCATTAACAGTACTCATTTTAAAATTATACTTTATGCTTGTTTCCCTTATATTGTTATCTTCAAATCAATTAAATGAGGATATTCTTTCACTAGGGCTTCCCTGGTGGCTCAGATGGTAAAGTGTCTGCCTGCAATGCAGGAGACCTGGTTTGATCCCAGGGTCAGGAAGATCCCCTGGAGAAGGAAATGGCTACCAACTCCAGTACTCTTGCCTGGAAAATCTCATGGATGGAGGAGCCTGGTAGGCTATAGTCCATGGGTTTGCAAAGAGTCGGACACGACTGATCAACTTAACTGGTACTCACTGTTCTTTCATTGCCCCAGAATAAATTTACTATTTCAGGAATGTCATACAGTTTAATAGTGTTTTTGATATATTTTTAAGATGCAAAATATAGCTTCAGTTTGATAATAACTTGCATTTTTGAACATCTTAATCCATTAATCTCCACACTTCTTCCCACTTCTCCATATTAATAAAGTAACTTGATATTTCTGCAATTTAATGAGACTGATTTCCACAATATTTGCAACTAACTTTAAAATACTTTATTATATACAGTGTGGTATTATGTGAGTGTTATCTTGGTTAAAATATAATCTTGTATAGCTAGCAGACTAACTCAGAATACATAGACTGTACATAGCTGTTTAGCTTATTCTTAAAAACTGTGTGTCAGAGATTGCTCTTACAAGATTTTTAATTTGAATCTAATCAACAACCTACATTTATAAAATTAATATTGCAAATGTAGGAAACGGATTTTTATTGGTAAAAATAATGTTCCATTGACTAGCATGATAAATACTTCAAATATGTTTTCTTTGATAAATTTAAATGTGTTTCAGTTGTGTGAAATGGCTAAAATATTTTGAAACATTTCCCACACACAGATTAGCAGCATATAGAAACCTAGAGAGGCAGGACAGAAACATGGGGATGGCACTAGAGGCTTGACTTTTAAAATACACTGTGTTCAACCATTTGGTTTATGTGAATCTGTGATGCCAACCCCAGTGGTTATAAAATCCTGCCTGGCTCTGGAAAGTTGAGGATCTGACTTACATGAATTTTTTAAGATGTGGCCAGGACACCTAATAAGACATAGCTGTTCATTCAAGCTGACAGAATGAACAGCTTGAATGGTTTTTTGCTTGCTTGCTAATAAACACATGGTTAATAAATGTCAGTATGGGAGGTAGAGAATTTGAGACACGCTTTTGTTAAAATCTGTTGTGCAGTTTGTGGGAGAGTAGCTCATTTCCACCCACTACAAACATTTTTGAAGGCTACAATGCATTACTCAGACAACTTGGAAGCAAGTAAATTCTACAAATTCAACTGTTTCTCCTTCAGATGAAACAAAATGAAAACCAATATGAAAGGATGTGTAGCAAAGATAAAGATTGGCTGAGTTAGAAAATATAACTTTGATAGTGTCAAAGGGCAAGGTTTTAAAAGGAGTTTATACAAAAATTTATCTGAATATGAGAATATAAACTTCCTCTTGCACACCCATTTCCAAGGAAGTTTTAAATTTCAAACCCTGCCAAAACCTCACTTCTTTTATCAAGTAATTCAAGGTTGTCTCAATTACTATTTTCCCTGAAGATCATAATCCAAAAGCAGGCCTTATATGAGTTGTCCAAGAGCTTTGTCCCGTAAGGAGATCAAATCCATAGTGTCAGAACCAGATGTACTAGGGGTTCACCTTCTGATCTAAGTGAGTTTTTGCTTGCTCTTTCTCTACAAGACAAGCAATTTTCTTTTTTCTTGAAGCCTCAGAGAGTGTAAAGATTTGCCTGACTCTCCCACTGAAGCATAAGAACAATGACCCCAGGCTTCTGCTTTATATGGTCCATTGGTTTCTGTTGCTATTTTATGGAGTGTGTAAGGTCCCTCTATTCATCTCCCCCAGTATTTAAACTTCCAACTATCTCTGCTTTTGGGGGAAAGTCTCCAAAATGGTCTTTTATTCATTCTTCTTTCCCTCACATACACCCTAACACTCTGCCTCCCAATTCCTTTCTGCTGTATTTTAAACATGCTACACAGAATACCCTTTGCATCGGTCAGTCTCATGATTCTATATCAAAATGAGAGGATGTTTAAAATGGTTGCATTTATTCCAAAATTTATTCTTTAAAAATGTATGATTTGTTGAAGCTTGTTCTGACAGACTTATGATGCACAATTTTATAAAATCCATTGATGTTATTAATAAGGATTTTTGGGTTCATTTGAATTTAGCTGGGAAATAAAGAATTAACAATGATCTATTTATTTATGTAAAATGTGTTTGGTTCTGTTGTCAGTAGATCTGTTCAGATTTTACTCTTCAAGGACTTAAAACACCTTCATTTGTTTTTCTAAACCTTTGTAGAAAAGAACAAGCTTCAAACACTTTACCACAAACCGAGATTGTAAATATAAAGCTAGTATAATTAAGAGAGTGTGGAATTAGTGTAAAAATGGAAAAGCATTGAGATATAGGTCTATCCAGATATGATCATTGTCATTTATGACACAGGTGACAATGCAGTGAAAGGAAGAGGATGATACTTTAAGTTAAATCATACTAGGTCAATTACATACTTGCAAAAATCAATTTCAGGTGATTCTTCAATCTAAATAGGAAAAGTAAATGAATAACCTATAAGGCTATGTAGAAAGATGTTTTCCTGTAGTTGTGGTAGCAAATATTTTTTAGTAGACAAAAATTGTTAGACTCAAAATAAATAATAAATTGGGACAATATTAATTTAAAATTTCTGTTATTCAAAATGCGTTATTGAGAAATAAAACACCCAAATACACAGCAGAGAAAAAAGATATATAAAATAAAAATATAATATGAATATAAAATATATGAGACATAATTTATTTTTTAAAGGATAAAATGAAAAATGACTTCAGGGCAATATAAGTTAAAATTTTCTTCAAGTGTCTTAAGATATTACTAGAAATCTATAAGAATGACTTAAAAAGGATATGAGGCAAATAAAACTACCATGCACAACTGATGAATGTAAATTGGTGAAAAACTCCTGTGACAAACATTATTTTAGAGAAAGCATATCAGCCAGATCAACATGTCTGTGTGTGTGTGTGTGTGTGTGTGTGTGTGTGTGTGTGTGTGTGAGTCCCTCAGTTGTGTCCAACTCTTTGTGATCCCAGGGACTATAACCTACCAAGCTCCTCTGCCCATGGAATTCTCTAGGAAAGAATACTGGGGTGAGTTGCTATTCCCCACTCCAGGGGATCTTCCCAACCCAGGGACTGAATTCAAGTCTCCTGCATTGCAAGATTCTTTACTGCTTGAGCCACCAGGGAAAAAGTGAATAAGGACAACAAACATACCATCTTTCAAGGATTCAGCAGACTAGATAATTTGGATCAACTTTCCTACTACTGCTGCTGCTAAGTCACTTCAGTTGTGTCCGACTCTGTGCAACCCCATGGATGGCAGCCCACCAGGTTCTCCCATCCCTGGAATTCTCCAGGCAAGAACACTCACTGGAGTGGGTTGCCATTTCCTTCTCCAGTGCATGAAAGTGAAAAGTGAAAGTGAAGTCTCTCAGTCGTGTCTGACTCTTAGCAACCCCATGGACCACAGCCTACCAGGCTCCTCCTTCCATGGATTCTCTAGGCAAGAATACTGGAGTGGGGTGCCATTGCCTTCTCTGAACTTTCCTACTGAGGACCACTAGAAAAATTGTACAATATTTTGTTTTTGTCTTCTTGAAGTTGTTGAAGCTATCAAGACAGTGAAGATTACTCACCTCATATTTAATAGAACAGGGAATACCAGTTATTTGAATCTGGTGTTTGGGATAACTTTTAAATTTTGAAACATCTGTCATTCCACAAAAGGCAGCTAGGAGGCTGAGAAGCTGCAGACTCAAAGATCAGCTTATGGCAGTTCAAGAATTCAAGCACACAGCATGTAAAATAAAAAATATGATATTCGGGGTCATAATGGAGAGGTTGGTAAATCTCCTGCTATATAGATAAAGATTCTAAAAGCAATGATTGTGCTCAGCTCTGAATTATCTGAAACCTTGTAATTATGATTGCTAATGTTCTGACTAGAAGCAAAATAAACCTCTCTTTGAAAAAAAAAAAATTTGTCCTTCTAGAGCTCAAATTGTTTATATAAATATTAAATATTTTATATATTTTTATATACAAGAAAGAAAAAGAAAGAAAGTGAAGTCACTCAGTCATGTCCAATTCTAGGTGATCACATGAACTGTAGCCTACCAGCCTCCTCTGTCCATGGGATTTTCCAGGCAAGAATACTGGAGTGAGTTGCCGTTTCCTTCTCCATTTATACAACACACAACAATTATTTGTCAGGTACATAGGCAGTGAGGAAAACATGAACACACACCAGCATCACCAACAGGTATAAGAAAAAGATACACAGGCTCCAGGTATAGTAATTATCAACATAAAATGTTTTAAAAAATATGCTATAATATATGCGGGGAAAAAATGATCTTAGAACCTTATCAGGAAATTTTTTAAAATATCAAAACAAAATTTTCAATGGAAATTTAAAATGAATTCCAACTAAAGATTCTACTGATAAAAATAACTGAAATTAAATTTCAAATATATATGTTAAATATGCAAGATCAGAAGGTGAATTGTAGCACAGAGATGGAAACTATAAGAAAAATCATGGAAATACTAACAATTAAAAATGAAGTAGCCGCCATGGAAGGAAAAAAAAAAAATCAACAGCTGAGGAAAGAATCAGTGAACTCAATAATAGGTGAACTTGAAGACAGAAATTACCTAAACAGAAGCACAGAGGGGAAAAATAAAATCCAGTTAATCAATAACTTCAAATAATGGATTTCTCTTAATTGAATAAAATGATTTTAATTTGATCTAATTAAGAATGAATTTTTTCATAAAGCACAGAATTTTAATAACGCAGTAAAACAGCACTGTATTTTATAAAGCCATTCATTAATCCACTGACAGTATTTCTATAGCATTTAATACATAAGGTACAGTACTAGATTCTTTCATATGTTCCTTTATTCATTCATTTAGTATCAATAATGTTCCAGGCTGCATTCTAGCTGGGATGTGAAATACACATTATTAATATTGTATAATTCTTGTCTACACGAATCATTAGATTCTGGTTGGTGGGTAGATAGATTATAACTGTAGGTATAATTAAGTTAAATAGGAATGGGTCATATATGAACCAGCATCATAATATTTCTAACCCAAGTGTGTAGCCATCAAACCATTTTCACTTTCATTTATATTGAATATATTACCTATAACCACTAAATTCCACTTTTTAGATAGTTTTTGTGTTAGCTGCCATATGTGAGTGTACTTGTAAGCTTGTGTGTACCCAAATTTAGATCTCTCATTTTAAGCTAGCCCTCCCAGCTTTTAGCATTCATTTACTTAAGAAGAACTTTTCAGTACTGGCACAAAGATAGAAATATAGATCAATGGAACAGAATAGAGAGCCCAGAGATAAATTCACAAACCTATGGACACCTTATATTTGACAATGGAGGCAAGGATATAAAATGGAAAAAAGACAACCTCTTTAACAAGTGGTGCTGGGAAAACTGGTCAACCACTTGGAAAAGAATGAAACTAGAACACTTTCTAACACCATACACAAAAATAAACTCAAAATGGATTAAAGATCTAAATATAGGACCAGAAACTATAAAACTCCTAGAGGAGAACATAGGCAAAACACTCTCTGACATAAATCACAGCAGGATCCTCTATGACCCACCTCCCAGAGTATTGGAAATAAAAGCAAAAATAAAAAAATGGGACCTAATGAAACTTAAAAGCTTTTGCACAACAAAGGAAACTATAAGCAAGATGAAAAGGCAGCCCTCAGATTGGGAGAAAATAATAGCAAATGAAGCAACAGACAAAGGATTAATCTCAAAAATATACAAGCAACTCCTGAAGCTCAATTCCAGAAAAATAAATGACCCAATCAAAAAACGGGCCAAAGAACTAAACAGACATTTCTCCAAAGAAGACATACAGATGGCTAACAAACACATGAAAAGATTCTCAACATCACTCATTATCAGAGAAGTGCAAATCAAAACCACATTGAGGTACCATTACACGCCAGTCAGGATGGCTGCTATCCAAAAGTCTACAAGCAATAAATGCTGGAGAGGGTGTGGAGAAAAGGGAACCCTCTTACACTGTTGGGGGGAATGTAAGATAGTACAGCCACTATGGAAAACAGTGTGGAGATTTCTTTAAAAACTGGAAATAGAACTGCCATATGACCCAGCAATCCCGCTGCTGGGCATACACACTGAGGAAACCAGATCTGAAAGAGACATGTGCACCTCAATGTTCATCGCAGCACTGTATATAATAGCCAGGACATGGAAGCAACCTAGATGCCCATCAGCAGATGAATGGATAAGGAAGCTGTGATACATATACACCATGGAATATTACTCAGCCTTTAAAAAGAATTCATTTGAATCAGTTCTAATGAGGTGGATGAAACTGGAGCCCATTATACAGAGTGAAGTAAGCCAGAAAGATAAAGTACATTACAGCATACTAACACATATATATGGAATTTAGAAAGATGGTAATAACCCTATATGCAAAACAGAAAAAAAGACACAGATGTACAGAACAGACTTTTGGACTCTGTGGGAGAAGGCGAGGGTGGGATGTTTTGAAAGAACAGCATGTATATTATCTGGGGTGAAACAGATCACCAGCCCAGGTTGTATGCATGAGACAAGTGCTCGGGGCTGGTGCACTGGGAAGACCCAGAGGAATCGGATGGAGAGGGAGGTGGGAGGGGGGATCACGATGGGGAGTACATGTAACTCCATGGCTGATTCATGTCAATGTATGACAAAACCCACTGAAATGTTGTGAAGTAGTTAGCCTCATGGAAATGAATGAAAAAAATAAATAAAGCTAAGAATAAAAAGAAAAAAAAAGAACTTTTTAGATTTCTCTAGATTGTTGATCAAATACAGAACAGCACTGGCTCAAGGACAGAGTCCTGAAAACATAGAAGCAGAAACTCTTCTCTAGTCCAGGGGTTAGCAAATCCTTTTCATCAAAGGATAGATGCAGAAAATAAATATTTCAGTCTTTGTGGGCAACATAATGTCTATTATGCTGTCTATTATTATTCTTTTTTGTTTTTGTTAAACAACTGTTCAAAATGTAAAAAACTTTCTTACCTTGTGGACTACACACTGACATGCTGTGGGCAGCTTTGGTCTGTGGCCACAGTTTGCCAACTCTTTCTCTAGACCCTAATATTTGTTAATGTGATTGCCACAGCCTGCTTGAGATGATTCAGCCAAGTGTTTATTTTACAAACTTTAAATCATGGAATCCATATCTATGATCTTAGGTTACCACTATACAGTAAATTTTAAAGACTTTGTTAGGATACAAATAAATGAGTTCAAATAAATTATTAAGTTTAATAAGCTTAGCAAGTAGGTTTCAAAGTCTTGCTTATAAGCTATCATAAATGAATGCATGCTGACTTTTGGTAACTTTGGCTTCCATATTGAAATTTTTAAAGATTATTAGATTTGATCATTTCAGAATTTTTCTATGATTTGATCGCATGCTTCTCTACACTGTATTTTCTAAATTCAACCATTTTACTTTTTCAGAAATGTACTCAGACCTTGAGTCTTGGAACATTATTTCATGATTTTATCCAATATTCTCTTTAGTACCTGAGGCAGTAATATGTCTGGACTTAAATCTTTACTATTTTAATGGGACTCAGCCTTCCTACTTTTCATTTGGAGTGTTTGACTTCAATTTCCTCTTAAATTTAAAAAAATTTTTTACAGATAAGTATTTTTAATTGAGTATTGGATATAATCAGTTACAATTGACAGAAGGGGAAAAATGGCCTCATTTTCCTCAACTATTCATATGATTCATAGCTTAAAATAAAATTTATAAACTCCTTTTTTGAATACCTACACTTTAATACAATCCATAGTTTATTCTGATTTTAGATTTTTCCAGCTTTTCTTACAGAATTGTACCTTTGTTTTATAGTATCTCCACCAGTTGATTTATAGGAAGTGATGAGAAACAATCTTATAATAAAGGCTTTTTGAATAACAATGACACAAGATCATCCAGACTGCAGCCTAAACAATGTTTTCCTTTTTTAGTTTCTCTCCCTGGCTAAAATTGAAATGATCTACAATACCCCTACCATTAGAGTGAAAGTGGTTATTCATAGATGTTTTTGCAAAGAACCTTGAGGGAGAGAGTTTAAGTTAAAGAAGAACAAAAAGCGCTTTTTTTTTTTTCTTGACTTTCAGCATTTGTGTGAATTTTGCAAGGGCAATTAAAAAAGAAATAGTGGCAGTAATAGAAATACAATTGATAAAATCAATATACTTGAGAAAGAAAGTCACTGCTTTAATAAATTAACAGAAATTCTGCCTAAGGAGAAATCCAAAGTCTCTGCAATAACCACTTCCAATATAAGGAAGCAGCCATGCTGGGATGAGATATGGGACAGTTGGAAAATATACCCGAAAATGTGGATCGAAAGCATCAGTAAATTAATAAAATAGAAGGAGGAGACTCAAACAAAGTCAGATAGCCCTGCTCTTGCTAAGGGGTAGGAAGTTTCCTGGTGGGAGTAAGGGTTAATAATTTCAACAAATTTTAAGAAAATAGGGCCTATAATTTAACATCAAATGCAATTATTGAATGATTGCATGTTAGTTATGAGAACTGTGGGAAAACAATATACAGTCAGCTTGCAGTAGTTTTTTAGTTAAATGAACTGGGACTACTAATTAGCAAATACCAAATTGGAATTGCTCTTAGGGGAAATACAGAGATAGAACAATACATAACTTTATTTTATGTGTATTTCTGTTTAAAGGCAACATATTTAATATATATAGTTGATTCATTGACCCTGAAGTCACTGTCAATAGCACTGTAACTCACTTCTAAGCAAATTATATGACACACCTGTACTCTCACCATAAGGCACATCACAGCTTCCTTGTGCTAAAGAACACTAGATAGCACTTTAGTTCTAGGATTTAATGGACATTTTTGACAGCAGAATCAACAAAAAACAAAAGTGAGGAAAATAGGACGCTATATGAACTGCAAAAAGAACACTTCTTTGCAATATGAGAGATGAAACAGGAAGAAAAAAATTTTATTCAACTTCATCTGAGAATGTTCATCCAGGGAAACTCAATTTTTTTACCTCTCTATGAATGTACACATTCACAAATGAATGTTTATGTTATGAAAATTGATTTAAGGGTTATAAATAAATTTTAGCCAGAGGTAAATTCTCAGATACAGAATTTACAAATAATGAGAATCAAGTGTTATGATGGCATCATCAAATCAATGGGCATGAGTTTGAGCAAACTGGGAGATAGTGAAGGGCAGGGAAGCCTAATGTGCTGCAGTCCATGGGGTCACAAAGAATTGGACAAATTGAGCAAATAAACAATAACAAAAAGTTATAGTGTAGTTTCATTCTCACTATAAATTGTGTAATCTTTAGAAAGGTATGGTATTACTAGGGAAGTGAATTTAAATAGGATGACTAGAAGTCCAGGACATACATTCATATATGGTACTCAACTGGAACTGGCCTCTTTTGCCTTACTAGAACTTACATGAAAGTGAAAGTGAAAGTCACTTAGTCGTGTCTGACTCATTGTGACCCTATGGACTATACAGTCTATGGAATTCTCCAGGCCAGAATACTGGAATGGGTAGCCTATCCCTTCTTCAGCAAGTCTTCCCAACCCAGGAATTGCACCGGGGTCTCCTGTATTGCAGGCAGATTCTTTACCAACTGAGCATGAGGGAAGCCCTAGTTCCAGTCATTTGTTCCACTAGAGAGTGGGCTTCTTTAGGGCAAGATCTGGCCTGTCTTAATCACAATTGTGCTGTGAGGCTTAGCATAGTATCTTGGCACAATGAAGCCTCGCAAAAACAGTTGTTGAAACATGTACATATATATCAACTCTCAGTACCATTTGTGTTTATATTGCCCAAAGTTTAGTGTTAAATTCCTTCCATCACTCTCTAGTATTCTTCTGTTTAAAATCTTTGGCATTAAAAAAATCCTATCTTGACTTAGCACTTTAAACTATATTTTCCTGAGCTATATTTTGTTCCCCTTCTTTGATAATTTAAGCTTCTAACATATGGAAAACTCAACAGTGGCCACAGGCATGGAAAAGGTCAGTATTCACTCCAATCCCAAAGAAGAACCATGCTAAAGAGTGTTCAAACTACCTCACAAATGCACTCATTTTACAAGCTAGCAAGGTAATGCTCAAAATCCTTCAAGCTAGATTTGAACAGTACATAAACCGAGAACTTCCAGATGTATAAGCTGGATTTAGAAAAGGCAGAGGAGCCAGAGATCAAATTGCCGGTATCTGTTGGATCATAGAAAAAGCAAGAGAATTCCAGAAAAACATCTACTTTTGCTTCATTGACTATGTCAAAGCCTTTGACTGTGTGAATCACAACAAACTGTGGAAAATTTTTCAAGAGATGGGAATATCAGACCACCTTACTCACCTCCTGAAAAACCTTTATGCAGGTCAAGAAGCAATAATTAGAATCAGACATGGAACGACAGACTGGTTCCAAACTGGGCAAGGAGTATGTCAATGCTGTATATAGTCATCCCGCTTATTTAACTTATATGCAGAGTACATCATGCAAAATACCAGGCTAATGAAGCACAAGCTGGGATCAAGATTGCTGGGAGAAATTTCAATAACTTTATATAAACAGATGACACCACCCTTATGGCAGAGAATGAAGAGAAACTAAAGAGCCTCTTGATGAAGGTGAAAGAGGAGCATGACAATCTGACTTAAAACTCAGCATTCAAAAAATGAAGATCATGGCATTCAGTCCCATCATTTCATGGCAAATAGATACGGAAACAATAGAAGGGGTGAGAGACTTTATTTTCTTGGGCTCCAAAATCACTGTGGATGATGACTGCAGCCATAAAATTAAAAGATGCTTGCTCCTTGGAAGAAAAGCTATGACAAACTTCAGCAGCATATTAAAACAAAAAAAAAAAAAAAACATGGCTTTGCTAACAAAGGTCAAAGTTTTGCTAGTCAAAGCTATGATTTTTCCAGTAGTCATGTATGCGTGTGAGAATTGGATCATAAAGAGCTGAGCACAGAAGAACTGATGCTTCGAACAGTGGTGCTGGAAAAGACTCTTGAGATTCTGTTGGACTACAAGGAGATCAAACCAGTCGATCCTAAAGGAAATCAATCATGAGTATTCACTGGAATGACTGAGGCTGAAATCTGAAGCTCTAATGCTTTGGCCACTTGATGCAAAGAGCTGACTCATTAGAAAAGATCCTGATGCTGGGAAAGATTGAAAGCAGGAGGAGAGGGGAAGACAGAGGATGAGATTGTTGGATGGCATTACCAACTCAATGGACATGACTGGGAAAGCTCCAGTAGATGGTGAAGGACAGGGAAGTCTGGCATGATGCAGTCCATGGGGTGGCAATGAATCAGACACAACTGAGTGACTGAAAAACAACAGCAACACATGTGGTTACCATCATAGAGGTTTATTTATTTTCATCATTTATTATCATCATTATTTATAAATCATCATCATTTATTTTCAGCCTTGTTCCATTGAGTATTAGGTGAAGTTTATTAGTTCATTCTTCAACTTGCTAAAGTAAAACCAAGTTACCAAAGCAATTAAGTAATCTCCAAGATATCCCATTTGCACACACTCACATAGATTCCTTTTATTTAAAAAAATAGTAATTTGGAATATTAAGAGATATACCCCCACCCATTGCCCCTTGTCCTAAGGATCACCTGAAAGTATTCTGGGAAAGCAACATCTACATCCATCCAGCTTGGAGCTACTAAATACATACCATTAAAGACGACATGTTTCTTTGTCCTTCCCCCCCCCCCCTTTTAACTCCTATTCCATATCTTTTGATTTTTTACCATACACAAATGTTTTAATGCCCATTGCTGTTAATTCTATGAAAAGGCAGGCAGTATATTGTATGTTGCATATATTTTCCTCCACCTCCTTGTTTTATTCTTTCCATACATATCCTTGACTATTCTAGAATCTGACTCCCATGGTTGCCTGGATGTTAGAATCAGTGCCTCATTCTAATGAGTTATAGTCTACTCTGAGAACAAATCTAAACTTAGAGAAACAATACAATAAAATTGCTAATTTCTAATATTTTAAGATTGGCAATGAAACACATTCAAATAAGCTTTTTTGCTGTCTCAAATAATAAAAATACATTCAATAATCACTTAAGCAGAAAACATAATTTTACTGATCACATAAAGGGGTAATTTTTCACTTAAAATGCAAATGGGCATGTACATTTATTTTTTCTACCTCATGAGAACTCAGCATAAACTATAACAAAGGAAATTAAGAGAAATAATTTGATAATAAAGAAGAGAGCAAGAGGGGAGCTATCAGGGGAACTCATTTATAAGAAAAATGATGAGGATAAATATTATATTCTTAAAAGCTAATTAATCATACATAGTTGCCACTTGAATGTGCATGTTCCTCAAAAAATATTTTTAGAGGTATTCTTTTTATATAAACATTTATCAATCACCAAATCAGTGTAACAACACGCCACTACCATGGCCAGATATCTGTTGATCCTGTGAATAAAATACCATGCCAGTCAGTGGTAGTGATGTTATTGTTAGACTATCCTACTATAGCACCCTCCAAAAAGGACCGCAGGAGTTATTTTAGAGCTTCTTGAAGCATTTTGTTGACTCAAAATATGGGGTAAAGTGTCAAAGAGTGACCTGAAAGGGAAAATTAGGTATTGGGGGCCAAAGGGATACTCATCTGAATAAGATGCCAGCATGGATGACACTGTCAGGCCTATCCCGCCACTGGCAGTAGACAAGGAGTTTAAAATGTCAAGAAAGTTTACCTAAAGTAGGGGGCACCAAATTACCTAGTGCCCAAGGCAATCGCAGGGCAGTACTTGATTCACAAAAGAGTCAAAATTATGACTTTTTGCTAATTAATTCATACAATAAAATATTGAGTATACACCTTTCATGGATCACAGCCTTGTCATGGTGGAGAAGCTTGTATAACTCAGTAAAGCTATGAGCCATGCCACTCAGGGCCACCCAAGATGAACAGATCATAATGAATAGCTCTGACAAAATACATTTCAGGGTAGTATGAAATGGCAACCCACTCCAGTATTCTTGCCTGGAGATTCCCATGAATAGTAAGAAAAGGCAAAAAGATATGACATTGGAAGATGAACCCCCAAGGTTGGAAGGTGTCCAACATGCTACTGGGGAAGAACAGAGGGCAAACACTAATAGCTCCAGAATAAAATGAAGCAGCTGGGCCAAAGCAGAAATGATGCTCGGTTGTGAACGTATCTGGTGGCGAAAGTCAAAAGTTATAAAGAACAATGCTTCATAGGAACCTGAAATGTTAGGTCCATGAATCAAGGAAAATTGGATGTGGTCAAGCAGGAGATGGCAAGAAGGAATATCAACATCTTAGGAATCAGTGAACTAAAATGAACAGGAATGAAAAGTGAAAGTAAAAGTGAAGCCACTCAGTTGTGTCCTACTCTTTGCGATCCCATGGGCCATAGCCTGCCAGGCTCCTCTGTCCATAGGACTTTCCAGGCAAGAGTACTGGAGTGGGTTGCCATTTTCTTCTCTAGAGGATCTTCCCAACCCAGGGATCAAACCCAGGTCTCCCACATTGTAGATAGATGCTTTTCCATCTGAGCCCCCAGGGAAGTTTCAAACAGAAATGGATGAATTTAATTCAGATGACCATTATATCTACTAATATGGTAAATAATCCTTTGGAAGAAATGGAGTAGTCCTCACAGTCAACAGAAAATATTGAAATGCAGTACTTTGTGCAACATCAAAAATGACAGAATGATCTTGGTCCATTTCCAAGGTAAACCATTCATCATCACAGTAATCTAAATCTATGCCCCATCTGCTGATGCTGAAGAGGCTGAAGTTGACTGGTTCCATGAAGATCTACAAAGCCTTTTAGAACTCACATACAAACAAAGAAGCCCTATTCATCATAGGGCATTAGACTGTAAAAATAGAAAGCCAAGAGATACCCAGAATAATAGGCAAGTTTGTGGATGGAGAACTAAATGAAACAGGGCAAAGGCTAACAGAGCTTTGTTGAGAGAACATGATGATCCTAGCAAACATGAGATGTTTCTACATGTGAAAATCACCAGATGGTCAATATCAAAATCAGATTGATTATGTTCTTTGTAGCCAAAGGTGGAGAAACTCTATACAGTCAGCAAAAACAAGACCTGGAACTGACTGTGGCTCAGATCATCAGCTCCTTGTAGCAAAATTCAGGCTGAAATTGAGGAAAGTAGGGAAAACCACTAGGCCATTCAGGTATGACTGAGACCTAATCTCATGATTATATATTAGTGTCGAGTTGCTTTGGTCAGGTGTAACTCTTTGTGACCCCATAGAATATAGCCCACCAGGTTCCTCTGTCCATGAGATTCTCTAGGCAAGAATACTGGAAGGGGTTGCCATTCCCTTCTCTGGGGGATCTTCCAAACCAAGGGTTTGAACCTGTGTTTCTTACATCTGCATTGACAGGCAGAATCTTTACCATTACCACCGCATAGTGGAGGTGATGAATAGATTCAAGGAATTAGATCTAATAGACACAGTGCCTGAAGAACCATGGACAGAAGTTCACAATATTGCACAGGAGGAAGTGATCAAAACCATTCCAAAGAAAAAGAAATGCAAGAAGGTTAAGTGGATGTCTGAGGAGGTTTTACAAATAGCTGAGAAAATAAGAGAAGTGAAAAAGGAGAAAGGAAGAGATATAAACAACTAATGCAGAGTTTCAGAGAATAGCAAGGAAAGATGAGAAGGCCTGCTTAAAAGAATAATGCCAAGAAATAAAAGAAAACAATAGAATGGGAAAGACTAGAGATCTCTTCAAGTAAACTGGAGATATCAAGGGAATATTTCACACAAGGATAGACATGATACAGAACAGAAATGACAAGGAACTAACAGAAGCAGAAGAAATTAAGAAGAGGTGGCAAGAATGCACAGAAGAATACTACTAAAAAGGTCTTAATGACCCAGTTAACCACAATGGTGTGATCACTCACCTAGATCTGGACATTCCAGAGTGTGAAGTCAAGCACATCTTTGGAAGCATTATATGAACAAAGCTAGTGGAGGTGAAAGAATTCCAGCTGATCTATTTAAAACCCTAAAGGATGATGCTCTGAAAATTCTGCACTCAACATGTTAGCAAATTTGGAAAACTCAGTGGTGGTCACAGAACTGGAAAAGGTCAGTTTTTAATCCCAGTCCCAAAGAAGGGCAACACCAAAGAGTGCTCACACTGTCATAAAATTGTGCTCATTTCGCATGCTAGCAAGGTCATGCTCAAAATCCTTCAAGCTAAGTTTCAGTAATATGTGAACTGAGAACTTCCAAATATACAAGCTGGGTTTAGAAAAGGCAGAGGAACCAGAGATAAAATTGCCAACATTCATTGGATCATGGAGAAAGCAAAGGAATTCCAGGAAAACATATACTTCTGCTTCATTGACTATGCTAAAATCTTTGACTATGTGGTCATGATAAACTGTGGAAAATTCTTAGAGATGAGAGTGCCAGACTGCCTTACCTGTCTCCTGAGAAACCTGTAAGCAGGTCAAGAAGAAACAGAACCAGAAATGGAATAACTGGCATGGAACAACTGTTCAAATTGGAAAAAGAGTATGAGAAGGCTATATATTATCACTATGCTTATTTAACTTCTATTCAGAGGACATCATGCAAAATGCTGGACTGAATGAATCACTTGCTGGAATCAAGATTGCCAGGAGAAATATCAACGGCCTCAGATATGCAGGAGATATCATTCTAATGGCAGAAAGTGAAGAGGAACTTAAGAGCCTCTTGAAGTTGAAAGAGGAGAGTGAAAAAGCTGACTTAAAAATCAACATTCAAAAAACTAAGATCATGACATCTGATCCCATCAGTTCATGTCAAATAGAAGAGGGAAAAAGTGAAAACAGTGATAGATCTTATTTTCTTGGACTCCAATATCACTGCAGATGGTGGCTGTAGCCATGAAATTAAAAGACGCTTGCTCCTCAGCAAGAAAGCTGAGATAAACCTAAACGGTGTATTAAAAAGCAGAGATGTTAGTTTTCTGACAAAACTTCATATAGTCAAACTATGAATTTTCCAGTAGTCATGTACAGATGAGAGAGTTGGACCATAAAGAAGGCTGGAGAAGACTTGTGAGATTCCCTTAGACTGCAAGGATTCAAAACTGTCAATCCTAAAGGAAATCAAACCTAAATATCCTTTGGAAAGACTGATGCTAAAGTTGACCTCCAGTATTTGGTCATCTGCTGTGAAGAGAAGACTTACTGGGAAAAGACTGATGCTGTGAAAAATTGGAGTCAAAAGGAGAAAGGGATGACAGAGGATGAAATGGTTAGATAGCATCACAGATATAATGGACATGAATTTGAGGAAACTCTGTAAGATAGTACAGGACAGAGATGCCTGGCATGCTATAGTCCATGGGGTGGCAGGATGGCTGAACAATAGACCAGTCTTCCATTAGCCCATATGCCACATTTTGGCAAATTTGGAAAAGCATCTTCTCCTTTATTTTAGTTTCATTTGTTAAAAACTTGTTTAAATATATATATATATATATATATATATATATATATATATATAAATTTAGTCAGAACATGACACTTTCTACTATAACAAATGCAGAAATGCAGCATTTCCTTTCATATCATTAAACTTCACCATTATCAAAGACAAGAATCTTTGAAGGTTTGTCACACTGTGTCACACATGTCTACAACAGGACATGGCACATACATTTAGCAAAACATTACTAAATATTTTGATGAATGAATGCATACTACAGTTTATCTCAAATCATTCGTGCAACAACAATTCAGTTAACATAACTGACATCAATCAGTTCATCACAGGAAAAAATATTTGGTTTGATCCAGTTGAGACATGTCAAATGATGTGCTAAGCTAGTTCTTTTTTTTTTTTTCCCAATAGTTATGCTTCATCTTCTGCCCCGATTTGCCAAACTACCGTCCACCTAGCACTTCATTTATTAGTACTTCATTTATTAGTTATTCTGATTCAGCTGTGTATGTAATTACTCAAGAATAACAAAAGTATAATTATTTATAACTCAAGAGCATTTTGCTTATATCAGAAACATACACACTACTACTGAGCTGGATAAGTATTTGTGTGTGTGTGTGTCTTTGGGGTGTAATGAGATAAATGTTATGATTAAAGCAAAATGCAGATAACTGTGGCTAGTTGGCTTTTACATTGAATTAGAATAGGGAAAAATTAGATCTTGGTATCAGTGGATTTACTCCTTGAAAAGTATATTACTATCATATACACAAAGGAAGTTGTTTTTCCTTTAAAATGAATCTGATCATACCTATTTAATGCCTGAGTTTGACATTCTGGAAAGGTTTGTTCAAAAGGCATTGTCAAATACCATTTAAAAGTTAATCTACTTAACTCTATAGAACAATGGAAATATGTATTAAGGGTATCAACACTACTATCTTCATTTTTTAAGTGTCTTTTGCAATTCCTGTTGTTTTAGAAATATTACCTAGGAAAGCTTTTCTGATATTTCTCATAAAACATATTATGCACAAGTTTTAAATGTAAATTACTATTTATCTAAATATATATATATATATAGTTTGCTGCAGACTTCCCTGGCATTTCATTGGTTAAGACTCCATCTTCTAATGTAAGGGGCATGGTTCAATCACTGGTCAGAGAATTAAGATCCCACATGCAGTGTGGCCCAAATTAACTAATAATATTACTATGGTTTGCATTAGTAAGCATAATCAGAAATAAACATAGTCTATAAACTATTATAATCTATGTTATCTAGGAATTTACCGTTTACAAGTGTGACTCACCAAGCACAATAATGGAGTGGGAAGTGAATGCCTGTAGGAGAACTCCCTGAGAAGGAACTGTGGTGAGAACTATGTGTAAGTATTAGTAAGATGATGGTCTCTTTCTTCAAAATAATCACATGCTATGTACTTTCTAATCTCAGGTGTGCTACTCACCTCTGATATCTTTACACTCCTTACTATTCTTTTTTACTATCCCTAAAGGAAAGTGAATTTTGTAAATCACCGAAACATCCATGTAAATGACTACATCTTACTATAACTTTTCCCAAGCTGTAAATCTATTTCATTTAATTGCCTTTAATTGTACCTAGTTTCAGAAAGTTGAAGTAACTTATTTAGGCCATAAAGGATATGTGCAGCTGAAGAGCCATGAATCTGAGATGTCCTAGGTCCTGACACTCTTTTGCTGAACATCATCTTAGCTGCCTAAATTCAGGTGCAAAATTTTCAAAAAGTTTCTTTCCAAAAAAAGGGAAAAGCAAAATTAACATTAGCAATTGTAATAATAAGAACATAAATGCAAATTCCTTTAGATCATGGCGAGAATTAAAACAGGTATACATATGCTAATATAATGTATTCTAATAATGTTAGGATAAATGGTTAATACCAGTATGGACTAAAAATTATAAATTTGTGTTTCTATATCTTAGAGGAGTATTACCCTGATAGAATCCTATTACTGTGAATTAGATCTGGAAAGCAATGTTCCCTTCACAGCATTAATTAATCATATTAGTAATAAAATGAATAATTAAAACTGTTACACTAATGGGCCTTTAAATCACAAAGAGGTCATTGTTGTAAAATATTCTTCAAATGTTATCCATGATGCACAGGGATCAAAATAGTATGTGTGTACTGAGTCTTCTCCACTGTATAGCTCCCTGAAACCTGAACAAGAGGATAAGTCAGAATCCAATCATGGAGATGACTCACTTGAAAAGACCCTGATCCTGGGAAAGACTGAGGGCAAGAGAAGGGGGTAATCGAGGATGAGATGGTTGGATGGCATCATCAACTCGACGGACATGAGTTTGAGCAAACTCCAGGAGACAGTGAAGGATAGGGAATATTGGTATGCTTCAGACCATGGAGTCACAGAGAGTCAGACACAATTTAGCCACTGAACAACAATAATCACGTCAACTTTATGAATCTGAACTCTTAACATTTTCAAAAAGATGTCCCGGAAACTAAATAACTGTATTTCATGATGACTTTTACTGTAAGAAATGTACATATTTATATGGAGGAATTAAAGATGAAACTAGTTATCACCTGGATGTGGAAGAGGGTAATAAACTGGGGAAGACCTCAGAGAGGAAATGATATTTGAACGGACTTTGAAGGAAACAGTGTTTTATATGAACATTCAAGAAAAAGAAGTGGCATAAGTAAAAGAGTATTAATTATACAGAAACTGTAGAACTGCAAAAATTATCTAGCTTTCTTGATTAAAATGTGGTCAGCCAGTTTTGTTGGTTTTCTAATCCTATCCTTATATTGTCAATTTACTTTCCAGCTGCAACTGAATTAGTCTTGCCCAGGTCTTGAGCCACTACCCTCTAACTACTAGCTATGCTTTTCTGATGCCTAACTGGAACCTAAAATTAATGTAGTTATCTCACTTTTGCTGTGTGTTTTGGTTCCAGTGCACAGAGGCAGACACATGGCCTCTGGGCAGTGACATTTGATGTTCTTCCTGTTTCTAACCTCATATATCCGATTGTCATAAATAGTGTCTATTTCTCTTTGCTACATAATTGTAGTCCCACTCTGAGACATGTTTCACCATGCATTCTCATTTTCAAGAGACTAATAGTTCACTTTAAAACTGGTTGTTTTCTGATAATTGGCTCACCCTCTTTTCTCTGATTTGAAATTACCATATAATTAATATGATTCATTTGAAAGCAATGCTGTTCTTATAATTAACACTTTCAACATACAAAAAAGAAGTAACACTTTAGTTGGATGAATGATTTTTTAGCTTATGTCCTTAAAAGAACTTTACCAATGGCCTCACCATTAAACTGTGACATGTTCCATAAATGTATTTGTCATAGCGCAGGGCTTGTGCAGAAGGTATGCTTTCAGCATGGCACAGCACTTGTTCTTCAGGATCACTTAAATATCATCTCTTTTGTGAAGAGTCCCCTGACCAGTCTCTAATGGACTCTCACTTGTATTATGATATATATTTCTCATGCATCCACTTTAGAATTAATAGAATTATTTTAAATTTATTTTATTAGAATTAACTGCTTTACAATGTTGCATCAAATATTCTTAGATGTAAGTCTTCACCACATGAGCTCCTTGAGAGCAGGAACTCTGTCATTTGTTTCCATGATGCCATTCTTAGCATAGCACATGACACATAACCAGTATTTAACATGTATTCTTCAAAGAAACATTGAATGAATTCAAAGCATTAATAACCTAAAAAGCAGATACATATTTTTAAGATAAATACTAGCTTTGTTAAGAATGTGAGGGACTTCCCTGGTGATCCAGTGGTTAAGACTGTGCTTCCATAGCCGGGGACACAGGTTCAATCCCTGGCTGGGGAATTAACATCCCACATACCATGTGGCATAGCCAGAAATTTTTTAAAAAATAATTTAAAAAAGAATGTTACAACAAAGTGGGCAGATTATTAGACATGTGTGGATGGAGATGAAACAGACAAAAAGGCAAGAAAAATCAAGGAAAGAACATTTTTACTGTATTAACATGCATTTAAAAATCCCCCAACTACTTTGATTTAATCTAAGTAATGTGAAATAATTAGTCAAAATACATTTTTTCCACTTCTTTTTCTGTTGTTCTGCCCAGCATCATTTCTGTAAATTTTCTCTCCAGAGAATAGAGAGAAGCACACCATTCTTTTTTAAAAGACTTCGAGGTCATATCATACAAAGCACTAAATACAGAACAGTTATTATAATAAATGCAATGTATCTGTATTCCTACTGCACCCAAGCGCATATTTACATTATAATTGAATATGTATTTGTTGTACACAAATCTGTTTGCTGAGACTACAGTGAGGTTATCTGGAAAAAATACTTTTCTAACAGAATAGCTTGCATCTTAGTCCTTGTCATATTCGAGGATATATGAAAATCCATTAGAGCACTAGAAAACATGGTCAAGAAATGTAATCTGTCTTTATTTAGTTTAAGCCATAGCAATGATCAACATCTGGAATTCCTAAATGAGAAATGAAGTACATTCCTAAAACAGACTCCAGCAAATATTACTTAAAATGCTTACTGAATTTTAGTTCAGATACCTAAAGTTATGGGTAAATAATGTATGTGATTTTGTGTCCTTTTAATATATTACCTGCATGTTCTTTTCTCATAGGAAAATTTATATTCCAGTTAAAAATGGCAAAGATCCTTCAATTCACTATTTCATATTTGTTAAAAATGGATGTAAACAGTATTTTTATGCTGTAATAGCTAGGTAAGGAAAAGATATGTCTTTCTTATTCTGCAAATATGAAAGGTATTCAGCTAATAAATCTGCCCTTAATAATGGTTTGATTATATGTAAAGTGTAAACTATTTTTATATGACTTTATATTATAGTATTATTAATCATGAATTCAAGCATAGTATTTAAAAATAATTTTGGCTAACTGACAAGGTGGAAACTCTGAAGAAACAAAGAGCTTAGTGCAGAGGTGAATCACTCTGTCTTGATGAGTCTGATGTATCAGTGGCTCATTCAAATGAAAATATCTGTCAGTTTGAAGAACAGCTGGATGGGTAATGCATGGACTGTGATTGCAACTATGAGAGTGACAATGTATCAAACTGACTATCAAAGTGTGGAAAAAGATGTGTGCCAAGGATGGAATCAGATGAAAGCAATGTTTAAAATATCATTCTCAAACATTTCCCATACTAATACACATGAGAAATGTCATTTTCAGATAAAACACATTCATATTTTATTGAGTCTTTCCAAATATGTTCCAAGATATGAAGCATTATCACAATTAATAATGAGTACACAGCAGTGTCAATTCTGTAAATTATGCCATAACTAAATCAGTTTCAGATTATGTGCAAATCCTAGTTATTGAATAAATCTCTACTACTAAATAAATTTTTCAAATCATATGGGAAGTTTATTCATTTTTAAGTTTACAAATTTTTAAGTTTTTTAAATGCATAAATTTTGGCCATAAAGAAGACTATAATGAGGACTGTAAGATCTCACATCCCACTTCAAATATGTTGATAAAATATAGCCTATGCACGAGTCAAAATATTTATGTACATTTAAGACCCTGATGCTGGGAAAGATTGAGGGAAGGAAGAGAAGGGGATGACAGAGGATGAGATGGTTGGATGGCATCACTAACTCAGTGGACATGAGTTTGAGTAGACTCCAGGAGTTGGTGATGGACAGGGAGGCCTGGCGTGCTGCAGTCCATGGGGTCACAAAGAGTCAGACATGACTGAGTGACTGAATTGAACTGAATCTGGATAGACTATATGATTCATCCAAAGCAGTGACTAATAATATACTTATAGAGGTATAAATAAGATATTTACTAAGTCCTCAGATGTCAGAAACAAAGAAATACTTTAAAATCAAACACAAATATTATAGCAAATCAGAATAACATAAAAAATGGTTTGGGGCATTCCCAGAGTTAAAGTATTTTAAATCCAAATTTAATATAGAGAAAGACAATAGAAATAGTGGTTATTTTAAACTATTTCAGACCAAGAAGTTTATAAATACTTAAGGGACATTACTGTGGGAATAAAACTGAATATAATTCCACAGAGTAGAGGGGGAAGAGAAAAATAAAAGATGGAGCAAAAAAAGAAAAGGAAGAGAAAAATAAAATAAAATAAATTCTTTCTAAAATGTTATTAGAAATAAGGGGGGAATAACACTAACATAAACAGTATAAATAGAACTGAAAAAAACAAAAATGGAAAGAATTGTCATGATATTGTTGTACTGAAAAACACAAAACAAGATGTAATGAATAATTCCAAATTTGTCAGTAACCAGAATAGTGATAGTGAACTAAGCTGTTAGCTATGAGGCAAAGACTTTAAGACTTCAACAAAAATTAACAAATATACAAATGTGTCACCATTTAATTTTAAAGGTCACTAAAAGCATAACAAATAGGAAAGATTTAAAATAAAGAAATAATAAAATATATTCCCTAGGGTACATAAAACATATGAATGTGATACAATTAATAAAACAAAATTAGATTTTATGGCAAAATAACTGGTGTTCTTTAATAAGCATAAATATACCACTACTCATTAATTAAAGAAACAAGAGATAACAATCCTGAACCTGCATGGGCAGACCTTATATTATGCATAAAATCAAAATGGGCTGAATTGCTAAATAATACTCCAAAAGCTACAATCAAGGAAAGTTGACCACTTTCTGAGAAATCCATGGATCTAATACACATTTCAGCCATACAGTAGAAAAAGAGACAAAAAAAGAAAATGCCTATTCTTTTTTTTTTTTTTTTAGTTTAAAAACTACTTCTTTGTTTTATTTTTATTTTTTTTAATTTTTTTTCCATTTATTTTTATTAGTTGGAGGCTAATTACTTTACAGTATTGTAGTGGTTTTTGCCATACATTGACCTGAATCAGCCATGGATTTACATGTGTTCCCCATCCCAATCCCCCCTCCCGCCTCCCTCCCCATCCCATCCCTCTGGGTCTTCCCAGTGCACCAGCCCTGAGCACTTGTCTCATGCATCCAACCTGGGCTAGTGATCTGTTTCACCCTTGATAGTATACTTGTTTCAATGCTGTTCTCTCAGAACATCCCACCCTCTCCTTCTCCTACAGAGTCCCAAAGTCTGTTCTGTACATCCATGTCTCTTTTTCTGTTTTGCATATAGGGTTATCTTTACTGTTGGGGTCCTTTAATGGACCGGAACCTGGTGGCACGGAGTCGACGATAGGAAAGTAAAAGAGAGAGAGAGAAAAAAAAGACCCGGAGACCTAAGCTCTGGTGGAACAAAGGTGCTTTAATGATTTTTCTATGAGTATATACAGGCTGCAGTACAAGAAACTTCTTTCAGGAATGATAGAGTTCAGCAAACCAAACATACTGCAACGGTTCCCAAGGGAACAAGGAGTAATGTTAGTCACAAGGTCAGGAGACAATCCATATCTCAAGAAAGGGGAAGGGGACTAAGCAGTTTTGTCTTAAAGAGAATGTTTACTAAAGGAGACCCAAGCCTGCCTCACACAATGACCTCAGTCCCTGGGAGCAGCGTGCTGTTCCACTTGAAGAGGGACAAAGGACTCATGAGAGACAGCATGTAGGAATCCTCCCATCAAACATTCCCTGACAGTTATCATCTTTTTAAATTCCATATATATGTGTTAGTATACTATATTGGTCTTTATCTTTCTGTGAAGTACTCTGTATAATTGGCTCCAGTTTCATTCATCTCATTAGAACTGATTCAAATGAATTCTTTTTAATGGCTGAGTAATGTTCCACAGTGTATATGTACCACAGCTTCCTTATCCATTCATCTGCTGATGGGCTGTTTAGTTCTTTGGCCTGTTTTTTGATTGGGTCATTTATTTTTTTGGAATTGAGCTTCAGGAGTTGCTTGTATATTTTTGAGATTAATCCTTTGTTGCTTCATTTGCTATTATTTTCTCCCATTCTGAAGGCTATATTTTCACCTTGCTTATAGTTTCCTTTGTTGTGCAAAAGCTTTTAAGTTTCATTAGGTCCCATTTGTTTATTTTTGCTTTTATTTCCAATATTCTGGGAGGTGGGTCATAGAGGATCCTGCTGTGATTTATGTCGGAGAGTGTTTTGCCTATGTTCTCCTCTAGGAGTTTTATCGATTCTGGTCTTACATTTAGATCTTTAATCCATTTTGAGTTTATTTTTGTGTATGGTGTTAGAAAGTGTTCTAGTTTCATTATTTTACAAGTGGTTGACCAGTTTTCCCAGCACCACTTGTTGAAGAGATTGTCTTTTCTCCATTGTATCTTTGCCTCCTTTGTCGAAGATAAGGTGTCCATAGGTTCGTGGATTTATCTCTGGGTTTTCTATTCTGTTCCACTGATCTATATTTCTGTCTTTGTGCCAGTGCCATACTGTCTTGATGACTGTGGCTTTGTAGTATAATCTGAAGTCAGACAGGTTGATTCCTCCAGTTCCAGTCTTCTTTCTCAAGATTGCTTTGGCTATTCGAGGTTTTTTTGTATTTCCATGCAAATTGTGAAATTATTTTTTTCTAGTTCTGTCAAAAATACCATTGGTAGCTTGATAGAGATTGCATTGAATCTTTAGATTGCTTTGTGTAGTATAGCCATTAAGAAAATGCCTATTTTTTATTAAATAAATACATAATGCTTATTTTCAAAAGTCAGTATAATTTCACAAAGCAGATGACTAAGATTACTACATTACTACAGATGACTACAACCCATATTATTTGACTTACATAATAAAATACAACTAAAAACTGTGACATCTGCTTCCTGCTTTGGTAGAGAATACTAAGGCTGACATGAAAACTGTTACAGATATAATAACAAGGCAAGCCACACAGAATTTAAAGTTACATGGTTAAGTCCATGGGACAGCTGCTGTGGTGGACAGGATTTAAAGGGGGACAACTGTAGAGATAGAGAACGTAAAAGTAAGGAGATGTTCTGTAGATTCTAATAACCCAAGAATATTAGGCTATTCTACTACAGGAGAGGAATCTGAAGATCTATACAAAAAGCCCAAAGACCACTACTGATGCAAGTAACTAGCAAACTTCTGGCAGTCTATGTGGATTGATGGAAAAATAATTACAGGCCTGAGGAGTCAGCAATCAACTCCATGGAGTCATGTTTTGAGAGCCTCTTCTGAGGGGAGAGGGGATTCCTTCCCTGGTACTTCTATCTTGCCATAGACTGCACATGGGCCCTCCACAAACTTGGTCAATTTTGCTAGTAGGCATGGTGATGCAGATACTGGCAGTTAGAAATTAATGTGACCTAACTGCACCAAAAGTATGGGTACAATGGGCAGGACCCCAACAGCATCTGCTATAATAACTTACACTTACATAAGATTTGCATGCTCAGGGCACTGTATATATTTATGTATGTGTGCTACTGGTAAAGAACCCACCTACCAATGCAGGTAGACATTAAGAGACTCAGGTTTGATCACTGGGTTGGGAAGATCCCCTGGAGAAGGGAATGGCAACCCACTCCAGTATTCTTGCCTGGAGAATCCCATGGACAAAGGAGACTGGTGTGCTGCAGTCCACGGGGTTGCAAAGAGTTGGTCACAACTGAACAACTTGGCATGCATAAATTCTGTGCTATTCAATTACTAAGTAGTGTCCAACTCTTTGTGATCCCATGGACTGCAGCACACTATGCTTCCCTGTCCTTCACTGTCTCCTGAAGTTTTCTCAAATCCGTGTCCAGTGAGTCAGTGGTGCCATTCAATCATCTCATCATCTGTCTTCCCCTTCTCCTCCTGCACTCAATCTTTCCCAGTGTCAGGGTATTTTCCACTGAGTCATCTCTTAACATCAGGTAGTCAAAGTATTGGAAATTCAGCTTCAGCATCAGTCCCTTCCAATGAATATTTAGGGTTGATTTCCTCTAGGATTGACTGGTTTGATCTTGCAGTCCAAAGGATGTTAAAGGGTCTTATCCAGCAACACAATACAAAAACATCTATTCTTTGGCTCTCAGTCTTCTTTATGGTCCAACTCTCCTATCCATACATGACTACTGGAAAAATCATAGCTTTGACTATGCAGAATTCTGCCACCAAAGTGATGCCTTTGCTTTTTAATATCTGTCTAGATTTGTCACAGCTTTCCTTGTATCCTTGCAAGGAGCTAGTGGCTTTTAATTTCATGGCTGCAGTTACCATCCACAGTAATTTGCAGCCCAAGGAAATGAAATCTGACACTGTTTCCATTTTTCCCCATATATTTGTCATAAAGTGTTGGGATCAGATGTCATGATCTTAGCTTCTGGAATGTTGAGTTTCAAGTCAAATTTTTCACTCTCCCCTTTCACATAAGACATAAGAGGCACAGGTCTGATCCCTGGGTTGGGAAGATCCCCTGGTGGAGGGCAGAGCAGTCTCCTCCAGTACTCTTATCCTAGAGAATCCTATGAACAGAGGAGCCTGGTGGGTGACAGTCCATAGGGTAATACAGAGTTGGACACAATTGAAGCAACTTAGCACATGTGCAGTAGGTTTGCCATAGATTTTCTTACAAGGAGCAAGTGTCTTTTAATTTCATGGCTGCAATCAATGTCTGCAGTGATTTTGGAGCCCAACAAAATAAAATCTGTCACTGTTTCCACTTTTCCCCTCTTCTAGTTGCTTTGAAGTGATGGGTCCAGATGCCATGACCTTAGTTTTTTGAATACTATGTTTTAAGCCATATTTTCACTCTCCTGTTTCACCCTCATCAAGAGACTCTTTATTTTCTCTTCACTTTCTGCCATGAGAGTATTATCATTTTCATATCTGTAGTTGTTGATATTTCTTCTGGCAAACTTGATTTCAACTTGTGATTCATCTAGCCCAGAATTTTGCATGATATGCTTTGCACAGAAGTCAAATAAACAAGGTGACAATATACTCCTTTCCCAACTTTGAACCAGTTATTCCATGGGGACTCCCTGTAGCTCAGATAGGAAAGAATCTGCCTGCAATTCAGGAGACAAGGATTCAATCATCCCTGGGTTTTGAATATCCCCTGGAGAAAGGAATGTTAACCCACTCCAGTATTCTTGCCTGGAAAATTCCATGGAAGAATAAGCCTACAGTGTATGGGGTCACAAAGAGTCAGACACGACTGAGCAACTAACACACACACAGTTTTGCTCCATGCAAGGTTCTGTCTATTGCTTCTTGATCTGAATATAGGTTTCTCAGGAGGCAGGTAGGGTGATCTGGAATTCCAATATCATTAAGAATTTTCCATAGTTTGTTGTGATCCATACGGTCAAAGGCTTTAGTGTAGTAAATGAAGCAGAAGTAGATGTTTTTTTCTGGAATTCCCTTGCTTTCTCTATGATCCAACAAATTTTGGGAATTTTATCTCTGGTTCCTCTGCCTTTTCTAAGATGTACCCAGCTTGTACATCTGGACATTCTCGATTCACGTACTGCTGAAGCCTAGATTGAAGGATTTTCAGCATAAACATACTACCATGTAAAATGAGTGCAATTTTCAGGTAGTTTGAACATTCTTTGGCATTGCCTTTCTTTGGGATTGGAATGAAAACTGATATTTTCTAGTCCTGCAGCCACTACTGAATTTTCCAAGTTTGCTGACAATATTATCGAGTGCAGCATTTTAACCACATCTTCTTTTAGAATTTTAAATAGTTCAACTGTAACTTCATCTCTAAAGTAGTTTTGTTTGTAATAATGCTTCCTAAGGCCCAGTTAATTTCACATTCCAGGATGTCTGGCACTAGGTGAGTCACCATACCTTCGTGATTATCCAGGTCATTTTGACCTTTTTTGTGTAGTTATTCTGTGTATTCTTGCACATCTTCTAAATCTCTTCCACCTCTGTAAGGTTCTTAGTGTTTCTGTCTTGTATTGCGCCCACCTTACATAAAATGTTCCCTTGATATCTCCAATTTTCCTGAAAAGACTTCTTGTCTTTCCCATTCTATTGTTTTCCTCTATTTCCCTGCATCATTCGTTAAAGAAGTTCTTATCTCTCCTTGCCATTCTCTGGAATTCTGCATTCATTTGGGTATATCTTTCCCTTTCTTCCATGATTTTCTCTTTTCTTCTTTCTTCAGTTACTTGCAAAATCACCTCAGACAACCACTTTGCCTTCTTCATTTCTTTTTCCTCGGGATGGTTTTGGCCACTGCCTCCTGTACAATGTCATGAATTACCATCCACAGTTTTTCAGGCACTCTACCAGATCTAATTCCTTGAATCTATTTGTCACCTCCAGTGTGTAAGTATAAAAGATGTGATTTACATTATACTTGAATGGCCTAATGGTTTTCCTAGTTTTTTTAAGCCTAAATTTTGCAATAAGGAATTCATGATCTGAACCATAGACAGCTCCAGGTCTTATTTTTGCTAACTGTATAGAGCTCCTCCATCTTCAAATCAACCTGATTTTAGTATTGACCATTTGGTGATTTCCACGTGTAGAGTTGTCTCTTGTGTTGTTGGAAAATGATGTTTGCAACGACCAATGCGTTCTCTTGACAAAACTGTTAATCTTTGCCCTACTTCATTTTGTACTCCAAGGCCAGATTTACCTGTTACTAAAGGTAACTCTTGACTTTCTACTTTTGCATTCCAGTCCCCTTTGATGAAAAGAACATCTTTTTTGGGTGTTAGTTCTAGAAGATCTTTTGTGTCTTCATAGAACTGGTCAACTTCAGCTATTTCAACATTAGTGGTTGGGCCTAGACTAGGATTACTGTGATCACTAGGATTACTGTGATGTTGAATGGTTTGCCTTGGAAACAAACCAAGATTATTATGGCATTTATGAGATTGCACCCAAGTACTGCATTTTGGACTCTTCTGTTGACTGTGAGGACTACTCCATTTCTTCCAAGGTATTCTTGCCTGCAGTAGTAGATATAATGGTCATCTGAATTAAATTCACCCATTCCCATCCATTTCATTCATCCATTTTCATTGATTCCTAAAATGTCAATGTTCACTTTTTCCATCTTCTGTTTGATCACTTTCAATTTACCTTGATTCACAGACCTAACATTCCTATGAAATATTGTTCTTTACAGCATTGGGCTTTACTTTCACCAAGGGACACATTCACAACTGAGCATTATTTCCACTTTGGCTCAGCTGCTTCATTCTTTCTGGAGCTATTAGCAATTGCTCTCTGTTTTTCCCCAGTAGTATACTAGACACCTTCTGATCTGGGGGGCTCATCTTCTGGTTTGCATATTTTTTGCCTTTTCATACTGTTCATGGAGTTCTTGTGGCAAGAACATTGGAGTGGTTTGCCATTCCCTCCTCCAGTGGACCACGTTTTGTCAGAACTCTACAAAGCACTTCTCATAGATTTATTGAGTTACACAAGCCCCTTCATTATGACAAGGCTGTGATCCATGAGTATATATGAATATCACTTACTATATCCTTGCAATTGAGCTAATAGCAGGGGATAAACAGGAAATAAAATACACTGTCAGTCCTCAAGGAGTTTACTGTGGTTGAGTCAGACTTGCATGGCCTAGCCCATGTTTATTTCTGAATTGAGTATTGTCAAAGCATATAATTCTGAAAGAAATGCTAACAAGTCCTTATATCAGATATATGAGTCATCCTTCAATGGGTAATTTATCTAAGAGAAAATTCAAACTGTCAATATTTGTATGCAAAGATGCTCAACTTTACCAATAACCAGAGAAATGTATATTAAAATAGTTCACACTTATCATTGCAGTAATTAAAAAATGATAATGACAAAGATGCCAGTTGTGAATATTTAGTGTTTAATAAGCACCAGATGTTTTATGCTTGCTCATGAATTAATTCATTAGGTCGTGAAAAAGCTCTGTTCTAGAGGTTGCTGTAATCTCTTTTCTATAGATAAGAAAGCTGAGGGCCCGATAAGTCATGAATAAGCTGGAATTCAAACCTCTTTGGAATGCAACCTTGAACATTTATATTACTATTTTCCTGACAGTCATAAGAGAAACAACAGTAAAATGTTTACTCCTTGATCAGCTATTCTTTATACATCATTCTAATCATTTTGTGTTTATTAAACCCTGTAATCATTACAATAGCTCTATGAATTAGATATTGGGGACAAAGGATGTTGCCTGTCATTCTAGTAAACATTGAATGTTGCCAGCCATCAAGCCATCAGCCACTGGAGCTGCGCACCTGGACAGCATGCCTTGAGGGGTATTAAGGATGGAGGAAAACAGGATACTGTCCCTAGATAGTTAAGATTCATATTTAAGGAATAATATCAATGAGCCCAGACTCTTGCATCTTCCCATACACAGAAAAGCACTAATCATTCATTTGAAATGTCTCTTTTGTGACTAGCAATATATTTTGATGTTCAACTCTATGTTTTTGTTTTTATTTTTTTTTCTTCCAGCAAAAACTCCCATATACTCTGGCTCTTCCCTTATCTCTTTGGAACAGTTTCTTAGAGATATCTGAGAGGCTACATCCCAAGCTATAGTCCTCAGTAAGCCAAGCTATAGTCCTCAGTAAGGTCTCTGAGTAAAACATAACTAGTAACTTTCAAGTTGTACATTTTTCAATTTATAGTATTATACTATTCTTATTTTAAGATGAGGAAATCGGGACTTCCCTGAAGGTCCACTGGTTAAGAATCCTCCTTGCAACACAGAAGACACAGGTTCAACCTCTGGTTGGGGATCTAAGATCCCACATGCCACGAGCAACTAAGCCCATGTGCCAAAACTAGAGATTGAGTCCCAATGCCACAACAAAAGATCCTGCATGATCCAACAAAGATCCTGTGTGCTGAAACTGAGACCTCACCAACCAAATAAATAAACAAATATTTTTTTAAAAGGAGGAAACTGAGGAACTGAGAAATTAAATTACTGCCCAATGTTTCATTACTAATAAGGAAACTAAGCTTGACCTGGAAACAAAGGTCTCTTTTCATCCCTCATTTCTTATAGGCAAGACTCCAGCTTCCTTGACCTTCCCTCAATTCCAAAGGCTATATTTGAAAAGCTGATAATCATGGGAGATTTCCTAAAGGAAATCAACCCTAATATTCATTGACAAGAACTGATGCTAAAACTCCAATACTTTGACTACCTGATGCCAAGAGCTAACTCATTGGAAAAGACTCTGATGCTGGGAAAGATTGAAGGCAGGAGAAGAAGGGGATGACAGAGGATGAGATGGTTGGATGGCATCATCAACTCAATGGACAGGAGTTTGAGCAAAATCTGGGAGATGGTGAAGGACAGGGAAGCCTTAAGTTCATGGGGTCTGAAAAAGAGTTGCACATGACTTAACAGCTGAATAGAAACAATCAAGGGAGGAGCAGCAAAGAAACCACTTGAGGCAAGATTAAAGGGACCAGAGAAGCTCATCAGGATTACTAGAGTACTTGAGACTCTGCAAACACCCTCATCTTGTCAATAACCCCACCTCTGACATACTGCTATAAAGTGAAAGTCATTCAGTTGTCTGAATCTTTGTGACTCCATGGACTAAACAGTCCATGGAATTCTCCAGGCCAGAATACTGGAGCGGGAAGCCTTTCCCTTCACCAGTGGATCTTCCCAACCCAGGGATTGAACCCACATCTCCCCCAATGCAGGCAGCTTCTTTACCAGCTCAAATCCTCCTAGGTTGGACACATAGTGTTTTTCAAGGCAGGACTCTGCTATGCCCTCTTTGCCTGACAAAGCAATAAAGCTAACCTTTTCTAATTCACTCAAAACTTGGTCCCCAAAATTAGATTTGGCACTGGTATACAGAGAAGCTGAACTTTTAGTGCAATAAGTATCAGAACCAAGATTGAACACCAAGGCACATGCTCTTAACCACTCTATATTGTCAATACCAATGTCAGTGTAGATGAAGGAAAGGTGCTGCTTTGTAGATACTATAGGAGGAAGTGTACTGCATACAATCACTATGGGAAACATTCAGGTAATATCTAATAAACTTGAAGGTGTGCATACATTATGACACAGAAATCTCAAATCAGTATACATTGATTAGTTTTCACACATTTGCACAAACAAATACTTTCAAATGACAGGTAAGAATTAGACACAAGTTTGGGGCTTTCTAGGTGTTGCTAGTGGTAAAGAACCTGCCTACTAATGCAGGAGACATAAAAGACGTGGGTTGGATCCCTGGGTCAGGAAGATACCCTGGAGGAGGGCATGGCAACTCACTCCAGTATTCTTGACTGGAGAATCCCAGGGACATAAGAGCCTGGCAAGCTACAGTCTTTAAGGTTGCAAAGAGTTGTACATGACTTAGCACACCCACATACACAATGGGACACAGCATTTCTCACATTACTCTGCATGCTTTTCTGTAATTTGAAATATTTTGTCTAAAAAAAATAATGTAGCAAATAGGAGTGGTACAAGTAAAAGTAGTACTGCTGCTGTTGCTTCTGCTGCTGCTAAGTCACTTCAGTCGTGTCTGACTCTGTGTGACCCCATAGACGGCAGCCCATCAGGCTCCTCTGTCCCTGGGATTCTCCAGGCAAGAACACTGGAGTGGGTTGCCATTTCCTTCTCCAGTGTATGCACTAATATTAGTAATAACACAAATGGGAAGTAAATACACAACAGTGCCAAATAGGCACTTGAGAATCAGTGATTTCAGGTAAGGGTGGAGATATTGGGTAAGGAGAAAAAAAAATCAGAAAGGCAAGTGAGAAGAGAATGGCAGAAATATAAAAGGAGGGGAAAGAAAGACCATGGGAATTGTAGAAGGAATAAAACCTTCATGTAAGGAGAAAATGATCCATAATATCAAATGCAGGAAGTCCAATAAAATTAAATATTTAAAATATCATTGATTTTATCAAGAAATTTATTAGCTAGTTTTGGTGAAATTGAGGCACTGGAAACACTATTGCAATAAGTTAAGAAGTCAGAAGGAAGTAAAGAATTTGAGATAGGTTGTGTGAGGTATCTGTTGCATAATAAGAAATATGTTTGGTCTGTTTTTGACTGCTAGCACATTCCTGGGAATTTCCTTATTGACAGAAGTGCCTTTTGGCTTTCAGGGTCCTTTTGATACAGGGTCCCTTTGATCACACCTGAGTTTATGCTAATGAGGTGAGAAAGGGTGGGAACCCGACAAAGCCTCAGTATCAGGTTGGTCACTGGAAACACCAAATATGTGATTAGCAGTGGGGAATTCTCAGCCCTACTTGAACTTCAAAGTATGGAAGGGGAGCTGGAGAGTGGGTAATAAAAACTCTCAACAACACTGCTTGGAGAGCTCGCTGTTCCACACACACTGACTCCACAAGGACAGAAGCTCTTGTACACAATGATCATGCCAGATCTTTCCCTGTGTATCTCTTCACCTGGCAGTTCATTTATAGCTTCTATAATAAACCAGTAAGCACAAGTAAAGTGCTGTCTGCTGATCTGAGAGCCGTAGAATGGGCTCATAGAAATGGCTATTTATAGTCAGTCAGTCAGAAGTATGAGTGATTCAAGAGTGGTAACTGACATTTAAAACTGAGACAGTCTTATGAGACTGAGCTCTTAACCTGCAGGGTCTACATTAATTCCAGGTAGTTAGTGTCAGAATTGAATTGAATTGTTGGACATCCATCTCATATCAGAGAATTAGTTGTCAGATGATACATCACAGGATCCCAGCTAAAAAGTCTGAGATAAAGTGAAGAGGGACCAGTGAGTAGCTGAAAGAACAAGGGAAGTTGCTTCTTTGTTTTTGCTTTTTTTTTTTTTTCTTTTTCTTCAATAAGGTTTGGAAATATAGTTGATCCTTGAGTAGCATGCAGGTTGTAGCACCAACCCTCCATGAAATGACACACCCACATGTAACTTTTCTGTCAGCCACTCTTATCCATGGTTCTGCATCCACAGATTCAACAATGGGGTCATGTAGTACTGTACTCTATATTTAGTGAAAATGATCCATGTATAAGTGTACCTGCCCAGTTTAAACTTCTCTTGCTCAATGATCAACTGTATTTTACAGGTTAAGGGATTACTTGGGAAAGAAGGATCTTATTAGTAGACACTGAAGAGAGAAGACATTGAAGAGAGAAGCTAGATTCAGTCAGAAAGTAGTAGGGAAAAGGAAGTCATCAAAAAAAAAAAAAAACAAAAAGACTAGATTGGGAAGATTTAACCCTGAACTCTGAATGGGAATAAGGAGGAACGTTGTTGTTGTTCTTATTTTAAGAAGAGACAATAAAATCATCTGAATATATCTCCAATGGCTTAAATTCTTTACAAAAAAATAGGAATTCTTAAATCTTCCATTAAGAATAGGAAGTCCACACCTAGTTAAGAGAAATGAAGTTTATAGAGACATTTAGGAAATAAGAGACAGAGGATGAGTAAAGAAAACAATTGGGTGAAGTCCCTTTTCTTCACATCTTTCTCTAGCCAACACAACAGAAAATAAAGATGCCTGAAAGAAAAGAAAATTGAAACATTTTACAACTGATTTTCTAAAGACAGAGCTCACTTGTTTATAAACACTTACAGAGAGTCTAAAGGGAAAATGCATGCTTGATATGGGTGGCATTATTTTGCTGACATTAGCTAATAGAGTTTTTTCACCCTAACAGAGATTTTAATTGTCTGTTTCTACCAAAGTACGATTTCCACTGAATTGCAGTATTCTTTAATTTGAACCTTTGAATTTCACTATGTTGAACTGATTTTTATTGGAATTGATTTTTATATATAGAATAATGTATAGATTCAAGTTGACATTACCAAAATGTATCAAAGAATACAGTACTTAATATACATTGTAATAAATAAATATGTATCTTTAGAGAATAAATATCGATATGTATTTGTTAACCAGGCAGATGTATCTTTAATACATAAAAATATATTTGTATTAGGAGATAAACTACTTTGAGATTTTTTCAAGCTGTATGTAATTGATTCTTTTCACATAACATAAATTAATTGGAAGCTTTAACTCCAGAAAATAACCTCCTGGAGTTACAATTTAAAATCATGTACAAGCATTGTTAGGATAATTTTAAGTATAACTTGTACTGACTTATACTTGGAATAAAAACTTCCACATAATAGCTCATAAAAATAAAATATGTGCCACAGTTTCATGTTTATCATATCTCCAACATAGAATTCATTTTATGTGTTCCATACACAAAGAGTATAAACTATTTCACTCTTCAGTAGTTAAATAGCATTAAAAAATGTTTTTGTCCCTTTGCTTTGTTTTTTAATGCCTCCACTGTTTAAAAATGGCAGTTTGATGATTTTAACATTTATTCATATTCACTCTGAGGGAGGATGACCTTCAAATAATTGAAAGTTGAAGTTAAAAACATTTTAATCTTCATTAGCTTTTAATTAGAGCACTCAAAATACTTTTTTTTCAAAGTTGAATTTTTCATAGCAACCATTATGGAGGTCTTATTACTCAATACTTAATTTTATACTTAGATATTAATTTAAATTAGATAGGAAAATAACAGACAATACATTATTTCTATAAGTGCATATTTGTGAGATATTGCAAATGAATATCATTAATATCTTTAGTGAATCTTTTAAGTGAATTAAAAGGTTTGTTTCATAAAAGAGAGATTGAAATGGAATTACTCAATTGCAGTCTAAAAAAGTTCTGAATTAACCAATTTATAATTGATATTTAACTATATGAATTCAGAGTTAAGTGATAACTAACATATTTATTGGGCTTCCCTGGTGGCTCAGGGAATCTGCCTGCCAAGCAGAAGACATGAGTTTGATTCCTGGGTCAGAAAGATCCCTTAGAAAAAGAAATGGCTACCCACTCCAGTATTCTTGCCTGGAAAATCCCCTAGACACAGGAGAGTGGCAGGCTGCAGTCCATGAAGTCACAGAAGAGTCGGACATGACTTAGTGACAAAACAGCTACAACAACATATTTATTGAATCTAAATGCCTGAGAAATAGAGCTATAATATGATGAATGGATGTGAGTCACGTGTTTAGATTATCTGGGTTAGCACAATTACACATGAGTGTTGTGCTGTCAATATGTGTATGCATATATATGTGTGTACTTATACATGTATGTGTGTATATATATATATATATATATATATATTTTTTTTTTTTTTTCCCCAAGTACTCAATCTTTCCTGTAGTAACTAGGTTACCCATGAGAAACTTGGAAAATTTTCTTATGAAAGCATTGAAGAGTGTAGCAAAACAGAAGTGAATTACATGGTCTACACAAAAGAAAAAAAAAAGCCATGAGCTAAAAATCAGAACTTTTCCAAAATATAGGAATAAAATAAAATGAATTAAAAACAAATAAAATAAAGTTAAATTAGAGCCAGAACCACATTCCCCTCAGTCTCTTTTGATTTGCGGTGTTCTCCATCTTCAAGCTACTTTTGGAATGCCTTCCTTTATGCAAGTCTAAGCATGGCGAGTGTGGTCTGAGATTTTATCCCAGATGTGCTCATTATAGAGCAAGAGAGTCCTCATCACATATCAGAATCAGAAAACTCAGACTAATGCAGCATGTTACCCATAAGGTATTAGACAGAAATCAAGGCAAATTAACATCACTGCCGACGATTTTGTTTGTCTAAGTGACAGTGGCAAGGAAGGGTTATATAAGACCTGAGATCCAAGTGATCCCATAATGAATATGTGTCTACATATTTCCCAGAGTAGATTTCTTCTCTTTATCTGGACAGCTCAAGAAACAAAAGGAATTCATATTTATAGAACATGAGTACTCAAGCACTCTATGTTTGGTGGTTTAGTCTCTAAGTCATGTCTGACTCTCATGACCTTGTGGACAATAGCTTGCCAGGCTCCTTAGTCCTTGGGATTCTCCAGGCAAGAATACAGGAGTGGGTTGCTATTTCCTTCTCCAGGAGATCTTCCTGTTCCAGGAATCGAACCTGTGTCTCCTACAACTGCAGGCAGATTCTATACTGACTGAGCTACAAGGGAGTAGGGAGCTACTATATGTTTGGTTCAATTGATAATAGAATTTTTATCAATTCTATTCTTCATAACAACTGTGAGTGGTAGGTATCATTCTCTATAGTAAAAGTCACAAGGTTCAAAAATGGTAAGTGACTTGCTTTAAGTGATAGACTTTGAATTGAAACTGAAGTTTTCTGATTGGTACCAGAATGTATTTATTACAATTGTGTTTACCTAGTGTACTTTTGTTTATAAAACTACACTGGAAATTTAATAAATGGGAAATCCCTGAACCCTACCCTAGACCTACTGAATCAGGATCTGCAGGGGAATTTTGAGAAATTCTTATGTTTAAAAAGGTGTCAGGAACTTGTGCACATGCTATAGATTCTCCTTTCTGTCCCAAATGCCATAATTGTAAAAAGAACATTTAAAATTTTTAATCAATCCATAATCATGCTAGAGAAGAAAAACAAACAAAAAAGCTATAGTGAATTAAGACTGTGAAAGCCCTTGAAAGATAGAATGTGAAATGGGTGACATGGAAGAATAAACAGAATATTAATTAGATATGTGAAAATATTCATAAACAAAATTACTATGATTCACCCTGGATTAAAGTTTAAATAAATTCTAGGTAATAACTGAGAAAATGTTCACAGAGATGAATGCTGCGCCATCAGATACCATGACAATCTTAAGTTAGTCATCAAAGAAAAGCTGGCCTTCTAGAGGAGAATACATGTTACTTACATTCTGATGACTGTGAGATCCAGGAAACAAGAAGGGTCAAACATACAGGAGAAAGACCTTATTAAAAGTTAAACTTTAAAAGGAGTTTCTATGGCAAAGAAATTAAATTTTCTGAGATGTTCAGTGGTGTCTCCTGAACTATTTGATACAGATTTCTTCCAAGAATCATTTCATATTAAATGCCAAGTTGTGGAATCTTGACTTACAGTAAAACAATGCAGACAAAAATCAACATTGTATTTGCTAACTTGAACTGACGTGTTTCATGGAGATCCATTTCATGCACACTGCATAGATTTTTCTCTTGTGTACACAGTGCAGGACCATTGGGTATGCTTTTCCCCTTCATATATGGGTAAGAAAAATAAAAATCATGACTCAAGTAGATTCAAAATCCAACACAACAGAAAGTCTTTTTTATTTGACATAAAGGATCGACTACACGGGACAAGTGATTTGAAGTTGACTGCATATAATGATGTCAGAAATGAGAGGGAGCCTGCAGATATGCAAGACTGTTGGCTGGGGTGCCACAACATGGGCAACTAGATATTTACACTTTATCCCTAGACTAATCCCCTTGTCACCTACACATCACCTTTCTCTTTGCAGAATACTGTGATAAATTGGGTAGAGAGAAAAAGAGTTGTTTTAAGTAGATGGAAAAGAATGGGCAACCTTCATCTATATCCATACTGCGCAAATGTTCTCTGTTAGCAACTGACACTCTCTGCCAGTCTCACTGAAAGTACGCTAGTATATATGCCATAGTAAAATCTCCTGCAAGGAAGACTTATTATAGTCTAATAGGAATTCTAAAATAAAAATTCAAGAGCACAGCCAAGAATTAGCTAACTGGATATAGAACAATACTGTGATAGTAAAGAAAAAAGCAGATACCTTTTGCCAATTTTGACCCTAGAAAGAATTAAAACCCCAGGAGGTTGGACAAGAGAGCAGCACAGTCCTGAGAGCACACTGGGGCTATTTGAACTAACTATATGGTTGCCTCATACCCTGAAATATGGTCCAGAGGTGGAACATGGCCCTGGCGGGAGGGTTGTCTCACTCCTATGAGAACATGGCTTGAGGAAATGTTAGTGAAGACTGACTGTGGGGTCCAGTAAAGGAGACTTGATCATCCAGATCATCACTAAGGAATGAAGAAAGTCCTGGTCCTCAGATTGAGAGGGCCAAGTAAGTGTCAAAGAGGATAACAGAAAGAAAGTTGCACTCAGATGCTTTTATAGATGTTATATCAATTTTCAATTTAAATAGACAATTATTTCAGCCAGATTAACACATCCTTTGAAAAAGGACCCAAAATAATAATAATTCAGCTGTTGTGAATGTGACAATCCTTTGTGCAAAGCTCATGATTCATGAATAAGATATTTAAAGGGAGAGAAAGGTAAAGAATTCTTAGGGTATTTTCTGCTTGAATCTAATCATTAGTCTGTTATTGTCTACCTTACATATTACTATAGACAATGTTATCTCCTTCAAGTATTGTAGGAGTTCACAGATATATCCTATGGTGCTAAAACATGTAAGTCCAGGCCTCCTTCCTGCAATTTTCTCAGACATCAAGATATCTATATGAGATACCTCTAGAATTTTCCCAGCACTTCTCAAGCAAAATACATTCACAATCAAATGCTTAATCATTTTCTAAAAGTCTACTCCTCCTCAGATCTTCATTTGAGGAAATAGCATCATAAGTGCCTCAAAAAAAAAAAAAAAAAATGCTGGGATCACCTTGATCCCTCCACCTCCTCCACCTTGTCCTACACAGCCATCACCCCATTCTATTACTTCTATTACAAATTCAGTTCAGTTCAGTTGCTCAGTTGTGTCCGACTCTTTGTGACACCATGGACTGCAGCACGCCAGACCTCCCTGTCCATCACCAACTCCTGGAGTTTACTCAAACTCATGTCCATTGAGTCGGTGATGCCATCCCACCATCTCATCCTCTGTTGTCCTCTTCTCCTCCCATCTTCAATCTTTCCCAGTGGGGTCTTTTCAAATGAGTCAGTTCTTGGCATCAGGTGGCCAAAGTATTGGAGCTTCAGCTTCAGCATCAGGCCTTCCAATGAATAATCAGGACTAATATCCTTTAGGATGGAATTACAAAATTCACTGTAAATTTTATCCACCTCTATGTTCTGTTTTGAAATACCAACAGAGCCTCCCAACTTGTTTGCCAATTTTCACTAGTGCCGCATTCAATAACATTTTCCATGGAGGAGCCAGGCTGATTTTTCCTTCTTTTCTCTCTTTCTCTCTCTTTTTTTCTCTTTTATTTTTCTCTTATATTTTCTCTTATTTTCCTTTCTTTATTTAATGCATCAGAAATCTCATCACTTCCCTGCTGTAAACCTTTCTATAACTTCATATGGACTTAATATCCCAAACCTTTGGCAAGCCCTTGAGAGCTTTGATTTTATCTCCTCACTCACTGCTCATCGCACTCCAGGCACACTGGTATTTTTCCTGTAAAAGTGTAAAACTACTGCACACTTAGGGCCTTTGCATCAATAGTGCAAGTCCTCCTATTCTTCTTGTGAATAACTTCTCTTCACCTGTCAGATTAAAAAAAAAAAACAAAAAGACAATTCTTCTGTGAAATATTTCCTATCCACTTGAAAATAAAGATGACAGAATAATAAGCATTATGGGTTCTTTTCTTTAATAATATTCATTAGACATTGAACTTATACAATTATTTGTGATCTAATTTGTTAAAGTCCTTCTCTCCCATGAGTTTTTGATTTACACTATCTTAAGTCTTATATTTGGCAAGAATTCAGTAAATATTTCTTTCAGTAATAGACAAATGATTATGTGTTACCAGTTTCTCAAAAGTTCATACACTGAATGCTAAGTAGAACATAAAACAAAAGGTAAAACATTTTAAAAAAGTTTTCAGCTGTATAATCATATATGATAAAATTTCTTACCAAAAAAAAAAAAATGCTCAGTTTAAAATGCAAAATTTTACTTTGTTTTTATGTTAACTTTAAATGTTAAATAAACTAAAATCTAATTTTTGCTTTTACTATGTTTTAAAGTGCTAACTGAATGATTCAGTCTTAGAAAGAACTTCATCATAGACATCACATATAAGTCCCCGAAGACAGCATAAAATATTTAAACATTCAAATTAAATTAGATATTTAAAAACCATCAAAACTTAATTGCCAGTTGACAATGCTCAGTTACATTATTTGAAATATGAAAATGAAGCTTTAAAATAATGAATGCTAGTCAGGAGCCCTCATATGAGAAATAAATATGAGTTGTTTAAGATATTTAATCACAATATTTTAGAGGATATTTTAAATAAATGCTCTATAAAGATAAGTCATTCAGTGTTTTAGAGTATTTTAAATGAGAAACTAAAAACTATCAGAAATCATCATTATTAAAAAAAATCCTTGAAAGTGTGTATCATTTGTATTTTTTATGACAAGACCAGATTTTTTTGTTTTCCTTTTGCTCCCTGAAACCATATTTCAAAACAGCCTCAGTTCATTAGTTCAGTTCAGTCTCTCGGTCATGTCCAACTCTTTGTGACCCCATGAATTGCAGCACGCCAGGCCTCCCTGTCCTTCACTAACTCCGGGAGTCTACCCAAACCCATGTCCATCGAGTTGGTGATGCCATTCAGCCATCTCATCCTCTGTCATCCCCTTCTTCTCCTGCCCCTAATCTCTCACCATCAGGGTCTTTTCCAATGAGTCAACTCTTCCCATGAGGTGGCCAAAGTATTGGAGTTTCAGCTTCAACATCAGATCTTCCAAAGAACACCCAGGACTGATCTTTAGGATGTACTGGTTGGATCTCCTTGCAGTGCAAGCGACTCTCAAGAGTCTTCTCCAACACCACAGTTCAAAAGCACTAATTCTGCAGTGTTAAGCTTTCTTCACAGTCCAACTCTCACATCCATACATGACCACTGGAAAAACAAAAACCATAGCCTTGACTAGATGGACCTTTGTCAGCAAAGTAATGTCTCTGCTTTTTAATACGCTATCTAGGTTGGTCATCACTTTCCTTCCAAGGAGCAAGCGTCTTTTAATTTCATGGCTGCAATCACCATCTGCAGTGATTTTGGAACCCCAAAAAATAAAATCTGACACTGCTTCCACCGTATCCCCATCTATTTCCCATAAAGTGATGGGACCAGATGCCATGATCTTAGTTTTCTGAATGTTGAGTTTTAAGCCAACTTTTTCACTCTCCTCTTTCACTTTCATCAAGAGGCTTTTTAGTTCCTCTTCACAAAGCAGCCTAGGGCCTTCCAAATCCTGATACAGTTGCAACAGAAATTCAATGTAGTTTCCCCTGATATTAAAGATAAATCTAGTAATCAAAGTGGCAAAATCTTTTTACCACTTGATCTGCAGGCAGTCTAGAATATCAGTTTTTCTGGCACCAGAAAAACTCAGAATTAGCTTGAATTACCTGTGTAGGTAAAAAACGTGAAGCTCTTTGGTGCATGAGGAAAGAAAACATATCTCCTGCTACTGCTGTGTAAACATGATACTTGCAAAAGTGTAAAAAAGCTGCAAAGTACATGTGTGTGCTAAAAGTAACTTCAGTCCTTTCCAACTCTTTGAGAAACTATGAACTGTATCCAGCCAGGCTCCTCTGTCCATGGAATTCTCCAGTCAAGAATACTGGAGTGGGTTACCATTCCCTTCTCCAGGTAATCTTCCTGACCCAGAGATCAAACCCATGTCTCCTGTATTGCAGGCAGATTCTTTACCATCTGAGCCATCAGGGAAGTCTCAAATGTATATAGATAAGATCTATACAAACACATTGGGGAGGGGTCTTTGTTAACTTTGAGAGTACAAAAGTATCATGAATCTAAAAATTTTGAGCACTGCTGCTCTGAATCATTTTTCTTTTTATGTTTAGGTTTTTTTATCACATTTTAAATAAAATATCTATGACTTAGATGATTTTCTTATATCAAATTTGAAAATGTTAAACTCTATGCACAGGTATAAAGGGGACAACAGAAAATGTAGACCATGCCTCTAGTGAGAGCTTAGCTAGCATCATTTGGAGCCTGGGGTGGCCCAGTCAATTTAACAATAAATTCTTTCAGCTATAACTAAACACAAACACTGGCAGCCTATAGTCCATGGGGTTGCAAACAGCAACCACCATGTCATATATATAGGCTTCATATTTATATATATTTACAAGATTAAAATAAAAAGAAATAAAATTAAAATTTGTTTACTCGTTTTAAAAGAGAAGTAATAAACTCATTATAGGTTAATATAAACAATGGCTGTTATGAAAAACTATAATATATCTCCAAAAAATTAGTAAAAAGAGCAGTATTATTTTATACATGATTTAACAAAAGAGAACTGGGTTCTAATATTTACTTCTGAACTCTATCTCTTTTGGCATATTGCTTTAGCTGAAGCTTAAGGATAGCACATTTGTAGTTGGAAAGGGGAGGAGTATTTTAATAGACTTTCCAGTTAATTGTGCATATTTTTCTTTGATGCTCTACAAAAACTCAACTAGTGGTAGAGTTTTTTGTTTGTTTTTTAAATTAGCTGAAATATGGATCCTGAGACCAGACCAATGAACTTTTCATGCCCTGCTACATTCAAACCTCTTGTTTTATTTTGCATAGCTCTCTTACCTGCCCATGATTTTGTCCTGTTACATATTGGTCATCTGGAAAATATTGATTCACTGAGTTATGTGGATCTCTCAAATGTTGACATATTTGAGTAAAAAATATTAAAAGAAAATCACATTTGTTAATATTACCACTGTGTGTGCTCAGGGCTCAGTTGTGTCCCATTCTTTTCAACCCCTTGGACTGTAGCCCACCAGGCTCCTCTGTCCATGGAATTTTCCAGGCAGGAATAATGGAGTAAATTGCCATTTCCTTTTCTAAAGAAATTTCCTACTCCTACCTTAGCAGGCAGATTCTTTAAAACTGTGCCACCAGGGGAACCCAGTATTACCACCAGTCTCAGAAAACTTTAGACCATAGTGGTTGTGTTTTTTGAATGTGTGATTTTCACATAAAAACTTAAATTGTATCATTGACAATTTATACTATCACTTGTTTTCCTTAAAGCTACAGATTGAGCTTCACTTTTGAGAAAGTGTTTGCCAGTCACAGAAGTCTGAATGATTATGGCTTGCTTCTCAATCATTCTCTCCAATGTGTACCAAAAACAAAAGCAGTTCAGCTCACAGCTCAGACAAAGCAATTCAGCTCACAGCTCAGAAACAATAATCAAGAGTTTTTCCCCATAATTGTAATTTGGTATGTGGCAGAAGTACTTTATGGATGTTTCCTATCTTGTCACACAGAATAGCAAGAAGCTTATTTTCAAGGGTACAGATGCAGTAAAATTAGTCATTATTACTAATGTATTAATATTTTTTAAATGTGAAACTGCCTTTTTCACAAAGAGAAAAATATTTTCTCTTCTGAAAGTGGTGAAGAACACATTTGGGGACTCTGCGGATTAGTGCTAAAATTCTAGCAATTTTTCCTACTATATCACTTGCACTGTGAGTGTCAGTTCAGTTCAGTCGCTCAGTCATGTCCAACTCTTTGCGATCCCATGAACCACAGCAGGCCAGGCCTCCCTGTCAATCACCAATTGCCGGAGTCCACCCAAACCCATGTCCATTGAGTCAGTTGAAGCCATCCAACCATCTCATCCTATGTTGTCCCCTTCTTTCTCCTCCTGCCCTCAATCTTTCCCAGCATCAGGGCCTTTTCAAATGAGTCAGTTCTTCGCATCAGATAGCCAGAGTATTGGAGTTTCAGCTTCAAAATCAGTCCTTCCAATGAACATCCAGGACTGACCTCCTTTCGGATGGACTGGTTGAATCTCCTCGCAGGCCAAGGGACTCTCAAGAGTCTTCTCCAACACCACAGTTCAAAAGCATCAATTCTGCTGCACTTTCTTTATAGTATAACTCTCACACCCACGCATGACCAATGTAAAAACTGCAACCTTGACTAGATGGACCTTTGTTGGCAAAGTAATGTCTCTGCTTTTTAACATGCTGTCTAGTTTAGTCATAACTTTCCTTCCAAGGAGTAAACGTCTTTTAATTTCATGGCTGCAATCACCATCTGCAGTGATTTTGGAGCCTAGAAAAATAAAGTCAGCCACTGTTTTCACTATTTCCCCATGTCTTTGCCTTGAAGTGATGGGACCAAATGCCATGGTCTTAGTTTTCTGAATGTTGAGCTTTAAGCCAACTTTGCACTCTCCTCTTTCACTTTCATCAAGAGTCTCTTTAGTTCTTCTTCACTTTCTTCCATAAAGGTGGTGTCATCTGCATATCTAAGGTTATTGCTATTTCTCCCGCAATCATGATTCCAGCTTGTGCTTCCTCCAGCCTAGCATTTCTCATGATGTACTCTTAATATAAGTTAAATAAGCAGGGTGACAATACACAGCCTTGGTGTACTCCTTTTCCTAGTTGGAACCAGTCTGTTGTTCCATGTCCAGTTCTAACTGTTGCTTCCTGACCTGCATACAGGTTTCTCAAGAGGCAGATCAAGTGGTCTGGTATTCCCATCTCTTTCAGAATTTTCCACAGTTTATTGTGATTCACACAGTCAAAGACTTTGGCATAGTTAATAAAGCAGAAATAGATGTTTTTCTGGAATTCTCTTGCTTTTTTGATGATCCAGTGGATGTTGGCAATTTGATCTCTTGTTCCTCTGCCTTTTCTACAGATCACCAGCCCAGGTTGGATACATGAGACAAGTGCTCAGGGCTGGTGCACTGGGAAGACCCAGAGGGATCGGATGGGGAGGGAGGCGGGAGGGGGGATTGGGATGGGGAACACATGTAAATCCATGGCTGATTCATGTCAATGTATGGCAAAAACCACTACAATACTGTAAAGTAATTAGCCTCCAACTAATAAAAATAAATGAAAAAAAAAAAACAAAAAACCCAGCTTGAACATCTAGAAGTTCACGGTTCATGTATTGCTGAAGCATGGCTTGGAGAATTTTGAGCATTACTTTACTGGCGTGTGAGATGAGTGCAATTATGCAGTAGTTTGTGCATTCTTTGGTATTGCCTTTCTTTGGGAGCACTATGAGTGTAAATATCACTACTATGAAAAAGGCATATATGATCATAGAAACATTATGACAGTAGTTTTGACCTGCTAGTTCCACTGAAAAGTTCTAGGAATTAAGGTACTCACAGAAATTACTCTTTGAAAATCAATGGAATAAACAATTTAAAACACGGTTAATTAAAAGAAAACAAAGGAGCTAGAAGGGTATACAGCTGTCTGAGTCTGGGAAAATTTGAGTATCAAAGTTAATTTCAGTAAGAGATCATGGCCAATTGAGTAAGTATTTGTGAAGTCACACCAATTAAATATGTAATTTAATAAGCGACAGAGAAAGAAAGTTCTGTTTTACTATAGAAAGCCGAGGAATAATGAAATTAGAAAATTATGTCAACCAACACCAAAATAATTGTGATACTCAGAATCCAAGATGGCCTTTAATTAATCCACTTCCTAATAATCACACCATATGTACTGCATTTTCAACTGAACAGCATTGCCTGGGTAATAAATAAGACATAGTAAAAACTAAAGATCTGTATAGTTAAAGTTATTATATTTCCAGGAGTCATGTATGTATGTGAGAGTTGGGCCAAAAACAAAGCTAAGCATGGAAGAATTGATGCTTTTGAACTGTCGTGTTGGAGAAGACTCTTGAGAGTCCCTTGGGACCACAAGGAGATCAAATGAGTCAATCCTAAAGGAAATCAGTCCTGGATATTCATTGGAAGGACTGATGCTGAAGCTGAAGCTCCAATAATTTGGCCACCTGATGTAAAGAGCTAACTCATTAGAAAAGACCCTGATGCTGGAAAAGATTGAAGGCAGAAGGTGAAGGGGATGACAGAGGATGAGATGGTCAGATGGCATCACTGACTCAATGGACATGAGTTTGAGCAAGCTCTGGGAGTTGGTGATGTACAGGAATGCCTGGGGTGTTGCAGGCCATGGGGTCACAAAGAATCAGACATGACTGTGCAACTGAACTGAACTGATGGTATGTGTCTTCTGAGGCTAAGACATAAACAAACTGAAGCTTCTATTTTATTCTCTTGGATCATTCACTCTGGGGTTAAGCACTTACTTCATTAGAAGGGCACGCAAGCAGCCTGATGGAGAGTCTCAGATGGGAAGGAGCTGAGACCATCTGCCAGCCAGTGAAGGACTGAGGTCTCCTGTCAATAGTTATGCAAGTCAGAATCTTGAAAGTAAATTCTTCAACTCCGGCCAAGTGTTCAACTTGACTCTAGGTCCAGCCAACATCTTCATTGCCACCTATAAGAGATACTGGAATAGAACCATCCAGTAAAGCAGCTTCTGAATTCCTGACCCAAGAAACTGTGAAATAATAAATGGTTACTCTTTTGAGGTGCTAAATTTCAGAGTATTTTTTTTCACACAGCAATAGATAACAGTAATCACTTCATGCAAGCTTATCAATGGATCCTAAAACTAAAGATTAAAATATGCAGCATAATAACATGTGCATATTTATAAAGTATCATCCCACCTATTGTATACTGATTACAAGGAGAAAATGGAGACACAGAGAGAGAAGGAGGGAGAGAAAGGAGAGAAAAGAAGAGGAAGAAGATGAAGGGGGAAAGAAATGAGGTGAGGAAGGATTAGAGAGATAAAGAGTCTTACAACTTTTCTGTGATTGAAACTATGTCAAAATAAAAATGTTTAAAAAAAGAGGAATCTATGTGTGCACAGTATATTACATGTATATCTATAATTTGGTACTTTAATTATGTACCAATACATATATATCTTATTTACAGTTTAGAATATAATTGCCCATTTTATGAAAATGCAACTTCTTGGATGGAAAGGGAAATCAATTTTAAATCTGACAAAATTTTGTTTAAATTAATTATTTGTTGGATTAATATTTTCATCTACCAAATAAATACATAGTTATCTTAATATATCACTTAGAATTTTCAAAAGCAAATAAGGATAAAAACATCCAAGCAGGTATATTTCAGAAGAGAAACCAAGCCATGAACATTCAAGTACCAAATCTGGAGGCCAAACCTCCAGTTTCTGATATTATTTGATGTTGTTGTCAACTTACTAACTAGCTGACTACAGGCATGCCACCTGATTTGTCTATGGTTGAGATGGGGATAGTTATAATAGTTATTGTCTTGCTGTGAGGATTAAATGAATTAATATATATAAAATACTCGGAACATTGTCTAGTACATAATGAGTGATGTATTACCTATCAAGTTGACTTTTTGTTTTGTTTTGTTCTTTAAATCGAAAATTTTGATCAAATTGTGACAAATGAGAGTAGGTATTACTCATGAGATTTTAATGAAGGCTTTGGAATGCCTGGCAAAGACTCACCTGACAGAATGCTTTGTGTGCTAACTTTGCCTGACATCTACTCTTAGCATCCATAGAGAAGGATTCCAACCAGGCTTGAGTAAGTTCAGTTTAGCCGCTCAGTCATGTCCAACTCTTTGCAACCCCACAGACTGCAGCACGCCAGGCCTCCCTGTCCATCACCAACTCTGGGAACTTACTCAAACTCATGTCCATTGAGTTGGTGATGCCATCCAACCATCTCATGCTCTGTCATCCCCTTTTCCTCCCACCTTCAATCTTTCCCAGAATCAGGGTCTTTTCAAATGAGTGAGTTCTTTGCATCACATGGCCAAAGTTTTGGAGTTTCAGCTTCAGTATCAATCCTTTCAATGGATATTGAGGACTGATTTCCTTTAGGATGGACTGGTTTGATCTCCATGCAGTCCAAGAGACTCTCAAGAGTCTTCTCCAACACCACAGTTCAAAAGCATCAGTTCTTCCATGCTCAGCTTTCTTTACAGTCCAATTCTCACATCCATACATGACCACTGGGAAAAAACCATAGTTTTGACCAGATGGACCTTTGTTGGCAAAGTAATGTCTCTGCTTTTTAATATGCTGTCTAGTTTGGTCATAACCTTTCTTTCAGGGGATAAGCGTCTTTTAACTTCAAGGCTGCCATCACCATCTGCAGTGATTTTGGGGCCCAAAAAAACAAAGTCTGTCATTGTTTCCACAGTTTCCCCATCTATTCACCATGAAGTGATGGGACCAGATGCCATGATCTTAGTTTTCTGAATGTTGAGTTTTAAGCCAACTTTTTCACTCTCCTCTTTCACTTTCATCAAGAGGCTCTTTATTTCTTCTTCACTTTCTGCCGTAAGGGTGGCGTCATCTGCATATCTGAGGTTACTGATATTTCTCCCGGCAATCTTGATTCTAGCTTGTGCTTCCTTCAGCCCGGCGTTTCTCATGATGTATTCTGCATATAAGTTAAATAAGCAGGGTGACAATATACAGCCTTGATGTACTCCTTTCCTGACTTGGAACTAGTCTATTGCTCCGTGTCCAGTTCTAACTGTTGCTTCCTGACCTGCATACAGATTTCCCCAACCCAGTACTTTCCCAGGCTCAGACATCTTCCTTAATGCCTGATCTTTAAGAGAGCAAGTGTACACTTATAACGACTTTGCTGTCCAAGTACAGATTCTATATCTGTGACAAATGTGGAATACCTTGGTTTCGAATACTATACCAAAGAAGTAATACTTAAAATATTGTGGGACGTTTCAAATAATTTCAAATATTTTGAAAATTATTATAATTTAGTTATGTCTTATAACTGCAATTGATGGGTGAATGTAGAAAACTGCTAACCAAGATTTAGCGTCTAGGAACAGTCATAGAGAGCAATGGTTCCTTACTGGGGTGATTCTGCCCCTGGGGATATTTGGCAATGGCTGGAGACATCTTTGATCCTAACAAGTTGGGATGTTCTATTGGAATCTAGTAGGGAAAGATCAAGGATGCCACCAAACAGATCACCGTGCACGGGATAACCACTACAACAAAGAATTATCCAGCCCCAAAATTGCTGAGGATGAGATACCCTGATGTAGAATAAACAGTTGTAACATAATGTTTCTGTAATTCAGACTAAACAGTCTAAAAATACTATATTAAAAAGATCTCCAGTATTTGACTTTGCTTTTGGAGACACTTTTAGTTTTCTGAGTAATTCTTAACTGTGTGGTGATTGTTTAAATGGTTATTTTTCATTCCTTTTGATTTTCTTTATAGTTGAAGTGTCTCTGACAAACTTTTTCAATTCCATATGTTTCAGAATAGAGCTCTGCAAACCAGTAATCCTCAGTCTGCTCATAATAAGCAAAAGTTATTATCCTCTTGAACATCAATTTCCTCTTCTCAAATGAGGGAAATCTGATAGGATTAGTGGTTTCCAAAGTGATTCACAGAATCCTAGGTGATATTTTTAAAGTGCATTAAGGTCAAGAAGCAGATTTAGCACAGGGATTGTGGGCTTTTCATTCCTATTTCAACAGAGGGAGCTGTTCTATATATAACTGCCTATATTAGTTTCCATTTGGACAAAGCAGTGTGTTTCTCTGCTAAGGGATAACAGAGTCTCAAAACCTCTGTCCTATACTGTAAAGAATCTCTTTGAAATTTGTAAAATATATTGCAAGTTTTTCATGAAATTTTGTATGAATAAATGTTTTCCATATGCTTCACTTTCATTACTATCTTTTGGAAACTCCTTTACATTCAAAGCCACATTACACTTGATGAAGTGCTCTATTTTTTTATGGGTAAGTTATTTAATACATATTAAAGGGGACATTTGGGCTTCCCAGGTGGCCCTAGTGGTGAAGAACCAGCCTGCCAGTGCAGGAGACATAATCGATGCAGGTTCAACCCCTGGATCCGGAAGATCCCCTGGAGGAGGGCATGGTTACCCATTCCAGTATTCTTGCCTGGGATACCATGGACAGAGGAGCCTGGAAGGCTACAGTCTATAGTGTCTCAAAGACTTGGACATGACTGAAGCGACTAAGCATGCACACACATAAAAGAGACATTTACTAAGTTCCTTTTTTATATGAAGCCTTGTATCAGACACTGAAAAGGATATGATATTCTTTCTATTTTTAAGAAGCCAGCAACAGTTAGGACTAAAACTTGTTTATCACAAATAAATGTGATGAAATTTGGTAGTATTTATAGGAATCAATGGGCTTTAGGGTTATAAAGAAGGAATCTAAAGACATTCAGAAAAGCTTATTGCCACATGTAATGTGGGTTCAAACTTATCAGATGCTTTAACTTCTTTTCAAAGAAAAATTGACAATAAAGACAATAAATATAAAGATGCTTTATATAAATTACTCCTTTTTACTACTTCTTCTTTTTTTTTTTTTTTTGGTCTGTACCACACAGCATGTGGGATCCCAGTTCCCCCACCAGGGATTGAACCTGTGCCCCCATGCAGTGGAAGGCCAGAGTCTTAACCACTGAACATCCAGAGAAGTCTCAAAATGATTCTAATTTGTACATATAATCAACTTGCTTGATACTATTTAACTACTGTGTAGGTCAAACAAAATACACTTACAGGTTACTACCTGATCCAAGGCTGCTAGTTTGAAATTATCTTCTAACCAAAAGAGTTAGGTCATTGATGAATCATATTCTAGAGCCAGTATCCTGATTGTTGTTGTTCACTCACTAAGTTGTGTTTGATTCTTTGTGACCCCATCGACTGCAACAAGCCAGACTCCTTTGTCCTTTCCTATCTCCTTAAGTTTACTCAAATTCATGTCCATTGAGTTGGTGATGCTATCTAACCATCTCATCCTTTGACACCCCCTTCTCCTCTTGCCTTCAATCTTTCCCAGCATTACGGTGTTTTCCAGTGAGTCAGCTCTTTGCATCAGGTGGCCAAAGTACTGGAGCTTCAGCTTCAGCAACAGTCTTTCCAATTATCCTGATACGCTTGTTTGAATGATTTTATTTCAGTGTGGCTGTGATGATGGCTAGGAGTATTAAGTCTTTCAACATGGAAGCAAAATCTAAAGTAGGTTTGGTTTGTTGTCCTTCCTTCCCTTGAGGGTTTTAATTTATATGCACATCATTTTTGCATTTGAGGCTAAGAAGATACTGCTATGAACAACTGGAGAGCTATGACCTGATCTTATATCTATTTGTCCCAATGAACTGAGTTGCTCTTCTCACAAAACTCCCTTCTCCCTTAGAAATCTCTTATTCCTGAGGACCTCTCAGCAATACCAAAACGTATTTTAGAATTTAGGGCAAAATTTCTTGGCTGTGAAAAGCAATTCCTTTATCCATTGTTATTCCTTTGTTCAGCTTTCTACTCTGATTTATAGATTATAATCACATTCATGAAGAGGCAATTCTATTCCCAAGCAATGAATTGTGTTAAATTGTTTAGAGTGGGTTTTAGAGTTTTTTTTTCTTTAAAGGAAAAACTGATTACAGCTTTAATATTTTAGCAACATATGAGGCAGTCACAAAGGAATACAAGGTTAATCAATATATATAGCAACTTTGTCTAAAAAAAGAAAATCTACTTATACTAATTACCCCTTGTGGGATGTTTAAGATATGAAATACAGCAGAAAAGATGTTGATTGATTGCTATGAATTTTTTCAGCAGTAGCTTTTGAAGCATGAAATACATTAGCATTGTCTCTTAATGCCTTCAATAATTGCTCTGAGTTGATATTTGTCTTATAAAAAAAGGTGCTTAATTTATTCACAAAACAGCCAGTGACTGAACAATTTAATATGGATAAATAAAATGATCTCCAGATTTTCAACTGACACTTAACCAAAGGACAAGGTCAGAAATAGCTTGCACCATACATAATTGATAAAGGTATAAGTTAATGTTCATTATTAAAATACTTTTGTCCTTTACAAACCTTTAAAAATTATCAGCTTCCAGTAAAATTTATTGCATCATTATATTTGCAGTATAGAGGCATCTATTGTAAAAATTAATTGCCATGCAGTTAAAGGAAAATAAAATAGTGCTTCTTAGGCACTGCATTTAATTGTTTGGTGATTTTTTTTTTTTTTTTAGCTATTCTAGTCATTAAATGGTATTCAAAACAAGGTGACATAATCACAGATTTTACTGTATAGCTAGAGTATTTTCTTTAAAGCATGTTCCTTGAATACAACATGATGGGAGCAAAAAATAAGGGGCTTATTTTATTGCAGCCAGGAAATTTTAAGATACCAGTGTTTCAGACACTCATATAATTTTGTTCATCTTTCTCTTATACCGTGAATAGAGAATGGTCCAATTATTTCATGATTGCATGAAATTGTTCAACTTTTAGTATATTGCTCTATTCAAGCAGGATCCATTGAGATAACAGTACCTGGAGGTGTAATTATTGCATAAAAATATAAAGCACTTTTGCTACCCAAAAAACATTCATGTGTCATCTCATTTTTTGCCTCCAAACCACACTCTAAAACTTTATCCCAACAAATATTGCCATCATCAGAAAGGTGCAATAATCAGATTCAGAACCCAAAGTTATCCTCAGCAGCTTTCTGTTCATTCTGCCAGCTTATGTATGCATTGTTAAATTAATTACTATTCATACAGTTTTATTAGATCTTTTAAGAAAATGAAAGTGTCAGAATCTTTGTTTAAGTAACTTCATGGTTGCATGTTTACATCTTTAGAAAGATTGAGAAAGAGGCAAATTAAGACTGAAGGACTAGAAAACACTAGAAAACACCCATATCCTTTACACATCTAAGGCTAAGAATTTGAGAAGCAAGTGACACACTCAAGACTGCATAACCCTGGGCTGCGAGAATATCAACAGAAAGTCGTGAAATGCCAGGGCCCTTCTTTGGTTCATCATTGTGCTTAATTGCTGCTAATAAATTGCAAACAAATGAAGAGATGTCAAAAAAGACCATATAAGTAACTTACAAGACATACGGTGATGGATTTTCTATTATGTGTGACAGCTCACCAACATGTTTAACTCAAAAGAAAGAAAAAAGATTTTTACATTGCCTTCTAAAAAGGAGGTGTCTGTTTAATGTAGGTTTCTTGTTGGAGAAGCACAATCATTTTGTGATGCACATTAGGAACTGGACAAAATTAGAGAGCTTTGCACATAAAGGGCTTCCCTGGTAGCTCAGCTAGTAAAGAATCCTCTTGCAATGCAGGAGACCCCCGTTTGATTCCTGGCTCAGGAAGATACCCTGCAGACAGAATAGGCTACCCACTCCATTCTTTGGCTTCCCTGGTGCCTCAGGTGGTAAAGAATCTTCCTGCAATGCAGGAAACCTGGGTTCGATCCCTCGTCTGGCCTGGAGAATTCAATGGACTGTAAAGTCTATGGGGTCACAAAGAGTCGGACATGACTTGCCTTTTATGCACATAAAAGACAAGTGCAAGTCAATTCCTAGAAAAAAATGTCTACAGGAAGGGAGAAAATCCAGTGTTTGGTTGCAGAGAAGGGGAAAGTAAGGAATCAAGCTCTCTTAAAATCTGAAGGACAGCAGTAATTAACCGTTGAAATAGGAGTTTCATGAATATGTTCACTTTTTTGAAACTTAGCAAGAACACTCCTGCATTGGGTTCTATTCAGTGCTATAATAAAGACTGAGAAGTTAAAATTTTTATTAACTACATGTTGAATAAAACACTGAAAATAGCAATACCTGCCTCATAGGGTTCTTTTAAATATTAGATGAGATACTATATCTAAAGATCTTAGTGTCTGGCACATAGTTAGTATTCTTTAATTATTAAATGTTTTATTATTAATAAAATTAATGTTTCAGAACAATAATTACAAAGATCTCTTTGGGGGGAAAAGAAAAACATGGATTTGCCAGACTTTGACGGTCTAATTTATCTGTAGGAACAAACACAGATGGTCATCATATTTGTTGAATCAAACCTGCTAGGATTTTCTACCTTAAAATAGCTTTGCCTGAGAACAGTCTGGCTAGTTATTTCTTTCTTGATCCATTCAGCAGCCACCTAAAAATAGTCCCCTTTATTTAACTGAGCATATGCTTTTTGGGGTAATATTTCTTTCTTTTAAAAACATGTCAATTCATTTTCTTGAACATTATTTTAATGGCAGTGAAAACTGCACTGATTTGCACAAATTTTGACCACATTAAAAATATTTTCATTATTAAAAGGTAGTATTTTTTTCCTAATAGGATACTGTTCAATTAAAAGCTAAGTTAATCAATAGTTTCATAAAGTTTAAGCCAATGAAAGCTATCTTTGAATAATTGATAGGAAAACAATTTAAGCACTTTAAGTTTAAAAGTTCATATTATTTAGTTAAGATGGTTATCTAATCTAAATTTATCTCAATACAGAAAGTGAGGAGATTATACAAAGTGAAGTGAAGTGAAGTGAAAGTCATTCAGTCATGTCTGACTCTTTGTGAACTATACAGTCTGTGGAATTCTCCAGGCCAGAATACTGGGGTGGGTAGCCTTTCAGGTTACCGCTAAATTCTCTTTAAATTAGATAATGTTATAAAGTATGATTTTATAATATTCCCAGTACTCAGGTTTTTAACATGGCATGTGCTGTACATTACATATACCATCTAAAAATGACTGAATCTTGTTTTCTAATCCTAAACATATTTAGTTTGCTTATAAATGGCATTAAAATAATTAAATTATAATGAACCAAACCCCAAATTAGGAATTCAAAGTCCCTGTATATGACCCTTTTTAGGCACTAAACGGTTACGATTTTTGTCCAACTGTTTCTGCATCAAAGAGGAATTAAAACACATTTAAGTCATCAATGTCATTGATACAACTGGTGAAAAAGAAGATCTCTATCATTCTAGGCTTCAAGGCACATAAAATAGAAGCTCCAACATTTCAGAAGCATTTTTTTTTTCTAACTTCTCTGCACTTTGAATTTATAATTTACATTATAGCTAAAAATAAGGGTAATGTACCAACATAAATCTCATAGAATCATTCTTTGCTTTTTCCTAACAACAACAACAAAAACACCATGTAACCTGTTTTTATAAACTTATTTTAATTTAAGTACACATGGAAAGTATATATATATTTTTAAACTGTATGTCTTGATATCACATATTACTATATCAGTTAGGTTTTTCCCTTGCTTTCTTTGTTTTTGATAATGCACCATGTTGCAGACACAACATTATTAGGTCTGAAATGACAAAAGTGCAGATTGGCATCTATTCTTGAACTTCAGTTCCCTCAACACTTTATTTATATAAAACACATTTATTTTATTCTCTCAAATTTCAGGAAAAATCAATTAAAAGTGTTTTATTTATAAAATGAGCTTTCACACTGAACCTATTAACTTATAATTTTGTACACTATGGTTTAGAAAAATTTTCTATGTTCTTGGAGATATACCATTAAACAGGTTAGTCTTACATATATTATTAGTGATTGGAATTTTTATTATTTTGTATATACATTTTTTTTATTCTTTGATGCTTTTTTTCAATTGTATAATTTTTTTCCATTTATTTTTATTAGTTGGAGGCTAATTACTTTACAATATTGTAGTGGTTTTTGCCATACATTGACATGATAATCTTACATATATTTTTAAAGCACAGAGACTTATGCTTTTGTCTATTTTCTATTTTTGTTTATTAAAATATACTTTTAATACTCAATAATAGTGAGCACTAAGCAAAAAATATCTATATTTTCACCAAAATCATTATAAGTTGGAGACTATAATAAAGGCTTTTACATTTCAGAGATTTTTTTACTTCAAGAGAAAGGACTTTAAAATAGGAATTTCCTCTGTTTTTTACATGCTGCTGCTGCAGCTGCTGCTGCTAAGTCGCTTCAGTCGTGTCTGACTCTGTGCGACCCCATAGATGGCAGCCCACCAGGCTCCGCCGTCCCTGGGATTCTCCAGGCAAGAACACTGGAGTGGGTTACCATTTCCTTCTCCAATGCATGAAGGTGAAAAGTGAAAGTGAAGTCGCTCAGTCGTGTCCGACTCCTAGTGACCCCATGGACTGCAGCCCACCAGGCTCCTCCGTCCATGGGATTTTCCAGGCAAGAATACTGGAGGTTGCCATTGCCTTCTCCGGTTTTTACATGATTGATATGTATAGTCTCTTTTGCCATTTTATTTGTTTTAATTTATCAAGTCATCTATTTAGCATGTATAGCATTGCATTAGAATATGGAAATATGAGAATTAAATCATTTATATAATCTATTCTGCCCAACTAAAGAAATAAAATTTTCTTTTACTTGAAAATATCAAATACCATAGAGAAGAATATTCTATAAAGTACTTGAGCCATGAAAATAGGCCAAAGAAAGAAGCTAATATTCTTTTCAAGCATTAAGTTAATCAGAGGTACTTTTAAACACGTCTAAATTATAAAGCATTCCCAGCATACCAGGGCAGTTTTCTGAATTCACTAAAAATTAAAGCATATGCTACCCATTCCTGTCACACAACAGATATATGACTAATCTAAAAAATGAAGTACATAAACAAAATGACAGTAGTTGAACTAATGGAGGGGTATCTTTCTTGACATAATAATACTTAATTTTATTGGCTTAAAAATCATTTTTTCTGAAAATAAGTACCAAGAAGAAAATGTCTGAATTTAAACATTCTCACAAAAACAAAAACAAAAAAAAATGCATTTATTTATGATATGGTGAATTTAAACATTATCAGGAGAGGAAATAGCTATATCTACTATCATCTGAATTTCTTTCATTCTTTTCTGGTTTCTCTTGGACTCTCACATATGTAAACTCAAAATCCATTTTTAAGACAAACTTAGAGCTTCTTCTCCATTTAACAATAACTGAAAGAAAATATCATTTATGACATTAATAGATATATATTAAAAAGAAAGTGTGGCTACATTGTGAGACACTAAGCTGGTTTAAGTTTAGAAATGAAGATAGGCATTATAGAGAATTTGTTCATTTAACTAATTTAGGAGCATTTTTGCTTCAATGACATTAGAAATAGAAAAGGGGTCCAGCATAAAAATAAAGAATCTCTGGATGATTATAGATTTTGAAAAATGTAACCTAAAAAGTGCTGAGAATAATGAGACTTTCTAAAAGTCAGACATAAAAATTTCCTTAATGAAACCTTTCAAAAGGCTTCTTTGAACTCAAATAAATAATTAAAATAGTTTTGGTAAGAGCTAACTCTATGGGAATCAGAAACATATGGATTGGAGAAAAATTCCTTGAGGCCAAACTCATTAAAGGTTTTGCTAATGCAAAACATTTGAAAATCAGAGCATAAGCTAGCTGAATTTAAAACAACTCTGATTTTCACTAGATTTAATTACTGAGTAAAATGAGTCCACATTTACTCCTTTATAACACCACCTTTTTCTTTGCAAAATCATACAAAATATCCATTAACTCATTCTAGAAATATTTACTCACTATTTATTTTATGCCATGATTGTTTTAGACTTTGGATATACAGCATTAAACTAGGCAAAATATCTGCCTCAAGGAGCTACATTCTAGTGCAAAATAAGTAAATATAAGATCAATATAACATAACTTAATATTAGTGTGTTTTTTTCATGTGGCTTAATTTAATACATTTCTTGGTCAACTCTAACACAAAAATCCTTAAAGAGGCAACAAAAGAGGCAGGGGCATGAAGAATCCTCTCAGTACATGTAGTCAATATTATTTTTCCATTAAGTTGCGACCACTCTTTTGTGACCCCATGAATTGTAGCTGGCCAGTCTCCTCTATCCATGAGATTTCCCAGGGAAGAATACTGGAGTGTGTTGCCATTTCCTTTTCCAGGGGATCTTCCTGACCCAGAGGTCGAAGCCATCTCAGGCATTGGCAGGTGAATTCCTAACCACCAAGCCACCAGGAAAGCCCAAATATGACCTATATTTACCAACTAAATTATTTTTTTTTTACATCCCTTTTCTTTTTTATTCTCGGGTACTTCTTGCTCTTAAATTCTTGCACTTTAAGGGGAAGTTCTTTGAACTATTAAAACTTTGTCAACATTTCAGCTCCAGGCAAAGTTTGAGTAGCATCATCTCCTGTAACTGAGCTGGCTGAGCTAAACGGTTGGGAAACAGAGAGTATAACTAGGAATGAGAAAGGAACCAAGCAGTGTTTTAGCACCTTTTAACCTGTGCAGGTGTTATGCTGTTTGATTTCAAACACATTCCCATGTTCAAGGGTAATCATAAAATCCCATTTCAAAGGCAAATTTAAGTGCTTTCAGAATTATTGCTCTTGAATTTCCCTGTAAGAATTCATTTAAAAAGGGCTGGGAATGTATTAACATTCTGGTCATTATTTTATAATGTATTTTTAAGGTTGACAATTAAAATAAGCATCAAAATCTGTATCAACATACTTTTATCAAGATGTTATGTCACAATAGTGTGCCAGGTGCTATATGGTAAACAGAAGAAGCGTAAGTAGTACATCTTCCTTAAAACTACACCAAGGCTACATAGGAAGTAAAATGGTAAAGACAGTAGGGATCCCACTCCTTGCTGTCCTGACACTGTTGCATTTATCTTTGGGCACATGTCATGATGAAAATCAATAGTAGAGAAAAAGGTAGCTTATATTTATATCCCAATTCTTCACAATATGCGTAAGACATTCACTTTCAGTAAGCATTAACTAAATTCTTCCAACATTGAGGAGTCTAGGTCCAGAGCTAACATAATTAGTGCTAGCTGCTCAGTCTTATCCAACTGTTTGCCACCCCATGGACTGTAGCCTGCCAAGCTCCTCAGTCCATTGAATTCTCCAGGCAAGAACACTGGAGTGGGTTGCCATTCCTTTTTCCAGGGAATCTTCCTAACCCAACGATTGAACCTGTGTCTCCCTCATTGCAGGCAGATTCTTTGCTGTCTGAGCCACCAGAAGAGCCCTAAGACAACTACAGTAATTGGAAAGTGCTCTACGGGGAAAGTAAACAAGCCGTGAAAAAGGGCAGACATGGGAAGAGAAAATGAAGGGAATGGGTCAACAGCAGACTTATCTTATGAAACTGTCAATACAGACAGGGACATGGTGTAGTTACAGATGGTATGGACTCTGTTCTGGCAGGAACAAACTATAAGGAAAGAGTTAGGAAATATTTGGATGAATGGGCTTCCTTGGTAGCTCACTTTGTAAAGAATCTGTCTGTAATGCAGGACACCCCGGTTCGATTCCTGGGTCAGGAAGATCCCCTGGAGAAGGGATAGGCTACCCACCACAGTACTCTTGGGTTTCCTTTGTGGCTCAGCTTTTAAAGAATCTGCCTGCAATGTGGGAGACCTGGGTTTGATCCCTTGGTTGGGAAGACCCCATGGAGAAAGGAATGTCTACCTTCTCTAGCCTGGAGAATTCCATGTAGTCCATGGGGTTGCATGGACTACAGGGAAAGTTTTAAAAAAAGCTATGAGAAATGGCAGATATAGGAAGAGAAAATGAGAGGAATGAGTCAGTAGCAGAATTATCTCACAAAAATGTCAACACAGACATAAACATGGTATAGTTTACCATAAACATGTGGTAAGGACTCTGTTCTGGCAGGAGCACACCATAGGGAAAGAGTTAGGAGATATTTGGATAAATAAGTGTGGCTTAATCAATGAAAACCTCACTAGTTATTCTAAGGAACTTTGACAATTTCTGAAAAATATGTGGTGTCAGTTAAAGCTATGAATGAGGACCGTGAGGAGAGTAGGGTTTTCACTACAATGAACCATAAAGATATTTTTAAAAAATAAAAAAAAGAATGAGAAACAGCACACTCATCTGTATATAGACTTGATCAGGGAAAATCACAACAGGAATGAAAATGAAAGAACAGGTAAGATAGGTCAGGTTTTATAATCATGGATTTTATGACAGATTAATAAGAGAAAGGAAAATTCCATAGCAATTTTGCTTGCAAAATGGGACACATGGCACATCTGAAGGCAGAGCTATATGATGGATATGGTGGGAAAATACATTTCTAATAGTAAAGTAAGTTATGTGTGTCCAGTCAGTTAGTCATGTCTGACTTTTTGCAACCTCATGGACTGTAGCCTGTGGCTTCCAGGTAGTACAGTGGTAAAGAATCCTCCCGACAATGTAGGAGATGCAAAGACTCAGGTTTGATGTGTGCTTTTAGGTATAATTCCAAAGAAAATTTAGGAAAGATCTCTCATGACCAGACTTAAGGAAATATCATACTATGGAAATGGTAGGGAATCTGAGCTTCTGATTGAGGTACTAATTTGCATCTAATCAAACAATCTGCCAATGCCAACTTGCAAATCAGGAAATAAAAATTTCAAGTCCTATTTTAGTCACTATTAAAGTAGCCAAGATACGACAGGCCAAGATCTTATTTATAGGCTTGATGTGATTTTTAAGAAGAAAAAGAAGTGATTCTCCTAAGTTATTCTTACATTTAGGATTCTAGCAGCAAAGGAGTAAACAGATAAACCTGAGGAGAACCAGGCTGAAATTGTTCTAGCAACACTGAATTAAAAGAAAATTTCTGGTAAAATTTAATGATGCAATCTTGGTGTTTAAATAGTAATAAGCAAATGATATAACCTCCTTATTAATGATCCTAAACTCATTAAGAATTGTCATCTTGAGAAAAATTAAAAGATCTTCAGAATCGAGAAAGATAATAAAGTCTGGACAAGAGTATTCCCTTATCTATAATGAAGTATTGTGGTGAGTCCCTTAGAAGGAATGAACAGAAAATTGATAACAAGATTCATTATAGCTTTTGTAGGCCATTAAGGCAGTGAGCAAAGAGCCTTCTTTTGATCTCATTTGACCTTCATATCAGTGTCAGAGTAGATGGCTGAGCCAAAGTTTAAACAACAAGTATCCTAATGAGAATGCCTAATTTGTTTTCCACTATACTACAGCATTTACCAAAGTCTATGAATTTACTTTTTTCATAAAATTAGTATTCTTCCTATACATCAGTTAATGCTGTTGCATTTCACATACCATAAACACATAGATATCTAGTCTGTACAGATTTTATCTGACTATTACAGTGGCCCTACAGCATAGCAGAGGAAAAATAATTTTCCCTCTACCCTTTTGAAATCTTGGCTGAAAATGCTTGTAAGACAGATTAACAAAAGAAAAACAGAAGTTTATTAACATGTATACCTCATGTACAAATGGGAAATATCCCAGGAAAGTTAATGGTTCTCAGAGAGGTTGCTTTAGATTATAAGATCAAATACCATCTTAATAGGCTCAGTGGTTTAGAATTTGCCTGCAATTCAGGAGAGGCAGGTTCAATCCATTGGTCAGGAAGATCCCCTGGAGAAGAAAATGGCAACCCACTCCAGTATTCTTGCTTGGGAAATTCCATGAACCGAGATGCCTGGCAGGCTACAGTCCATGGAATGGAAAAGAGTTAGACATGAGTTAGTAACTCAATAACAACAACCATCTGAATAGGGAAAAGGGAAAATATGAAGGCCTCTTAGAGGAAAGAAAATTATTTCTAGGAAAGATGAATAGGACCTTAAAAGAATAGTTGAGAGGTATGGTAGCTTCTGACATTCTGTTTGGGTATGGTATCGACTTCTATTCTCTTGTTCTATATAAAAGTCAATCTTTGTTGGCTGACAAAACTCCCAAGGAAGGGATTTGTGACAATTGAGTTCCTTTTGGAGAATCTGTCTTTATAGACAGGTAACAGGTGTTCCAAGAAAACCTTTCCCTATATTTGCTGTTTTGCAAGGGCCTACTGAGGAAAGTGAAAGAGAAGGGTGAAAAAGTTGGCTTAAAGCTCAACATTCAGAAAACTATGATCATGGCATCTGGTCCCATCACTTCATAGGAAATAGATGGGGAAACAGTAGAAGCAGTGTCAGATTTTATTTTGGGGGGCTCCAAAATCACTGCAGATGGTGATTGAAGCCATGAAATTAAAAGATGCTTACTCCTTGGAAGGAAAGTTATGACCAACCTAGATAGCATGTTAAAAAGCAGAGACATTACTTTACCAACAAAGATCTGTCTAGTCAAGGCTATGGTTTTTCTAGTGGTCATGTATAGATGTGAGAGTTGGACTGTAAAGAAAGCTGAGCACCGAAAAATTGATGCTTTTGAACTGTGGTGTTGAAGAAGACTCTTGAGAGCCACTTGGACTGCAAGGAGATCCAACCAGTCCATCCTAAAGCAGATTATTGGAAGGACTGATGCTGAAGCTGAAACTCCAATACTTTGGCCACCTCATGCGAAGAGTTGACTCATTGGAAAAGACCCTGATGCTGGGAGGAGAAAGGGATGACAGAGGATGAGATGGCTGGATGGCATCATTGACTCAATGGACATGAGTTTGAGTAAACTCTGGGAGTTGGTGATGGACAGGGAGGCCTGGTGTGCTGTGATTCATGGGGTTGCTAAGAGTCAGACATGACTGAGTGACTAAATTGAACTGAACTGAACTGCTCAAAATGGCCTTCCCTGCTGGCTCAGAGTTTAAAGCATCTGTCTGCAATGAGGGAGACCTGGGTTTGATCCCTGGGTCAGGAAGATCCCCTGGAGAAGGAAATGATAACCCACTCCAGTATTCTTGCCTGGAGAATCCCATGATTGGAGGAGCCTGGTGGGCTACAGTCCATGGGGTCTCAATGAGTCAGACATGACTGAACAACTTCACTGCTCAAAATAATCAATACATAATCAAAATATGCCAAAGTGACACATTTTGGAGTGGCACTACAATCAGATATTTAGGAATGGCATATCTTTCAATATTTACAACTACTACTTTAGAGATAATTGATATAAAATATTAATAGTGTTCAAATTGCCTAGATCATAAATGATTTTTGCTTTAGAGGGAACATGTAGATACATGATTATAACTTTCATTCATATAATTCCTTTAGAATGTCTCTTCAGTTCATTTATATTAGATCAAAATTCAATTTTTATTCACTCATGTTATTTGTATTTCTTTTATAGCTGATACTCCTTGCTTGCTGTTTATAAAGTAATGAAAAGCTCCCAGTTTTTATTGTGAGGTTTTAAAGTTTTGAAAAGTTCAATGTAACACTCATTCCTTCAGAAAGAGTTTAAATAAAAATCTGAGTAAACCTGTACTCGGTGGAATTGGTCTTCATACCATGTTTTTGGCAAATGTCATTTTTTCAAATAGCTTACAAAGGCTTAACAATAATTGCCTTACTTTTCTCAGCTTTACAACATCCCATAAACCTGCCATACCACTGTACAAAGCTGAATAAGCTCAAAGTTGAACACAATGTGTAAACTGTAGAGGGTACAGAAAAATAATATGCAATTACTGGGAGATTTATGGGCATATTTAAGGTAAGACAGTGAATCTCTGCAAAAAGAACAAAACAGCATTATGAAGTAGACATTATGGTTTGAACCCCACAAACGATTTCTATAGCAGTTAAGACAGCATGAACAAAAGCAGCGGTTTGAGCCAGCAGGGTACTGCCACTGCAAACATACTCCTCTTTATGAGAGAATAATACATTTGTCAGCCAGTTTTCCTCAAGATATTAGAAGACATAAAACATGTCACTGTGGTGTGTTTTGTTTTATGACAAATGAAAAAAATGAGTAACACTTGGAACATAGAGGTCTTTAGAGAAAGATCCATCGTGTTAAAACCTGTTATTATTTTCACCTTGAAATTGCAACATGTATATATTGAAGTTTGTTTCAGTTGTTGCTTATATGATAGATTGAATCTATAAAAGTGCAGGTTAGCACTAGTATAGAAACTAAAATTAAAAGTGTGTTTTTTTGTATAAAATAGTATTATAGTAATAGTTCAGTCAGTAAATCGTGTCCAACTCTTGTGACCCCGTGAACTGTATCTTGCCAGGTTCCTCTTGTCCATGGGATTCTCTAGGTAAGAATACTGGAGTGGGTTGTCAGTCTTGTTTGACTCTTTGTGACCCCACAGGCTGACTGTATAGTCCATGGAATTCTCCAGGCAGGATACTGGAGTGGGCAGCTGTTCCCTTCTCCAGGGGATCTTCCCAACCCAGGGATCTCCCACATTGCAGGCAGCTGACCCACCAGGAAAACCCAAGAATACTGGAGTGGATAGCCTATCCCTTTTCCAGCATATCTTTCTGGCTGAGGAATTGAACCAGGGTCTCCTGCATTGCAAGCAGATTCTTTACCAGCTGAGCCAGCAGGAAATTCCCAAACAGTATTATAATAGTAACAAATTGTCATATACTTGAGAAAATACATTTAATATAGTAATTTTAGTGATTCATATCAGAATACTTACTGATACTCCTGTGAGCCAAATAACTGATAACTGTGGATACATTAAATTATGGGGAAAATACTGATTTGAACTCAACATAAGCTTATATAAAGAATTAAAACAACAAATGAACACAAATAGGAGTTAGAAAATAGCATCTATCTCATGCAGTATTTCTCTAAATGCAATGATAGAAACTATCTAACAGTAAAAATGATCTACAGTTATATGATTTGATGTTAGTTGATTATTAAATATGTAGTTTTGTGATAATCTCACTTTCCACCATTTCCTTCCTCACAGTAATAACCTTGTTTACCATCTACCTTTCCTGCTTTTACTTTACCCATGAAATTGTATTCTGTTAATCAGTCCCTACACTTACTTATCTGCTTCTTCTCTTTTCATTATTCATAGGAGTTTTAAAATCAAACTGTGAAGATAAAGAAAATACTGTTTATTCATTAAAAAAAATTACACAGTTAATAGTCTCTTTCAAGGTTCTTAAAGGTCTCATTACGTTATTAACATTCCACTTCCCTGTTGGCTCAGACATTAAAGAATCTGCCTAAAATGAAGGAGACCCGGATTTGATATCTGGGTTGGGAAGATCCCCTAGAGAAGGAAATGGCAAACCACTCCAGTACCCTTGCCTGGAGAATTCCATGCACAGAGAAGCCTGGCAGGCTACAATCCATACAGTCCATGGGGTCACAAAGAGTCAGACACAACTGAGTGAATAACACTTTCACTTTCAAAACTCCTGAATTTATTACAATCAAGAAGCAACAGTTAGAACTGGACATGGAACAACAGACTGGTTCAAAATTGGGAAAAGAGTATGTCAAGGCTGTATATTGTCACCCTGATTATTTAACTTCTTTGAAGATTATATCATGTGAAATGCTGGGCTGGATGAATGACAAGCTGGAATCAAGATTGCCTGGAGAGATATCAACAATCTCAGATATGCAGATGATAACACACTAATTAGAAACAGTGATGAATTTTATTTTCTTGGTCTCCAAAGTCACTGTGAATGGTGACTGCAGCATGAAATTAAAAGATGCTTGCTCCTTGGAAGAAAAGCTATGACAAACTAAGACAGCATATTAAAAAGCAGAGACATCACTTTGCCAACAAAGGTCCATATTGTTAAAGCTATTATTTTTCTAGTAGTCATATATGAATGTGACAGTTGGACCATAAAGAAGGCTGAGCACCAAAGAATTGATGCTTTTGAATTGTGGTGCTGGAGAAGACTTTTGAAAATCTGTTGGACTGGAGAAGAACAACCCAGTCAATCCTAAAGGAAGTCAACCCTGAATATTCATTGGAAGGATTGAAGCAGAAGCTACAATCCTTTGGCCGTCTGATGTAAAGAGCTGATTCACTGGAAAAGACCCTGATACTGGGAAAGATTGATGGCAGGAGGAGAAGCAGGGGACAGAAGATTGGATGGTTGGATGGCATCATTGACTAAATGAACATGAGTTTGAGCAGACTCCAAGTTACAGTCCATGTGACTGCAAAGTGTCAGACATGACTTAACAATTCAACAATAACAACAACTGACATTCTGAAATACTCCTTCAGTGAGTGTTGAGCTCTTCCATGAAATCTAGCCCCTACCTGATGCTTAACTCCCACAGGTACCCCCAGCATAGCTAACAAAAGAGATTGAAAGAATCACAATGTAAGGAAGTGATATTTGAATCTCATGAAAAACAGCAACTCTTATGAACTTATTAAAAACATGGTTTTATCTTATTTATCTTAATAAACAAGCCTATTTAAATGTTATTTTACTTTATTTAGAATAAACAAGACTATTGAAATGCTTTGGATTCAGTTGAAAAAAATCTTAATCATCCTTAAAGATATTCTCCACTAATATGGACATTAGTAACATTTTAGTTGATGGAAGCAATATGTACCCACAAGTCAGTGAGGGTTTCAGAAACTAAGTATGTGAGTATATAAAAAACCAAGTTTTTTCTTTTCATATGTATGTATGTGTGTGTATACACTTTAAAAAATACAAAAATTTTTGAATGTCAAATCATTCACAAACACATACTATATTAATGGCTTAAATATCTAATAGAAATCTAGTATATTTCTGTTACTCACATCAAAGAATTATTTATTTTCATATAAACATTTTGATCATAAAATTTAGAGTAACTGAAATAATACAGAAGTATTTTCACAAAATCAGAATTACTTTGCTTTAACACTCAAAATTAAATTTAATTTAAATTTTAATTTAAAAGAGCATATATTGGGAGAAGTTTGATTACCCCAAAATTATTGCTATATTTAATGACATGGTATAGCAATGGATAACAAAATTATGATGTATTATATTTTTAAAAAGTAAGTACTAAAATAACATATTTATGTCATGTTGCAGAGAAATATTCAGGAAATTACAATATTATAAAGATTTGGTTTGTTTGATTTTAATTGATCTAAAATACAGAGAAAACTATACTTATTATATTAATGAAATTAAAGTCTCAGTTCAGTTCAGTCACTCAGTCATGTCCGACTCTTTGTGACCCCATGAATCGCAGCATGCCAGGCCTCCCTGTCCATCACTAACTCCCGGAGTCTACCCAAACCTATGCCTATCGAGTCAGTGATGCCATACAGCCATCTCATCCTCTGTCGTCCCCTTCTCCTCCTGCCCTCAATCGTTCCCAGCATCAGGGTCTTTTCCAATGAGTCAACTCTTCACATCAGGTGGCCAAAGTACTGGAGTTTCATCTTCAGCATCAGTCCTTCCAATGAACACCCAGGACTGATCTCCTTTAGGATGGACTGGTTGGATCTCCTTGCAGTCCAAGCAGCTCTCAAGAGTCTTCTCCAACACCATAGTTCAAATGCATCAATTCTTCGGCACTCAGCCTTCTTCACAGTCCAACTCTCACATCCATACATGACCACTGGAAAAACCATAGCCTTGACCAGACGGACCTTTTCTGGCAAAATAATGTCTGTGCTTTTTAATATGCTATCTAGGTTGGTCATCACTTTCCTTCCAAGGAGTAAGTGTCTTTTAATTTCATGGCTGCAATCACCATCTGTAGTGATTTTGGAGCCCTCAAAAATAAAGTCAGCCACTGTTTCCACTGTCTCCCCATATATTTCCCATGAGGTGATGGGACTGGATGCCATGATCTTAGTTTTCTAAATGTTAAGCTTTAAGCCAACTTTTTCACTCTTATCTTTCCTAGGTTAAATAAATTAGTGAAATTAAAATATCTTTTCTATTTTGTACATGTTTATTAAAAACAAAATATTGAAATATTATAATTGCAAATAAATTGCTATTAAGTCACAGAGAAAAATCATACAAAATATTTGAAAACTAGAATTAAAATAGTTTTTTATACCAACTATACTTCAATAAAGAATATATACAAATATATAGTCACTAAGTGGACCTAATACTTTTAAAAATTTCCACTAGATTATCCAAATATAACTATGTTATAAGCTAAATGAGATCAGTTCATTTAGTCAGTTCTGTCTCTCATTCATGTCCAATTCTTTGCGACCCCATGGACTGTAGCACGCCAGTCTTCGCTGTACACATCACCAACTCCCAGAGCTTGCTCAAACTCCTGTCCAGTGAGTCAGTGATGCCATACAACCATTTCATCCTCTGTCATTCCCTTCTCCTCCTGCCCTCGATTTTTCCGAGCATCAGGGTATTTTCAAAGGAGGCCGTTCTTCTCATCAAGTGGCCAAAGTACTGGAGTTTCAGCTTCAGCATCAGTCCTTCCCATGAATATTCAGGACTGATTTCCTTCAGGATGGACTGGTTGGATCTCTTTCCAGTCCAAGGGACTCTCAAGAGTGTTCTCCAACACCATAGTTCAAAAGCATCAATTCTTCAGCACTCAGCCTTCTTTATACTCCAACTCTCACATCCCTACATGACTACTGGATAAACAATAGGTTTGACTGAAGGGACCTTTTTTGGCACAGTAATGTCTCTGCTTTTTAATAAGCTGTCTAGGTTGATCATAGCTTTTCTCCCAAGGAGCAAACATCTTTTAATTTCATGGCTGCAGCCACTATCTCCAGTGATTTTGGAGCCCAAGAAAGTAAAGTCTGTCACTGTTTTCACAGTTTCCCCATTTATTTGCAATGAAGTGATAGGACTGGATGCCATGATCTTAGTTTTCTGAAGGTTGAGTTTTAAGACAAATTTTTCACTCTCCACTTTGACTTTCATCAAGAGGCTCTTTAGTTCTTCAGCTTCTGACATAAGGTAGTGTCATCTGCATATCTGTAGTTGTTGATATTTCTCTCAGCAATCTTGATTCTAGCTTGTGCTTCATTCAGCCTGGCATTTCACATGATGTTCTCTGCATACAAGTTAAATAAGCAGGGTGACAATATACAGCCTTGACGTACTCCTTTCCCAATTTGGAATCAGTCTGTTCCATGTCCAGTTCTAACTGTTCCTTCTTGATCTGCATACAGATTTCTCAGGAAGCAGGTTGGGTGGTTTGATATTCCCATCTCTTGAAGAATTTTCCATAGTTTGTTGTGATCCACATAGTCAAAGGTTTTAGTGTAGTCAACGAAGCAGAAGTAGATGTTTTTCTGGGACTCTCTTCCTTTATCAATGATTCAACAGATGTTGGCAGTTTGATCTCTGGTTCCTCTGCCTTTTCTAAATCCTGCTTGAACATCTGGAAGTTCATGATTCACATACTGTTGAAGCCTGCCTTGGAGAATTTGAGCATTACTTTGCCAGTATGTGAGATGAATGCCATTGTGTGGTAGTTTGAGTGTTCTTTGGCATTGCTTTTCTTTGGGATTGAATGAAAACTGACCTTCCAGTCCCGTGGCCACTGCTGAGATTTCCAGGTTTGCTGGTATATTGAGTGCAGCACTTTCACAGTGTCAACTTTTAGGATTTGAAATAGCTCAACTGGAATTTCATCATCTCTACTAGCTTTCTTTGTAGTGATGTTTCCTATGGCCCACTTGACTTCACATTCCAGGATATCTGGCTCTAGGTGGGTGATCACACCATCATGGTTATCTGGGTCATGAAGTTTTTTTTTTCTTTTTTCTTTTTTTTTTTTGCATAGTTTTTCTGTGTATTCTTGCCACCTCTTGTTAATATTTTTCTGCTTCTGTTAGGTCCATACAATTTCTGTCCTTTATTGTGCCCATCTTTGCATGAAATGTTCCCTTGGTATCTCTAATATTCTTGAAGAAATCTCTAGTCTTTCCCATTCTATTGTTTTCCTCTGTCCCTTTTGCATTGTTCACTTAAGAAGGCTTTCTTATTTCTCCTTGCTATTCTTTGGAACTCTGAAGGGGCAGGGGCTCTGGATACAGCAGACCTGATTGTGGCATAAGCCTTCTTGGAGGAGGTTGCCATTAACCCCACCATAGAGCCACCAGAACTTACACAGGACTGGGGATACACACTTTTGGGGGGGCACAAATGAAACCTTATGCATACCAGGACACAGGAGAAAGGAGCAGTGACCCCACAAGAGACTGACCCAGACTTGTCTGTGAGTTTCAAGGAGTCTCCAGCCAAGACATGGGTTGATGGTGGCCTGCTGTGGGGTCTGGGGCACTGAGTGTGGCAGTGTGTGCATGGGACCTTTTGAAGGAGGTTACCATTATCTTCATTACCTCCACCATAGTTTGGTCTCAGGTCAAACAACAGGGAGGGAACACAACCCTGCCAAATCAATAGAAAATTGGATTAAAGATTTACTGAGTGTTGCCCCACCCATAAGAACAAGACCCAGTTTCCCCCACAGTCAGTCTCTCCCATCAGGAAGCTTCCATAAGCCTCATATCCTTATCCTTCAGAGGGGAGACAGAATGAAAACCAAAATCACAGAAAAGCTAAATGAAATGGAGATGCTAAAATATGCATCTCTGCTCTGCTCAAGTCTTTGGGATAATCAGTCTTTAAAGCACATACTATAGCAAATTCAAAATACAGGTTGCTTTTCTTCAATTTTTCTTTAAACAAAGCACCAAAAACAAATACTAAAATAAGGCCTGCTAGTAGAGTAGTTATTCTCACTATTAAGATGTTACCCACAATGACATACCCTTAAATAAATGTTTTCTTCAGAAGATGTCTATAAAATAGATTTGTAATAACGTCCCCCTAAATTTAACAATGTCTCATGATGCTTAATACTGTCATAAAATTCACATGGCATTTTAATGTGAATATAGCATTTTGAAATATTTATTTTGCAAAATTGTAGTAGTTTCTTTTCTTTCTCTGCCAAGCTTTATGAATGATATATTTTTGCTGATTTTTTGAAAATCACTGGAAATATAATTTAAATTTCATTTCATATCTTTTGAAGTAAGAAATTCTCTTTTTCTCTACATGGATAAAAATGCCTGTGCATATACGCATCTTTACAAAATAGATTTTGGAACATTTTCACATTTTATATATCCATTTGATAATTGCATTATAATTATAGATAATTATAATTATCTATTTTCTCTTCATTGAAAAGAACATAATTTGGGCTTAACCAACAATGTAAATATTATGGTCTAGACTATATGGAAAAGAAAAATAATTCCTCAATAAGCAAATCTAAACAGTAGTTTCTGCCTAGACAATTGAATTCTAACTGCTATTTTTTAATTGTACTCAATTAATATCAACTTTATAGCCAATATTTGAAATTTGATCATCACATGCACTTGTTCACTTAAAATTTTGAATATCTAATATGGAAGGGAAGGTGATAAATACTCAGAGATAAATATAACAACTTTGTAGCTTTGAGGAACCTTATTATATAATAGAGAAATAGTTGTAAAATAAAGTTTCAACGTTTAGAGAAAGCAGAATGAAGGCATACAAATTGGCGTGTGAATATTTTTGAAGGTTTAGTTCCCTTAACCTCAGTAGAGAAGTTGTGGCCATATAAACAAATAAACTCAAGCTTAAGCCTCTTCCATGTAAGGATACAAATTCATATCACCTTTGTGGACTGGGGTCATTCACACAGAAATGAAAACAGCTAGGTTAGCACCAAAGAAACTCCTAGGGCTTCAGAAACCAGCAAAACCAAAATTGCTATGTGTTGACACTGTCACAGTCCAGAACATACAGGAATCCTACAAAAATGACAACCGAGTCAATAATGACTTAGCCATAAAACATTACAAATCACTGAAGAAAATCACTATGAATGATAAACTGAACACTGTAAAACCTCAGAGCTACTAATATATATAACAGAAGAATTTCTAATTAAAAAAATATGTTAATTAAGAAGGATTCAAATAATTTAAAAATAACAGAAGCAATACTGAAAGAATAGAGCAGAATGGAGAAGCAAGAAGCATGTTTTAACTAAATCTATGTTATAAGAGGAGAAGGCAATGGCACCCTACTCCAGTATTCTTGCCTGGAAAATCCCATGGATGGAGGAGCCTGCTAGGCTGCAGTCCATGGGGTCTCTGGGAGTTGGACACGACTGAGTGACTTCACATTCATTTTTCACTTTCATGCTTCGGAGAAGGAAATGGCAACCCACTCCAGTGTTCTTGCCTGGAGAATCCAAGGAATAGGGGAGCCTGGTGGGCTGCCGTCTATGGGGTCGCAGAGAGTCGGACACAACTGAAGTGACTTAGCAGCAGCATGTTATGAGAACATCTAAAATTGGAGACTTCCCTAACTGTCCAGTGGTTAAAACTCCATGCTTCCAATGATGGGGGCATGGGTTAGATCCCTGGTCTGGGAACTGAGATCCACATGCTGAATGGTGTGGTTAAATAAATAAATAAATAAATGAAATTTATGGAAATTCAAATTAAAACCTTATTTGACATGATAAATAGCATATTACATGCAACTAAAGACAAACCAAGTTAACTGGAAAATATTGGGAATACGTGTAAGAAACAAATTACACAGAATATAAAACAAAGATACAGAGATGTAAACAGATGGACTCACTGAAGAGAAGATAGACACAGGGAATACAATGATAAGGTGATAAGGTCCAGTATATGTTGAACTAGAATTAAAAAAAAAAAAAAAAACCGGGCAAAGTGAATAAGAGAGAGGCAGTCCACAAAAAATAATAACTTAGAAGAGAAGTGTCACAAACTAATTAAATCCATGAGTATTTAGCCGAAGGAAGCAGAGTATTATTTGGGACAAATAAGAATCAATAGATTTAACATGGAATAATTGCAGGACAGCATGACAAATAGTCAAATGAAAAGTCAAATGAATTTTAAATACATTGCAATTAGACTTTCACCACATCTATAGTAAGCAATGGAGACACATAGATAGAGAAATCATTTCTTCAGGTACTAAGGGGAAAAGAGCAACAGGGTAGAATTCTATATTCAACTATTATAGTTGAGTATAATAGAGGTGTAATAAAATATTTTAGTCAAGAATGGAGGTGTGATAAAATATTTTTGATAAATATTAAAAGAGCCTCTCTCTCTTAGTCCTTCACCAAAAGGACTACTAAAAATGTGTTTTGAAAGTTAAAGCCAATAAATAAATAAAAGTAGAATATTGAACCAAGAAAAAGGTAGATAGCTATTTAAATATAAGTATGTGTGTATTAAAAGACAAAAGAAGGGACTAAAATTAGAAAGGATTTAAACATAATGAAATGAAAACTCTAGAAAACAGCATTGAAAAAAAAGATATTGGATTTAAAATACTTTAATGACCTTGATAACGTGTGTGTATGTGTGCGCTCAGATGCTCAGTTGTGTCCAGCTCTTTGCAACTGAATGTACTGTAGTCCACCAGGCTCTTTTGTTCATGGGATTCTCCCAGCAAGAGTCCTGGAGTGGGGTGCCATTTCCTTCATTATACAATTGGATATAAACGATATTAAGTTTGATTTGTTATATAAAACATGAATGACAAAATCTTTAAACATATCCACTGGAAGAAAAAGTTAAATATTGATTTGTAATACCAATATGGAGAAATTATTTAGAAAACAATCCAGTGCAGTCTCAAAACCGACAGCATGATCTCTATTTCCAAGGTAAACCATTCAATATTACAGTAGTCCAAGTCTATACCCCAACCACAAATGCTGAAGAAGCTGAATTTAAATGGTTCTATGAAGACCTATAAGACCTTCCTAGACCTAACACCAAAAACATATGTCCTTTTCATAATAGGGGACTGGAATGCAAAAGTAGGTGGTCAAGAACACATGGACAGTCAGGTTTGGCCTTGGAGTACAAAAGGAAGCATGACAAAGGCTAACAGAGCTTTGCTAGGGCAACATACTGGACATAGCAAACACTCTCTTCCAACAATACAAGAGATGACTCTACACATGGACATCACCAGATGGTCAATGCTGAAATCAGATTGATTGTGTTCTTTTCAATTGAAGATGGACAAGCTCTATGCAGTCAGCAAAAACAAGATCAGGAGCTGACTGGCTCAGATCATGAACTCTTTATTGCAAAGTTCAGACTATAGTTGAAGAAAGAAGGGAAAACCACTAGGCCATTCAGGTATGACCTTAATGAAATTCCTTACAATTATACAGTGGAAGTGACAAGTAGATTCAAGGGATTAGATCTGATAGACAGAGTGCCTGAAGAACTACGGACAGAGAGGTTCATGACATTGTATAGGAGCCAGTGATCAAAACCACCCCAAGAAAAAATGCAAAAAGGCAAAATGGCTTTCTGAGGAGACCTTACAAATAGCTGAGAAAGGAAGAGAAGCAAAAAGCAAAGGAGAAAAGGAAAGATATACCCATCTGAATGCAGATTTCCAAAGAATAGCAAGGAAGGATAAGAAAGGCTTCCTGAGTGAACAATACAAAGAAATAGAGGAAAACAATTGAATGGGAAAGACTAGGGATCTCTTCAAGCAAATTAGAGATATCAAAGAAATATTTCATGCAATCACAATAAAGAACAGAAACAGTAAGGACTGAACAGAAGCAGAAGATACTAAGAATAGGTGACAAGTATACACAGAAGAACTATACAAAAGATATGTTAATGACCCAGATAACCACGACGGTATGATTACTTACCTTGAGCCAGACATCCTGGAGTGTGAAGTCAAGTGGTTCATAGGAAGCATCACTACAAACAAACCTAGTGGAGGTGATGGTATTCCAGCTGAGCTATATCAAATCCTAAATGATGATGTTGTGAAACTGCCACACTTAATATGTCAGCAAATATGGAAAATTCATTAGTGACCAAAGGACTGAAAAGATCAGTTTTCATTCCAATCCCAAAGAAGGGCAATGCCAAAGAATGCTCAAACTACCACACAATTGCACTCTTTTCACATGATATCAAAGTAATGCTCAAAATTCTCCAAGCCAGGCTTCAACAGCACATGAACAAAGAAATTCCAGAGGTTGAAGTTGGATTTAGATAAAGCAGAGAAACCAGAGATCAAATTGCCAGCATCTGTTGGATCATAGAAAAAGCAAGAGAATGCTAGAAAATCATACTTATGCTTCATCGACTATGCTAAAGCCTTTGACTGTCTGGATCACAACAAATGTGAAAAATTCTTAAAGGGGTGGGAATACCAAACCACCATACTTGCCTCCTGTGAAACCTGCATGCAGTTCAAGCAGCAATAGTTAGAACTGGACATGGAAAAACAAACAGATTCCAAATCAGGAAAGGAGTATGTCAAGGCTGTATATTGTCACTCTGCTTATTTAACCTGTACTCTTATCAGATCTAATGCTTTGAATCTATTTTTCACTCCCACTGTATAATCATAAGGAATTTGATTTAGGTCATACCTTAATGACCTAGTGGCATTCCCTACTTTCTCAATTTAAGTCTGAATTTTCAATAAGAAGTTCATGATCTGAGCCACAGCTAGCTCCTGGTCTTGTTTTTGTTGACTGTATAGAGCTTATCTTTCTTCAACTGCAAAGAATATAATAAATCTGGTTTTGGTATTGACCAGCTGGTGATGTTCATGAATACATCATATGAAATGCCAGGCTTGATGCAGCATAAGCAAGACTTCTGGGAAAAATATCAATAACCTCAGATGTGCTGAAAGTGAATATGGCAGAAAGTGCAGAGGAACTAAAGAACCTCTTGATGAAGGTGAAAAAGGAGAGTGAAAAAGATGGCTAAAAGCTCAACATTCAAAAAACAAAGATCATGGCATCTGGTCCCACCACTTCATGGTAAATAGATGGGGAAACAATGGAAATAATGAGACTTTATCTTCTTGGTCTTCAAAATCACTGTAGATGGTGACTGAAACCATGAAATTAAAAGATACTTGCTCTTTGGATAAAAAGCTATGACCAACCTAGAAAGCATATTAAAAAGCAGAGACATTACTTTGCCGACAAAGGTCTGTCTAGTCAAAGCTATGGCTTTTCCAGTATTCATGTATGGATGTTAGAGTTAGACCATAAAGTAGGCTGAATGCCAAAGAACTGAGGCTTTTGAACTGTTATTTTGGAGAAGACTCTTGGGAGTCCCTTGGACTACAAGGAGATCAAACCAATCAATTCTAAAGGAAACTAGTGCTTAATATTCATTGGAAAGACTGATGCTGAAGCTGAAACTCCAATACTTTGAACACCACATACAAAGAGCTGGCTTATTGGGGTACTGGAAAATACTCTGATGTTGGAAAAGATTGAAATCAGGAGGAGAAGGGGATGACAGAGGATGGAATTGTTGGATGCCATCACTGACTGGACATGAGTTTGAGCAAGCTCCAGGAGATGGTGAAGGAGAGGGAAGCCTGGCATGCTGCAGTCTATGGGGTTGCAAAGAGTCAGACATGACTGAGTGACTGAACAACAACAGAAATTTAAATTGGGCAGTAAAAACAACAAAACAAATGTTTGTTTTACAAAGCAAATATTTTATAATTTACATGTAAGTGTTTTACAAAAAATAAAGTAAAGGTATGGCAAACAATGGTAGCCTTTGTTTGATCAAGAAAGGTCTCACTAGGCTAGTTTGGGGAAAGATGCTTTAACTATTAAACCAACACAGAGATGAGGATATTTTCTGCATATCAGGATAATGTCTTTTAAAACATGCAATATGAGGTGGATATAGTTTTTGTAACACAATTAAAATAAAAGTAACAAAATAATTTGGAAAAAATTTTTTAAAGTCTAATTATATGTAATGACAGTGAATGATTATTAATGCCTTATTGGTTGCTAAGCCCTATTGTTTTACCCCAGATATGAACACTAGAGCTGTTTCTACTTAATGGATGAACAGAAGTTAAGGTGATGAGAATGCAGTGGCTTGCAAGGATCCAACACTGTGATTAAGAGATCATACACTTAAACCTGTTTCTTTCAACTAGAAATAATTTTTTAATGGAAAAATCTACTAATTAAGATATATGTAGCACAAAACGTCAGAGTCATTTGATTTCAAGGTTCAACTACAACTTGTAAATCTTGACAGACCTCACACGTCCATCCTTATAAGATAAAGCAAGAGAAAAATTAAAACCAATGACTTATCTTTGATGTATCATAGAGTGATAACATATTTTAAGGGCAATCTGCTACATCAAAATCTGGAGATACAGTCCCATCAGAGAGTCAGGGGCAAGATCTGATTATGTGATTATCTGGAATAGAGATTGCTGCAGCCAACAAGTGATAGAAAAATATAGCAGTAATTTTGAAAAATTGCTGGAGATTGCATATGAACTAGTCTTGGTTTGAGAATCTCCTGTGGAGCTACATTCATAGGGCATCTTCAGCAGGTTCACAGGCTCTATCTCAGATCTTCAAGCTGAGAATATAAAAAATGATCCTCTCCTGGCTCTGGCAAGAAGAGAAGAGTACTCATTGTGAGATATGCCCAGAGCATTCTCCATTGAGAGTAATAAACTCCAGAGGAAAAGACAGAGTTGAGCCTTATCTCTGGTGGTGAAAATGTTTATGGCTCCCACTCTAGCTCCCTCCATCCTTCTTGTCTCATTAAGAGGAGTTGGAGAGCTATACAACCAGGGAAGGACTTTTGAAAATGCCCAAAGACATAGACCCATTAAGAGATGGAAATTTAATAATATGCTTACAGAACACTTGCCCTCTGCCACATCTCACCACCACACCAACAGGGTACACACACATCTTACCACATCAATAGGGCCCCCAAACATACTGTGAATTATAGTTGAAAGGTCTGTGAGACACAGACCCTCATTGATATGGTGCATTTAAGAACACTCAAAGCCAATAAGGGAAACAAAGAGAAGGACACTAAGGTTAAGTTGAAGCCTCTGGCATGTACTGCTATTGCAAAAATTAAACACAACCTAACTCCTAGCAAGATTAAAATAAATCTTCACACTAATTTCCCTTATTTCTTATCACCCAACACAACATGTCCAGTTGTTGACAAAATAAATACAAGTCAAACCAAAAGGCAAGGAAATGTGCAACCTGAAGAGAAAAACCTTTTGGCAGGACCAGATTCAGATATGACATAGAAGTTGAAATTATCAAATGTAATTTTAAATAACTATAGGTAACATGTTAAGGGCTTTGATATAAAAACTAGACAACATGAAGTAAGCAGAGAGATTGAGAAATGAAAACTTGAAAAAATACCTTTAAAAGAAAATATGAGGAATCAAATACACTGCAATAGGAATGAAGAATGCCTTCAACGGGCTTATCAGTAGACTAGACAGAACACAGAAAGAAATTAGGAAGCTTGAAGGTAAGTCAATAAAGTGAGAAAAAGAGAAAAAAAAGGTGATAAAGCAAAGTGGGGTATCCAAGAATCATCGGACAATTTCAAAAAGTGTAGCATATGTATAATTGGAATATGAGAAGGAGAAGTGAGAAGAAAAAAAAAATACTTGTAGTGATAAAGGCTGATAATTTCTCAAAATTAATGACAAACACCAAAGCAGAGAGAACACCAAGCAGGATAAGTACAAAATGAACTACATCTAGGCATATCATAATGAAATTGAAGAAAGTCTTAGATATAAAGAAAATAGGAGAAAAGCCACCTATCCTACAGAGGAGAAAAGAATAAGAATTATAGCGCACTTCTCACCAGAAACCATGCACAAAAGAAGAAGTGGTATAAAATTGTTAAAGTGTTAGAAAATGAATATCAATGAAACACCTGCTTATGTCTAGTGAAAATATCCTTCAAAAGAGAAGGAAAAATAGAGTCAGACCAAAAAAAAAAAAAAAGTTATTTTGTTGCCAGTAGAAATTCTCAGTAGCAGAAAAATGTTAAAGAATTTTCCAAGCACAAGACAATGCTATAGGTTAAAAATTTGGATCTATCTTAACAAAAAAAAAAAAAAAGGTTGAGAAAGGAATAATGTGATAAAAATAAAACCTCTATTTTTATATCCCTGATCAATCTAAAAGGTAACTTTTTAAATTAATAAAATATAATATGCCCTGGGTGAAATAATATATGGATAAATGGAATAAATGTGACCGCATTCACAAGAGACAAGAAGGAGGAACTGGGAATATTCAGATATAAGGAGCCTTTACCTTCCATAAAGTGAAATAATTTATTTGAAGGAGAACTTACATTAACTAGAATGTATATTGTGAAGCCTAAGGCAACTAAACTTTTCTAGAAGCATGACTGGTATACTTTCCTAGTATACTTTCCTAGACTTTCCTAGACTTTCCTAGATTCAGATGGCAAAGAATCTGCCTGCAATACAAGAGACCTGGGTTTGATCTCTGGGTCTGGAAGATCCCGTGGAGAAGGGAATGGCAACCTACTCCAGTATTCTTGCCTGGAAAATTCCACGCACTGAGAAATCTAGCAGGCTACAGTCCATGGGCTTGCAAACAGTCAGACACGACTGAGTGGCTAACATATTATGTATTATTTTTAATTGGTATACCAGAAATGGCATAAGATAGAATCATATGTTAATAAAATGCTCAATTAAAATCAGAGAAGGCAGAAAGGCGGGGTTGGGGAGGACAAAGAATAAGTGGAAAGCAGTCACAAAAGGACAAATATCATTCCAATAAATACTTGAAATCTTTAAATATGAAGAGCTAACTATACTAATTAAAAGATTGAGATTGGCAGAGTGGGTGAAAAAATGTGACTACATATTCTTCATAGGAAACCCACTTGTTACATGAAGACTCAGACAGCTTTGAAAAAGGGATGTGGAGAATAGGAGAAATATATAACATTCTAGAATTTGTCAAAAGAATGCAAGTTTATTAATTTCCAAAAAGAGGATGTTTGGATAAGTAAGATTACCAGGGACAAGAAAGGCATTCCATATTGATAAAGGGTTAGTTCTCAAAGAACAAATAAGAATCCTAAACATGTATACACGTAACAACAGAACTTGAAAAACATGAGACAAAAGTCAACAGAATTAAAATAAGGAATTGAAAATTCCATTAATAATCTTCCAAAAGAGAAGGGAAGGAGGGAGGGAGGAAGAAAGGAGGAAGGAGGGAGGAAGAAGAAAATTCCATTAATAATCTTCCAAAAGAGAAGGGAAGGAGGGAGGGAGGGAGGAATAAAGAATTGAAGGGAGACCAGGGTAGAGGGAGGAGGAAGAGTGAAGAAGGAGAAAGGCAGAAAGATTGAAAAGTTTTATAGATTGAAAAGAAAGAAAAAAAATTTTCTTTCCCAGATGATATACTTCACTATGTAAAAGTTTCAAAGATGCTGTAAGAAAACTGTAATTAATCAGCAACTATAGCCAAGTTTTCAGTATAACATCAATACAAAAAAGTCAATTGCTTTCTTATAGGATAGTCACTCCTTAGCCATGTATCACTTTTTCAGGTTTCAGTTACCCACAGTCAACCAGAGTAAAAAATATTAAATAGAAAATTTCAGTAATAAGCAACATATATGCTTTAAATTGTATGCCTCTTTGAGCAGAGTGTTGAAATATCAACTTTTCCTGCTCCATCATGCCAGGGATTCCCCAACCACCAATGTTTCCTGCTCTTGACAGAAATCCATGGCTGGATCAACCTCCTCTGACATATCAATATATTATTCACTTCACTTCATCTCATTGTAGGGGCATTTTATCATCTCACATCATCACTAGAAGGGTGAGAACAGTACAGTAAGACATTTTGACAAAAAGAGATCACATTCATATGACTTTTATGACAGTATGTTGTTTTAATTTTTCTATTTTATTATTAGCTATTGTTTTTAATCCCATACTAACCTAGTTTATAAATTAGACTTCATGATAAGTATTTATGCATAGGAAAAAAAACAGTATATATAGGAATTAGTACTATGTGGGGATTTAGGCATCGACTGGAACTCTTGCTATGTATCCCTTATGAATAAGGCAGTCTACTATATATTAGCAATGAAAAAAATAAACTAAAATAAATAAATACCAACAAAATATGTATGGAATATGTATGTACAAAACTATGAACTACTGATGAAAGAAATCGAAGATCTACTTAATCAATATACTATGCTCATGAACTGGAAAACTGAATATTAAGATAACAAGTCTCAATTGATTGATAGATTCAATGAAAACTGAATAAAATTTCATCAAACTATTTTTTAGAGAACTATAAACTGATAAAAACTTCATATGGAAAAGCTAAAAACCCCATATAGTCAAAACAATGCTGAAGAAGACTAAAGAACTAAAAAAATAAAAACTCATGATATTGACAAAAATAGACATATAAATCAAGAAAACCAGATAGAGAGCTCAGAAACTGACTCAGAGAAAGGTAATCTGAAATTTTTTAAAAAAAATAAAGTTACTCAGGTTATTTGGTGGAGAAAGAATAATCTTTTCAAAAACAGAATATCCATAAGTTAAAAAAAAAAGAATGTATACAATTGTTTTATAACTTTCATAAAAATTTACTTTAAATGGATCAAAGACCTAAAGGTAAAATGCAAAGCAATACAATTTCTGAGAGAAAAATCTATGCAATCTTGGATTTGACTATATTTATTAATAATTAATATCCAAAGCATAATATATAAAAGAAAAAAATTGGTAAGTTGGGATTCATTAAAATTAAAAATTCCAGTTCTATGAAAGAATGAAAAGACAAAAACAAAATAGAGAAAATAATTGCAAATCACATATCTGATAGAGCACTTAGATGCAAAATATGTAGAGAACACATAAACATAGAAAAGAAAACAAACAACCTAATTTAAAAATGATCTGAACAGGAAACCTGCCCAAAAAATATATACAGATGATACATGAGTATATTAAAATATGCTCAAAATAATTTGTCATTTGAAACTGCAGATAAAACAACAATGACTTAGAATATTAATTTCTGGTCATGATTTAGAGTAAGAGAACTGTCATTAAATGTTTTGAAAATGCAAAACAGTTCAACTGCTTTCAACAACAAGTAATCAGTTTCTAACGAACCCATGTCACTCAGTCCTGTCCGACTCTTTGCAACCCTATGGACTATAAAGTCCATGGAATTTTGTAGGCCAGAACACTGCGGTGGGTAGCCTTTACTTTGTCCAGTGGATCTTCCCAACCCAGGGATCAAACCCAGGTCTCCAACACTGCAGGCAGATTCCTTACCAGCTGAGCCACAAGGGAAGTCCAAATGATTAGTCTATCCCTTTTCTAGTGGATCTTCCTGACCCAGGAATCGAACCGGGATCTCCTGCATTGCAGGCAGATTCTTTACTAACTGAGCTATATTGACTATGCCAAAGCCTTTGACTGTGTGGATCTCAACCAACTGTGGAAAATTCTTCAATGAGATGGGAATACCAGACCACCTGACCTGTCTCCTGAGAAATCTGTATGCAGGTCAAGAAGCAACAGTTAGAACTAGACATGGAACAACAGACTGGTTCCAAATTGGGAAAGGGGTATGTCAAGGCTGTATATTATCATCCTGCATATTTAACTTTTATTCAGAGTACATCATGAGAAATGCTGGGTTGGATGAAGCACAAGCTGGAATCAAGATTGCTGGGAGAAATATCAATAACCTCATATATGCCAATGACACCACCCTTATGGCAGACAGTGAAGAAGAACTAAAGAGCCTCTTGATGAAAGTTAAAGAGGAGAATGAAAAGGTTGTTTTAAAACTCAACATTCAGAAAACTAAGATCATGACAGCTGACCCCATCACTTCATGGCAAGTAGATGGGGAAACAGTGACAGACTTTATTTGGGGGCACTCCAAAATCACTGGAGATGGTGGCTACAGCCATGAAATTAAAAGATGCTTGCTCTTTGGAAGAAAATCTATGACCAATCTAGACAGCTTATTAAAAAGCAGAGACATGCAAAAGCTTTTAAGTTTAAATAGGTCCCATTTGTTTATTTTTGCTTTTATTTCCAATATTCTGGGAGGTGGGTCATAGAGGATCCTGCTGTGATTTATGTCAGAGACTGTTTTGCCTATGTTCTCCTCTAGGAGTTTTATAGTTTCTGGTCTTACATTTAGATCTTTAATCCATTTTGAGTTTATTTTTGTGTATGGTGTTAGAAAGTGTTCTAGTTTCATTCTTTTACAAGTAGTTGACCAGTTTTCCCAGCACCACTTGTTAAAGAGGTTGTCTTTTTTCCATTGCATATTCTTGCTTCCTTTGTGGAAGATATTAAAAAGAATACATCTGAATCAGTTCTAATGAGATGAATAAAACTGGAGCCCATTATACAGAGTGAAGTTAAGCCAGAAAGATAAACACCAATACAGTATATTAACGCATATATGTGGAATTTAGAAAGATGGCAATGATAACCCTATATGCAAGACAGAAAAAGAGACACAGATGTATAGAAGAGACTTTTGGACTCTATGGGAGAAGGCGAGGGTGGGATGACCTGAGAGAACAGCATCGAAACAAGTATATTATCAAGTGTGAAACAGATTGCCTGTCCAAGTTGGATGCATGAGACAAGTGCTTGGGGCTGGTGCACTGGGATGACCCAGAGGGGTGGGATGGGGAGGGAGGTGGGAGGGGGGTTCAGGATGGGGAGCACATGTAACTCCGTGGCTGATTCATGTCAATGTATGGCAAAAACCACTACAATAGCATAAAGTAATTAGCCTCCAACTAATAAAAATAAATTGAAAAAAAAAGAATATTTAAAAAATTAATTAAAAAAAAGAACTTTAAAAAAAAAAAAAAAAGCAGATACATTATTTTGCCAGCAAAAGTCCATGTAGTCAAAGCTATTGTTTTTCCAGTAGTCATGTATGGATGTGAGAGTTGGACTATAAAGAAAGCTAGCACCGGATAATTAATGCTTTTGAACTGTGGTGTTGGAGAGGCTCTTAAGAGTCCCTTGGACAGCAAGGAGATCCAACCAGTCCATTCTAAAGGAAATCAGTCCTGAATATTCATCGGAAGGACTGATGCTGAAGCTGAAACTCCAATACTTTGGCCACCTGATGTGAAGAACTGACTTATTTGAAGAGGTCTGATGCTAGGAAAGATTGAAGATGGGAAGAGAAGGGATTGGCAGAGGATGAGGTGGTGGGATGGCATCACCAACTCAATGAACATGAGCTTGAGTAAACTCTGGCAGTTGGTGATGGACAGGGAGGCCTGGTGTGCTGCAGTTCAAGGGGTAGCAAAGAGTCGGACATGACTGGGCTACTGAACTGAATTATGAACCTAAATATAACCTCATCATAAGGTCTGCTATGTCCACATAAAATCTTCATGCAATTATTATTAGCACCTTTACTTACAATCACCAAAAGATGAAAGCAATCAAGTTGTCCTTCAATAGCTGAATGAATAAATGAACTGCAATATATTCATACAATGGAATAGTTTTCAGAGATAAAAATGAGTGATTTATCAAGTCATGCAACACATGGATGAATCTTAAACATTTTGTTCAGTGAATGTCAGTTTGAAAACACTATTTATTGTAGGACATTTATACATTCTATGCATTATATGACATTCTATAAAAGATAACATTGTAGATATCATAGAAAGGTAAGTATTTCCTGGGGAGCAAGAGGGAGAGGTAAGTTAGTGAAGTACAGTGGATTCTTTAGTAAAATTAAAATATTTTTTGTATAATGTGGTGACAGATACATGATAGTGTGCATTCTATAAACTCCATAGACCTTTACAGTGCAAATAGTGACCTTCATATGTTCAAATTAAAAGAAAAGTCTTGTATTAGATCAGGGGATTCCAGGATGAAAGCAAACTACAATAAAACAATCTAGTCTCATTAGAAATATAAGTAACCTTAACGAATGGGGTAGGAAAAAAAAAAAAGAAAATGACCAAGTTAACGATGGAAATGAGCAGAATATAGAAAATTAAAATAAAAGGAAGTGTACATAAAAAAATGAATTTGAGTTGACAATATTTCCCAATACATGTGTGGAACAATGATTCTGAAATAACTATACACATGTAGTTCAAATGAAAGGTTAATTATATGGATAATGAATGGTAGGAGTCAGGTTCCTCACTGTTGAGAGTTTACAGAGAAGCAAGAGAAGCAGGTGAGAATGATTCATGTGGTAATGGATCTAAGTTGGAGGTGTCAGTATGAACTCGTTTACTTTAATACAAATAAATATAGTTACATATAGAAATAATTATAGATATATGTACATAGACAATTTAGTATGTTCACATATATTTCTTTGCTCTTTCAGCTGAAAGCACCTAGAAACAATGATATTTCTATAACAATATTCATATCAACATGTGCATGGCCTTCTCCAATAAAAGATAACAGGGCTCTTTGGATAAATGATGATGTTATAATTAGGGTACAATATATATAAGATAAACCCAGAGGTTTTCATTGTACCAAAAAGTAAGAAAATGCTAAAACATACACACACACAATGATGAAGTGTGTTAAAAGAGTAAAGGAGCTAACTAAAAGTATTCCCAATTTTCAAATCTGGAGTGAAATAAGCAACAAAGTAAATAAAGTAAAATTGATTATAACCTAAAGTATATAATATAAATGTTGATGAGCCTATATTTATGTATGTTAATGACTGATTAAATACTTTAAATATGGAAGAAAATAAATCTATTCAATAAAATGTCGAGCGATTTATTTAGATAATTCACCCTCAAGGTTTGGAATATAACTCCTCATTCCTTCATGTGGGCTGGCCATATCAACTTCCATCAAAAGGGTATAGTATGGAAAGGAGGATAAAAGAAATAACTTTACAGTGGGGAAATCTGAAAAACCATGCCTAAACCAAGTGATCAAAGGTAACATCAGCAAAGATAAGTCACATTGATATTATTTACTTTTGATATTATATAATTCAAATGGCACTTTACACCCATGGTCTTGTTGCCTAGACCATATCATTTTAGTCCAGTGATAAAAATATCTAACAAATGCCCCTTAATGAACATTCTACAGAATAATCTGACCAGGAGTCTTCAAAACAGTCAAAGCTATAAAATACAAGGAAAGTCAGAAAACCTGTCATAGCCAAGAGGAACTTAAGGAGACATGAAGACTAAATATAATGTGTTATTCTACATACTATCCTAGAACAGAAAAAGGACATTTGTTAAATGCAAAGGGTAGCTGAATAAGTCTAAGCATGTGTGTCAATATTGGTTCAATAGTGTGTCGATAGTGTGTCAATTGGCTCATAGTGTGTCAATATTGGTTCATAAATTGTATAAATGCCATATTAATATAAGATGTTAGTAACAGTGAGACCTGGGTTTGGGGTACAGTATTTAGATAGAGTAATATTTCTCATATTAAAAAGCTGAGAGATTACTTTGCCAACAAAGGTCCATCTAGTCAAGGCTATGGTGAAAAACCATGGTCATGTGTGGTCATGTATGGATGTGAGAGTTGGACTGTGAAGAAAGATGAGTGCCGAAAAATTGATGCTTTTGAACTATGTTGTTGGAGAAGACTCCTGAGAGCCCCTTGGACTGCAAGGAGATCCAACCAGTCCATCCTAAAGGGATCAGTCCTGGGTGTTCTTTGGAAGGACTGATGCTGAAGCTGAAACTCCAGTACTTTGGCCACCTCATGCAAAGTGTTGACTCATTGGAAAAGACCCTGATGCTGGGAGGGATTGGGGGCAGGAGGAGAAGGGGATGACAGAGGATGAGATGGCTGGATGGCATCACCGACTCGATGGACATGAGTTTGAGTAAACTCCGGGAGTTAGTGGTGGACAGGGAGGCCTGGCGTGCTGCAATTCATGGGGTCACAGAGTTGGACACGACTGAGTGACTGAACTGAACTGAACTGAAGTGAATATTTCTCATGAAAGCGTTCACATTCTGATCTTCAGAGCCTATGAATATTTGGCGTTATATGGCAAATTGCAGATGTAATAACATTTAAGGATGTTAATATTAAATTATCTTGGATTATCTGTTTAGGCTTAATCTAATCATACAACTCCTTACAAGTCCTTGCTGTGTTAAGTAGGACAATGTAGTAAGGACAGGAGTAATCTGAAGCATGAAAGAAACTCTACTAACCATTGCTGGCTATGAAGAAGGAGGAACAGAACTACAAACCAAGGATGGTTTGTGGTTCAGTAGAAGCTAGGAATGACACAGAATGAATTTTCTCTTAATCATTCAAAAATGACAACTCTGCACACACCTTGATTTTAGCCATGTGAAGCACATGTTAGATTTCTGGAATTCTTACTTACCAACTCTAATCAATTCAAGGGCTTTTTTAAGCTGCTGAATCTGTGGTAATTTGATACAGCAATAATAATTTTTTAAAAATCGAATAGGGTTTTATGGGAAGTCTCTGTATTATCTTCACAAGTTTTCTGTGAGTTGAAAAGTAACCTAAAATAAGAGGTTTGTTAAAATAAAAAAAAAAAAATAAAATCAGTTAATATCCTGATGTCAAATCAAGAATAAACTTGAGCAGGAAAGCTATATTATCTGCATTTAATGTTTTTGTGCAAGCATTGAATAAATAAAAAGGGATTTACTTGAAGTGCTATAAATCCTCACTGGCCTCAGTGACAGAACAGCTTAATTTCTTTCATTGTTTTGCCAATTTTTATTTCCTAGAAACTTCTATATAATGAAGAGTAAGCCTTGCGCTTGAGTGGACAAAAGTCTTCAGCCATTTTGGAGTCACCTTTCGTAAAATATCCACATAAAATAGCTGAATGCCATGCTCTGAGCCATGAGAAGTCCAGAGACTTTCTGTTTATCTCCAAAGGACTTTGCTGCTGCTGCTGCTGCTAAGTCGCTTCAATCGTGTCTGACTCTATGCGACCCCATAGACGGCAGCCCACCAGGCTCCCCCATCCCTGGGATTCTCCAGGCAAGAACACTGGAGTGGGTTGCCATTTCCTTCTCCAGTGCATGAAAGTGAAAAGTGAAAGTGAATTCTCAGTCGTGTCCAACTCTTAGCGACCCCATGGACTGCAGCCCACCAGGCTCCTCCGTCCATGGGATTTTCCAGGCAAGAGTACTGGAGTCGGGTGCCACTGCCTGCTCTGCCAAAGGACTCCAGGGGAGGACTATCTCTGATTCACTGCTGCCAATGCCTCCATCTAGATTTCCTGCCCACTCCCTCCTTCAGAATCTCTCCTCCAACTTTCACTCTGCTCCATATTGGACACGACTCCTCCTTCATTTAAGTAGAAACAATATAAACAGCACTTTTCTTTGTACAACATAGAAGAGAACAAAAAGTAGCTTCAGTTTTAGTGTGTCTTGCAATTGCCATCTGTTCTCTGCCATTAATTTCTTAGAAATCAACATCTTCTCAGGCCATCTCTCTTGCATCTTTTGCTCTGTCTTCTCCTCTATACTTCAGAGTTGATCACAAAATCTCAAAACTCTTCTGTTTATGCTATTCAGAGGAACTTAATTTTCTTTTTGTTTTACCCTCCAAAAGGGAAGAAGATTTTTAATACATTCATTAAGGTTGTATTCAATGCAAAATTTCCTCTATTCTGACATAAACATGCTACAATAGATTGTTTAAAAATGAGATAAATAAAAATATAACTACTACAAAAATAAAAAATAGCCCACCTATCCTTAAAATATCTCATATAACATGCCAAAACTAATATTTGGTATCTGTATACATTAGACTTCAATATATACACTTAGACTTATTGTCTGAATTAGACCTATTTCATTGATTTGATCTTGACTTATCTTTTTTATTTTATTTTTTCCTAAATTAAACAACAACAACAAAAGACTACTGAAAGGAGACTGTGAGTAGTTAAAAAAATTACAGAGATAATCAGTGAATCCTTAAAAACTAGGCAAGCTCTGTGGTAAAAGGTACTGGGAGTTAGGAATCTTCACTCAAGGGCATTGCTATGAGGCAAGTGAAGTCCTGTCTTCAGTTTTATATCTCTGTGTAAATTTCAACCCTCAAGTGAGAATATATAATTGATTTGTCCAGCTTGGACACTAATGCTGAGCTTTGGAGCATTTAGTCATGGTCAAGTATTATGGGTATGAAAAGGAGAACTTAGAAGTGCTGACATGGCCATAGGAGAAAGTCCCTGGGAAATAGAAAGTCACACCAATTTGTGTCTACTTTTCCTGCAAAAATAACTTTGATAAGATGAATGACAATATTTTCATACACTTTAAAATTAGATATGAAATTCTTTCTGTTGAAACAAGTAAAGAAATAACTTTCACCAAAATAAAATTTCATTTAAAAATGAATAACCTTTAAAAACACCTGTTCAATCTGAAAAGAAGAGCCAAAGTAGGACACACAAGAAGCAATGTCAGACTAAACTTCCTGATGAACTTATTCACAAAGCAATGTGTATTAGTTTAGAAAAGGGAAAGCTAATCTTTCTAAGGTTGGTAACAACACAGGAGAAAAATGAAAACAAGTGAAAGACTGTGACAATTAACTGTAGCCTTCAAATAAAATGAAGATAGAAGTTTTTAGATTAGTAGAATACTAGAATTCATCTGTAAAATATTCTTATAATTTAATGTAAAATATTCTTAAAATTTACCTTTCATTTCTAAACACTGAAAAGGAAATATGCCCACTTTTTTTTGTATTTATAGATTGTGTCCTGCTTTTAAAGATGCCCTTTAATAACAAAAATATAAATGTATTCATTTTTCATTGACATATAATGAGTTTTGTATAATAAACTGAGTTATCCCAATTAGGCACATAAATCATGCTATATACCTTCATATATCTCATAGATTTGGCTAAAGAAAGCTGTGAAGCTGGAAAAATATATTTAATTTGTATTTGTATATGTAATTATAAAAACTGCAGTTTCTGAGGACTAAGATAATTTTACGTGTGAATTCTAGTTTGGTATTTACATGGAAACTTAAATCAGGTATTTATATGGAAAATTAAAGTTAAAAACAATTTGTTTAAAATTTCAGAAAAAGAAAGACAATATACACGGATATGCATAATTATACCATAATCATATTGAAGTAATTGCATTGTATCTAAGTCATGTATTAATAGAAGTACATTATAATTTCTATAAAACACAATTCCAGGTAAAATATATTAGAACTGCCTTGTATCAAGAGGTTTTGTTTGTTTTTTGCTCTACTTTTTACAGAAAACTTAACTAATATATGAGAATGATTAATGCAATGATAGTAATTAAAGAAAATATTAGTTTGTTCTTGCTTTATATATGCACAGTACAGAAAAGAAGAAAAACCACTTTCATAAATAATTTGAGAAATAAAAATGAAGACACATTGACACAAGTCAATTATTTCATGTTGTTAACAAATGATTTAAGAAATAAAATAAATTTTAAAAAGGAGACTTTAAGTTTGAAATTTTATTTTCATAAGAGAAGTGTTGGCTTAAATAATATTGGAATTAATTAAGCATCATCAGATACATTCAAAAACAAAAAGTTTTAGAACAGTATGCATGTGTGGGAGGTGGCATTTACATAGCATATCTTAAATATTAAGCTAGCTTTTATCTACATTAAAAATATTCCAGACTCTTTAATTGTTACATATGTATATGATATACATATATATAATGTCATATATATATATATATATATATATATATATATATACACACACACACATACACACACTTGGAAATTATCCGTGCTTCAAAGTACATATTGTGCACAAGGACACACACAGATAATAAAGATTTAAGATTTAACTTATATGAGAATTTTCTTTTAAATTTAAAATTGCATTCTCAACGAACATCTATCTATCTGCAGGCCTATAATATACTAGGATCTATGAGAGAAATAGAAAAGAATGGCCTGTATTACTTTATTGAGTAGTTTTTTCTATCTTAATGTTCTTTTTTTTCCCCATTTATTTTTATTAGTTGGAGGCTAATTACTTTACATCATTGCAGTGGTTTTTGTCATACATTGAAATGAATTAGCCATGGATTTACATGTATTCCCCATCCCGGTCCCCCCTCCCACCTCCCTCTCCTCCCGATCCCTCTGGGTCTTCCCAGTGCACCAGGCCCGAGCACTTGTCTCATGCACCCAACCTGGGCTGGTGATCTGTTTCACCCCAGATAATATACATGTTTCGATGCTGTTCTCTTGAAACATCCCACCCTCGCCTTCTCCCAGAGTCCACAAGTCTGTTCTATACATCTGAGTCTCTTTTTCTGTATCTTAAAGTTCTTAATGGAAGAAAATTTTCTGTTTGTTCATTGCCGTATGCCTCATGTTTACTGTGTGTGATCACCACAAAAGAGACATTTAATATCAGGTAAAAAGTAAGTGAATGAATGAAGCAAATTAGTAATATACTACTCAAGCAGATAGGGATGTGTGTATGATACGTGAGTGTGCTGTATGTGTATACCATTAAATTGATCAAATAATGTTAATTTATATTAAAAAATAGAAACCTAACTTTCAAACAGAATAACATTAAAGCCCCACTCCTTTACCTTAGTGGTCATCAACTGGAAAAAAAAAATAAATGGAAGTTTTAATTATTGCCAAGATGGAATAAGGGCTTCCCTGATGTTTCAGACCGTACAGAATCAGCCTGCAATGAGGGAAACCTGGGTTCAGTCCCTGGGTTGGGAAGATTCCCCTGGAAAAGTGAATGGCCACCTACTCCAGTATTCTTGACTGGAGAATTTCAAGGACAGAAGATTCTGGTGGGCTACAGTCCATGGGGTCACAAAGAGTTGGACATGACTGAGTGATTAACACATACAAGGTGCAGTAACAGGTCAAGCTATTCCTACCTGCAAAAATTAAATATGGATAAGAGTTAAGAAAACAATAATTTTCAAAATGATGAATATGATGCAATAAAGAGAAATGGCTCTGAGAGACAGGAAATGAACGCTGTAAGCCCTATAACTGTCCCCAGCTTACCGCCTAGAGAGTATTTCCAGACCTGTGAGTGAGAACCAACATGAGGTTGATGACAGAGAATTCAGAGTCTGGGGACAAAGAGTTAAGAGTTGTCCAAATGAAGAGCACTGGAGGAAGTGCACAGAGATAGAAATTCAGAAATCTGCTAAAGGTCTCTGTCTAGAATTTAGCAAACATATGTGAGGAAATTATTTGAAGCCAGAGAATGAACTACCTTCAAATAGTTAAGAGTTAGTAATGCCCAATGTTCACAAGCAGCTGGGAATAAGGCTTCTTCCTAACAGCCAGAGATGGAAAATCCTGTTATGCACAAGTATTTGGGAAGAGTATACTTGCCTCAGCAATACAGAATGATTACCCCTAGACTGATTGCTACTCCTGTGCTACCTTAAAAAAAGTAAAATAAGATAAGAATAGCATCTGAAAGGATCCAACTGTTTCTGAGTAACTGAACTATATCCCGGAATGATGTTCAAGAACATTTATAGGAAAGTAAAATAGAATGCAATGAGTAAAATTTCACTAAGTATAGCAACCAATCAAAAACTTACAGGCTTGCCAAAAAGGCATGAAAACATGACCCATAGTGAAGGGAGGGAATCAATAAAAGCAAATCAGAACAGATGTTAGAATTAGCAAAGACATTAAAATATTTTTGTAAACTATATTCTATATATTCAAAAGTTCAGTAAAGACATAGAAGTTACAGAAAATGCTGAAATTAAACATGTAGAGAGACAAACTACCATCTCTAAGATAAAACATTAATTGAATGGAGTCAATAACAGATTGGGCTTCCCAGGTGGTGCTAGTGGCAAAGAACCTGCCTGGCAATTCAGGAGATATCAGAAATGCGGGTTCAGCCAAGGGTGGGGAAGATCTGGAGTAGGGCATGGCAACCAACTCCATTATTCTTGCCTGGAGAATCCCATGGACAGAGGAGCCTAGTGGACTACAGTCCATAGGTCACAAAGAGTCAGATTTGACTGAAGCAACTTAGCACACAATAGCCAAGACTGCATTAAAAGTACGAATGAACTTTAGTGCTGGGGTCCAGCCTCAGAAGGATCCAGGGGTCCCCTCAGGATGAACAGCTTCGGTGAGAGAGAGAGAGAGAGACCAGACTGGGGGTGTGCAGCAGAGTCTGGTAAATCTTTATTTTTTTTACTGTAGCTTTTATATTCTTAGTTAGCACATTTTTAAGGGGAAGATAGTTTAATATTACATCGGCTTATCCTTCACGAAACCAGGGTGTTTTCTGCATACTTCTTTGTGAGAGTCTTGTACATTATCTTCTGGCCTTGGGGCCTATTGACATTTTATGACCTAGGTGAACGCCAAGCTGTTTTCCGTAATCTATTCTTTAATGAACACAAAGGTCAGTCCTTTTGCGGAAGTCACCAGTTAAATTTATCTAAAAGGTTTACCACACAAAGACTCTGAAGCTCCAGTGAGGCAGCCCCTGTTTAGCATTCCTGGTTAAAATTAACAATTCTAAACACTTATTTTTCTAAATCTTTAACTATAACCACTTTTAGAATAATATTTTTATGTTCTCTAATAGGGCTTCCTCACCTCCCAAAGGGCTCTGTGCCTATTAGGGCCTTTTGTGTGATCAGGTTCTTTATGCTGTTTATGATTAAGGTGTTGCGAGCAGTCATGTGCATTAGTATGCATTTGCCAAGCAGGCTAGGATGCCAGCAAAGGGGTCTAAATTGAAACACGCCTTTCATCCTGGATAATCTTATAGGATACCACTGTCCGGGGGACATATTGATTAAAGTTCTAAGTTGATTTCATTTGGAGAGAGATCAGGGAAGGCCTTCTATCTGTGTCACAGAAATTAGGGAGTAGTCTAATATAGCAAGCATCAGAAAGACAGATGTCATCTTTAAGGTGAGTGCCGGGGCAGCTTTTCGAATCCCTGAAGTCCTGATCTGCCTTGCTGCTCAGGTCTTCTCCTCATGACCTTGTCTTAGGTGGGATCTCGTGTGCTGGCTCCTGGCACTTTAGAGCATGGTAATTGATATTATACAAAATGAAACACAGAGATGAAAGGGAACACTTTAAAAATGAACAGAGTATTGGGGAGTTGAGAAAAACTTCAAGTGATGTAATATACATATTGGACTCAGCAAGAACACAAACTATTTGGAGAAAGAATAGCTGAAAATCTTCCAAGTTGGATAATTATAAATCCACAGATGCAAGAATCTCAACAAATTCCAAAAAGAAACATAAGATAACTATTCTAATGCACACCAAGTCAAATTTCTCAAAACCAATGTTGACAGATATAAGCAGCCAGAGACAAAGGACTTGTTACATGTGAAGAAACAAAGAAGAGGATGACGGCATATTTATCAGAAACAATGTGAGAAAATGGTTGAGTAACATATTTAATATACTGAAAGAAAAATGGTATCAACCCAGAAGTCTATAACCACTCAAACAATCTTTCCAAAACATAAGAAAAGAAAAAAAAAATGTTTATACACACGCAAAGGGGCTTCTCTAGTGGTTCAGTTGGTAAAGAATCAGCCTGCAATGTAGGAAACCTGGATTTGAACCACAGGTCAGGAGGATCCCTTGGAGTAGGAAAAGGCCACCCACTCCAGCGTTCTTGTCTGGGAAATCGCATGGGTAGAGGAGCCTGGTGGGCTACAGCCCATGGGTTGCAAGAGTCAGGTGTGACTTAGAGATTAAACCACCACCACCAACCACCACACGTGCAAAATCTGAAGATATTCATCACCAGCAGAACCACACATCAAGAATTACTAAAGGAGGTTCTTTAGGTCACAGGAAAAATTATCCCAGATAGAAATTTGGCTCTTGACAGTAGATTAAATACTGGAAATAATAACTACACTGGTTAAACTTATAAAATTTTCTTTCATATAAATATCCCTAAGGCATGATTGACTATTTAAGCAAAAATAATAACATATATTGTGTGTTTTATAATATATGTAAAAATAAAATATATTATCTCAATAGTACAAAAGTCAAGAGAGAAGAAATTGATATATACTATTGAAAAGTTCTTATACTATAAGAATCTACTCTTATGAAGATGATTTTTTATGATGTAATAGAAGTACCTTTCAAATGATAGTCTTCTGTACAAAAATAAGATGTACTTAGTGGAAAATAAACATTTCAAAACTTGTCCAGAGAAGCAGGCAACCCCCTAAATCTAGAGTGGAAAGAACAGGCTTATTGAAAGAGATATGGTAAGTCACTCTAGTATTCTTGCCTAGAGAATCCTCACAGACAGAGGAGGCTGGTGGGCTACAGTCCATTGTGTCACAAAGACTTGGACATGACTGTACAGCTAAGCACAGCACAGTACACAAATTTAGTCGTCTTGATGGATGTTTTTTATTTTAGTGGGGAAAAAATACATACTTTCATGTTAATAAAGACAATTGCTACATTTATTAGTATATACTATATGCCAGCTATTGGTACCACTTTTAAGGTTCATTTTTTTTTCTTTTTCCTTTGTTTTTTATTAGTTGGAGGCTAATTATTTTACAATATTGCAGTGGTTGTTGCCATACATTGACATGAATCAGCCATGGAGTTACATGTGTTCCCCATTCCTCTGGGTCATCCCAGTGCACCAGCCCTAAGCACTTGTCTCATGCATCCAATCTGGATTGGCAAGTTTCACACTTGATGATGTACATGTTTCAATGCTATTCTCTCAGATCATCCCACCCTCGCCTTCTCCCATAGAGTCCAAAAGTCTGTTCTATATATCTGTGTCTCTTTTTCTTTCTTGCATATAGGGTTATTGTTACCATCTTTCTAAATTCCATATATATGTGTTAGTATACTGTATTGGTGTTTATCTTTCTGGCTTACTTCACTCTGTATAATGGGCTCGAGTTTCATTCATCTCATTAGAACTGATTCAAATGTATTCTTTTTAATGGCTGAGTAATATTCCATTGTGTATATGTATCACAGCTTCCTTATCCATTCATCTGCTGATGGGCTTCTAGGTTTCTTCCATGTCCTGGCTACTAGGTTCATTTTTTAATCATCAAACAACAGTTTGATGTAAGTATATTCATCCAGCTCTTACAGATAATGAAGCTTATACTTGGTAAGTTTAGAGCTTGTCTAAGTCCACACAGTTATTAAGTCACTGAGCCAAGAGTCTATTCTGGATATGTCTGAATACAAACCATGTCCTCTTCAGTTCTCACAGTGATGCTCTTTAGATGACTAATAATTTGGGAGGTGGAAATGTATTTGGTAACTACTTTAATAAACTGGATTTACAAAAGGAAAGTCTTATGTGGCACAAACAAAGCAAAGACATTAACAACAAAGAAAAATACTAGAGGTAGCAAAGAGGTTGGAAGAGAATTAGAATAATTTATTTAACTAAATCTGTGAGAGGAGAAAGCATCAGTAAGGACGGTATGATCAGGGTCAAAGTTTCTAGAGATGTTAAGGAGAAGAGAGACTTTAAAAATTCTCTTCCATTTATCATTAGAAATTCAGTTATGTCCATACTTACTAAGACTAGCTCTTAGGTAAAATTTCTGAAGCCATTGAGTAGAAAAAAGAACAGAGACAAAAAGAGAGAAAGATGGAATAGATTGCAGGTACTGTACGTTTTAATTAAAATGTTTGAAAGGAATAAAATTTGGATGGTTGCCCAAAGAGAAAGGATACTCAAAAATGTTAAATTTTGTTGTTTATTTCAAGAAGAGACACCTTTTACATGTTTATAGATGTAGGGAAAAATGACTAATAAAATAAAGACAACATGATGGGACATAGCAGAGTGACTGAATCATGAGGGCTCCTGAAAAAGTGAAAAGAAATAGGTTTGTGATCAGTGGTGAAAGCTCTAGCTTCCAAAATCATAATTATCCTTCTGTCTCTGTACCTTAACAGAAAAATAACAAATTCTTTAATTTGTTATTAAAATTCTTTATTTTAATAAAGAATTCTTTAATTTATTCTACTTTAATTTATTCTACTTTCCAAAAGTGGCTAGGCAGTCATTGGTGCAATAGACAGTTATGAAGGAAACAACTGACCTTGTGTCTCAGAGCTCATAGTACAGTAGCTCTAACAGTTAAAGAAAGTTTATTCACACTACAGTTAGATACACAAAGAAAAATATTTTCCTTATTTCACTATACCTAAATTTATCCTTCTAGTTAGTTCCTAATCCTCTGACAAGGAGTAGGCATGTTTTGGTGTTGAGGGAAATTAGATGAATTCTGATTTGGTAATCTCAGGCCAGTTCATTAATTTGGATGATTTTTCTCTCAAGCTGGTATGTGCTGAGATGACTCTTGTTAAATGCACAAAATTTCAGAAGTATTTCCATTTCCCCTCTTTTAGATGTTGTCTGGTTATTTGGGGGACTGTGGGTACATGTGGATTATAACCATATGAAATTTCATGAGGGGAGCCACTGAGATCTGTTCAGCAGCCTTGTGATCCTTACTAATCTTTGCTGAGGTGTGACAGAACTCATTCCAGAGACTTGGGCTTCTAGAGCTCAAATCTGATGCTAATGTAACACATGGTCTCTGTCCTTAATTTAGACTATGCTCCTGTTGACTCATCCATCTCCTTCTGCAGACTGACTCTACCGATGTTCATATGTGTTCTAATTTTTCTCTAGCAACTAGTCTAGGAAGCTTGTCCTTCAGCCCTCATCTCTAAGGGCATTTAATCCCCTGCAACATCTGCTTCTGACATTGTCAATGGCCTCTGGGCTACAGTATTAGCTAAATTACTTGCCCCATTTACACACACACACACACACACACACACACACACACACACACACACTCACAGCCCCCTACACACAGCAGAACATGATAGATTCATAGGCCATTTGCCAACAGTAGGAAGCCAAGAGAAGACAAGGAGAGCTCAATAGGTCCTTATGTTTTCATTTTACAAGGCTAAAACTGCTTTAGTTTGACCACATGCAAGGAGGACTGTTGTTAAAGTCCCCAATAGAAGGTGAAATAAAAGGCCTATTATCCTTGATAGATTGAAAATCTTCCTAACAAGACTTTCTCCTCTAGAACTCAGGTCAGAAGCAGTCAGACATGTAATTCAAAACAGATTTATTTGTACAGGTCATTTTCATGGAAATTGGGAGATTTTCTCACTTGTTCTCATAGTTCTGAGACATCCTTTAAAAAAACAACTACAGTAAAGTAAACTGACTTGCCTTAAGATAAAGAAAAAGAGGACAATGAAGACATTTTGAAATGTTTGTCTCTCAAGTACATGGGCTTTTTACCAAGTATTTTCTAGTTAAAGCAGTGAAGAATATTGGATTTAAGACTGCAATCTGATCAATAGCTGATTTCTTCTTAGAAGTTCCCACTTTTTTTCTTCCCCAGGGTAGTAATTTCCACTGCTTTGACTTAGAGACACAGAATTGGAAGGGATATAAAAATGATATCCAAAAATAACATTTTCCAAATATCACATGCAGCCACCTCATTTGTAAAATTTTATATGTAGTCACCTCATCTGTAAAATTAAGTTAATAACAGTGCTTACCTTAGGATATATTCAAATTAGCATAGTACCTGCATTTAATATGGATAGTAAACAAAGTTGAAAATGAGGCTATGTACTGAAAGTTGGTGGAAACAGAGGGACTACTTGGTAAAAGTAGAAATTACTGAATTATCCTTGAGGAAAATTTTTAAGTATGAAAGAACCACAAAAAATGGAGTTGTGCAAACTCAAGGAATTAGCTGGACCCTGGTATTATGACTATATAGCATAGACGGAGTTTTTAGAGTCTTTGCTTCTCCTCCATATATTTTATGTACAGAAAAAAACCCAAAGAATAATTTGGTGGTAGTGGCCTAGGTTTTGGGGGGAAAAAAAACCCAGTCACTAGAAAAATATAAGAATATGGAGCTATAGGATATAATTGAAAGGGGGCATATAATTAACTGATTCTGGAGTAGGTGAGAGCACAAGTGAAGTTAGAAGGATTATATGTCATATATATATCCAGTCCATATTGTAATTTGGGGAAACTGAAAACAACTGTTCTTTGTCACTAATTTAATTATATTTTATGAATTGCATGATTGGAAACAAGTTTTAAAATTGTCTGCAGGCTTCTGCTGTATTCTGAACCATGAGAACTGAATCAGAACTGTAAAACTGTGCAGTGAATCTATGTTTTTAGCACTTTCCAGATGACAGCATGGATCAGAAATTTCTCGTGTCCCTTGTGAACTCTTTTAGTGACTGTTGTCATTGATTAAGAATATGCTGTGTGTACATAAGCATATTTATAAAATAAACTGTCTTCAGAAATCAGCCCTTTCTCATGCTCTCTCTAGTCTAAAGATATGGTCATAATCATATGACAGTTGTTTTACTTTTTCTCTTCTGTTGATTTGTACATCATGTAGATGTCAAGGAAGCCAGCCATTCACTCTTTATGTTTTATCTAGATTGTTAAATGTGCCCTCATATCCTTTCTCTAAACTCTTAGAGGTATGACTAATAAAGCAGAGTTAACTAAAAAGTCTTTTAGAGAGATTTTTTCCTTTTCAAGAACCATCTACTACTAAAGGAAAGAGGATACAACAGGCAAACTTCTATACTTAAAAAAGGCAAAATTATCTAACCAATCACTTTAATGGACATTTTGGTCATTTAATGTTATAAAATTAGAAGTTGTCATTGCAAATCTCTATTTAAGCATTTGAGTTGATATGAAGAAACAGTGAAAGCAAGACTCATTTTTCCAATATTTTAGGTTAAATTTTGAGGTTCCTACCAAGCACTACATTCAGTGAGGTTCTTCAGATGCAGTAGACAATCTGCTCACAAAAAGAACAATCACTATTTAAAATACAACTATAGAAAACATTTTGTTCAGTAATTCCTTATTACATAAATGCATTCTTCCCCAAATCTCTAATTCCAGAAAAAGACATCTGATACTCATACAAGGGAAACTGGTAATATGAGCTGTTTCTGCAATTAGCACTTGAAATGAACTTAGAGCAACCTTTCAGTGCATGCATTTCAAAAAGCTAGAGAACCAAGATTGCCAACAGAGGCCCATTGAGTGTTCTCAAATGCTGAAAGAAAATTACTCAGATTGTACTGCCAGCCAATAACTGTTAAATATCAGCATATCCCACCTTTTCTGTTGTCCTTGGAATTTAAAAGGTCAAATTCATATCATTGATATTAAAATTACAAAGCACACACATACATGTATTTCAGAACTTCAGCTTAACAGAGTGATGTGAGTGTTCAGAATGGCTTTGATTATCTGACACGTAAATAATTGTGATGGGCTTCCCTAGTGACTCAGTGATAAAGAATTGCCTGCCAATGAAGGAGATGCTGGTTCCATCCCTGGGTCAGGAAGACTTCCTGGAGAAGGAAATGGCAATCCACTCCTGTATTCTTGCCTGGAGAACCTCATGGACAGAGGAACCTGGCAGACTACAGTACATGGTGTTACAAAGAGTTGGACACGACTTAGCAATTAAACAACAACAAAGTAATTATGACAATTAAATAAAGGAAAAAGAAACTGGTGTGCTACATTTAACATATGTAATGGGTCTGTGTGTGTGTGCTCAGTCACTCAGTCATGTCCAAGTCTTTGCGACCTCGTGGACTATAGTCTGAAAGACTCCTCTGTCCATGGAATTTTCCAGGCAGAAACACTAGAGTGGGTTGTCATTCACTTTTCCAGGGGATCTTCCCAACCCAAGGATTGAACCCAGCAACACTATAGGCAGAGTCTTTAGCTCTGAGCCACCTGGGAAGCCCACTTGTAGTCGGTAAGGAGAGGCATTGCTGGGAATTATGGTAGGAACATGGCTCTTTCTATTCTCATAGCAAAGAAAACAGAGAGAAATAGGCATTAGGTACAAGAAGCTAGTACTACACTCTTGTTTACCTGATGAGTGGCACATACAAGAGGTAAAAGGAAAGATGACTGGAAACTAGAAATATTTTTAATTTTTAATGTTGAGCAACTCAGTATAAAAAAAATAACAGGTATCTCCAAAAGAATGTTTATTTACATATTCAGTTTAATAGAGAGGAGAAATTATATGCAATCCATTTGAATATGAGTGTGATATTACAGATGCTGAAATTTTAAATGTCCCTTTCAATTTAGAAATAAAATCATCTTTTTTAAAAACAGAAGATTCTCATATTGTGGCCCTGGCTCAGATGGTAAAGAATCTGCCCACAATGTAGGAGATCTGAATTCAATCACTGGGCCGGGAAGATCCACTGGAGAAGGAAACGGCTACCCTTTCAAGTATTCTTGTCTGGAGAATTCCATGAACAGAGGAGCCTGGCAGGCTATAGTCATCAGGTAGCGAAGAGTCAGACATGACTGACAGACTACCACACACACATGAGGCTCTAGTTTCATGAGGTGGGGAAACCTGGTTTTTTATCCATTTTTCTCCTGGCCATGAGGCAGGTTGCCCTTGTCATATAGATAGTGACTGAGACTGATATAGATGGATGGCTAAACACTGTACCATATTTTTCCCCACTGAGATAAATATGTATTCCCAATTTGCTGCTGGCAATCACTGGGATTTAATGGTTAATTATGATAGTAAAGAAATCTTGGATGCAATTGCTTTTATAGAACATAAAACTTTAGTCCAGACCCCAAATAATAGATGTTTAATATAATGTAAACATTATAAGCTGGTTACCAGATAAATACGCTAACTTAAACATTACTATATATAGATGATTTTGAAAATTTTTATTCTGTGTTCAGGCAGGGAAAAAAACCTGGTATGTTTGGCCTCAGGGATATTTTCAAGACTTCCAGAAGAAAACAAGAAAGCCTATCCTGAATGTGAAAGCAAAATTGACTTGCGTGCACATTGTGGAGAGTAGTTTTCAGTTTGTTCTTTCCATCCTAACATTCTGCAATTATAATTTACACTCATGTTACTCAAAATATAGTCTGAAGACCAGAATATTGCCATCAAACGGGAGTTTGCTAGATTATGCAGACTAACAAGATTCATTTCAGACTTACTGATGCAGAATCTGCATTTTAATAAGGTCCCTTAGTGATTCCTCTGCACAGTAAACTTTCAAAGTATGGTCTAGATTATCATTCTTTATACCTGCTAGACTCTAGACTTTGCCTTCACCTTCAGGGTTATCTCAGGAATCTGAGTATTTGCTTTTTTTTTTTTTTTTTTTGGTTTTCTTTTGAAATAAAGCCAAAAGCACTAGACTCAGAATAAAGTCTGACTTGTCTCTTTTCTTTAAGTGTGTATATGTGTGAAGATGCCTAAAGGAAAAAAAAAATCACACATATACTTAGGCTTTTGTTTTAAATACATGACTATTCTATCTGATGTTTTATCCCAGAAGTGAGAAGGAGAGCTACTCAAGGCAGAGGGCTTATCCCTCAGTTTCACCCATCCAACCAACAGTAGTTGGAGAACACCGATAGAGAAAAAAACAGAGCTTATTTCATCCTAAAGTTCTTTCAAATCATAAAGGGGTTCTTTCTACTGTCAATGGACAGTTTGCAGCATGGGCTCCCAGCCGTGACATCAGGCGTTTCAGGAAAGAGATCTTTACCGAAGTGTCACGTAAATGGCACTGGCCTGTATGGCCGTGGTTCTTATCAGTTGAAGCCAGATGTGCTCAGCTGTTTCACTCTCCACTTCACACCAGCCAATCAATTAACCTTGTTCAAAATTCAAAGCAGCAGTCAAAACTTTCAGCAAAGTGCTTATACTTTTATGCTTATGCCTTCCATCAGTTTAGCGAGTAGTTCTTGGATACTTTCAGGCAAGTCTTATTTCAGGTAATAGGCTAAGAGAGATTTCTTAGCATTTCCCCTGACACAGTCATAAACCTTTGAGTGATGTCCTTACTTTCTTCCTATTCTCAGTGTGCATCTATAGAACATAAAGAGAGTATCCCATGGTATATCTCAAATTTTCAAGGATTGTGACATGGAAGGTATACTCCTTGCTCTTTGAAAACAATTGCCATAATGTCATTTTCTAACAGAATATTGGGTTATTTAGTACATGAGGTATACAGAAGAGCTTGTCAAAGAGATCTTATGCATAGTAGTTACAAATCGCCAAGTAAACCATAGACTGGATTTATATTCCTTATATTTTTGTACATTAAGTATTGTCTCTAATTTTAAGAAATATACTTCAAAGGGAATATCTCTCATAAATTGTCTTAAAGATTTACTTTCTTTTTAAGTAAATAATGTTTTGCTTAACTTCATTCCCATATAAAGTAGATAAAAATAAAAACAGTTTCATAGCCTAGGAGTAAGTCTGATAACTCCACCAGAAGCAACTAGGAATGTTAAGATATCTCAGTCCCAGTTGTAAACACTGTTTCCCCTCATCAGTGTCATTATGGACCTAAGAACGCCTGTATCACTGTGGTGATTCGACTATCAGCTGAATTGGCACTTCAAAAAGATATATTAAGATACTATTCTTAAAATGAATGATGTAAATATGCCATTTTCATTTTAGTTGCTTAGCTTATTGCAAAACCACTGCAGAAGTTTTTGCTCAGAAGACTGACTTCTATTTTTAGTTTACTATATGTGCTTAAGCACTGGCAAAGTTTTCCAAACTAATTTGTATTTGAGAAATCTGGTATTTAAAGAATATTTAAAGACAAATACTTCCTCACCAGAGTGAATCTCTTCTAGTATTCAAATATAAAATTCTAGACTATGTGGTCTGTTTTCTGGAGTGGAAACCTTAAAAAATTTATCAGGAGGTTTGGCTCTCTTGTATAATACAAAAACAAGATATAGTAACCCCAATTATGAAATACATTTGAATGCTTAGCATAGTTTTTTGCGAGTCTAAGTGTAATCTATCATTACCTCAAGTCTCTTCTTTCTCCAGTTTATGTGCATTCTTGTGGTTGAATCAAGTTGATTATATGTCTATTTTTCTCAGAACATAGCAAACCTACATGAACCTTTCTTGGGATACAAATACATTTAAGATAATATATAAATCATTGTTTGTCAAACACGAAGGCAAACTTAAGCTCACTATCTGAAAACACTTAAAGACTTTTTTTTCTTTAACTGTCATTGTCTGTTATAAGGTGATTGTTAATGTGCCTTGTTAATGAAGTTTAATCAGTTCTTAGCAACTCAAGGCTATAAAATGGTCCAAGTAGAAACAGCTTTGGGGAGCTGATAAGGTAAGGAATAGTAAAGGCCATTCTAATTTCCCCCATTCTTTGTTCATAATCCACAAAAATTTGATCATGAAAGATGAACTGAAATTGCTTTCCTGAAAAGTGCGTATAATTCTTTTCAGCATTCCTCAGGAGCCATTCAAAATTCTGGATGAATTAATTAATAAGTTTGTGTAAACTTGAAAACTTAAACTATGTAAAATAGTGATCAATTGATATTTTGTGCTGAGAAGCATCAGATTTGTTATGTTTTCTCTTGTCCTATTTTCTTTGAGGGAAAAAACAAAATGTGTTGCTTAATATTAGCAATATGCAACCAGACACCACAAATTTAGCTGATACACTGTGATTTAAAACTACATCCTCCCTTTATTTATTCTATTAACTAGCTGGCTTAGCCTAGTGTACCAGAGATATTTGATATTATGGTATCAACATTATCATTCATTTATTTATTCTCCCAAGAGAAAAGAATTCTGTCTCTACTACATGTCATAATTTCTTTGAAATGTCAGTGTCATCCCAGTGGTGTCTCCAGGATAGCAGTCACAAGAACTCTGAATTCTCCATGGTTTTTGGTGTATATTTGTCAATATCAGGATAAAAATAGGATGACAAAAATCAGCTACTGAAATATTAATTGAAGACAGCATTTTAAATATTCATAAAACTATTTTAATTATCATATGTATCAATATAACAGATATATGTGTCTGCTTCAGTTCACACATGTATGTAAACATTCGACTGCCTCAAATATATCCAACTTAAAAATCTTCATTTACTTCTGATTCATTCTTTTTTTCTGAATTATTATACTGCTGATTTCAATACACACTACTCTTGACAGACCCTCTCTTGGTCTCTTTCTATAGTAGTTCAATATGCTGTCAAATACTCTCCTCTGCTTTAGTTTATTTGCCTTATTCAAACCAATTTCTTCTCTCTCTTCCTCTCTCTTGCTCTCACAAACACACACATACCCAAAGAAGCCATTTTAATAAAACATAAACATGACCATATCAGTCTGCTACTTAAAAAGTCTCAGTGATTCCTTATTCTCTGATAAAGTTAAAATTCATATACTTCAGCACCAAAAAAACTCTCTAGATATATTTGTGATTAGTCTTTTGTTTATCTCAACTCTTAACATGCATTTTCATTCTTCATTAAGTACATTGCACAGCATAGACACAGGAGTATTATTATTATTTTCTAAATCTTGTCTATTTGTGGAGTATTACATGTATTTTAAGTTCTTTCTCTAAGGAGAAAAATCATCCTTCAAGGTTTTTACTATTTGTTTTCTGAAAAATAAATCATGGGCTAATTTATTCAGTCAATCCATCAATTATGTTTTCACTAATTATTTAGCATGTATCTATCATGTGTCACACTACAAAGCTCTATTGTATTTAAAAAAGATATGAGAAATCTGCCTTCATGGAGCTTAGAACATAATAAAGAAGAAAACCCATAGGAAAATTAGTGAACAAAAAAGATAGCATTGAAAATTATAAGTTCTGTAAAGAAAAAGAATAAGGCCAGAAAAACAAAAATGGGTAAGGTAGAACCCACTTTAGATTGAAAAAGTTAAGGCTATTTCACATCCATGCTGCCCAAGACAGGAATAAGCCTAGTGAGAAAAAGCAGCTCAGCAGTGCATAATTCCAAAAAAGAGTGTCTGTGATATAGATGGAGAAGGTACAGGACTTAAAGCAGTGAAGTCCAGTAGACAATATTAAAAGGTTTCATTTAAAAGGTGGTGGAAAGACACTGTAGGTCAAGGAGAGCAAGTAGATTACTTAAAAAAAAAAAAAAAAAAATCTCCCATATGGAAAACAGGATGAATGGAAGCAAGAATGGAAGCCAGCAACCAGTCAAGATACAACTACAATTGTATAAGATGTAGATGATGCTGGCTTTGGTTAAGTAGATGGAAGGCAATGGATATGCAAAATGGGGGCATAGTGAAGCCTTCACAGAGCAATAAAATTTGTTGAATTAATGTAGAAATTAGTAAATAGACAATATAAAGATCAGGGCTAAAATAAGAAGTGATTGCCAAGTTCATTTTAAATATTCTTGAACTTCTGAGATGTCAAGCAGAAGGTGAAAATACACAGATGGAATCTCTTTGGTCCTTCTTATGCTTGGACAAAAAGTCATAGAAACAAGGAGAGAAATCATGCATAACCTAAAAGTTAGAGTCACAGTGTACCTTTTGCTAAAGAAGCAAGTAGCCTTTATGGGCACTTGGGTCACCAACTCAGACAATGAGGGTAACATTCCCCTAAACTGAAAAGATTGTTTTGTAGGGAGTTAAATCAGTACAAGACTTCAGAGCCCAGCTACAGATAGATGAAGATAAACTGTCTGATGGAAAAGACTATAGAAAGTCTTTTTACAAAGCTTACAGTTTTAATGGAGCTGTTCTAAGTAAGTCAGAAAATGTGTGCAGATATAGTTCTAAAACGTCCCTGTGGAAATCAACCTTTTCGGATTGTTTTGTTTTCAGATTCAGTTATTATAACCAGTGTTGCTTAGAAGAAATATTAAGTAAATAAACCTTATTTCCAACCCTTTACTGTTATATTACCTGAGGAAGTTCACCTACAAATTTAGTTCTGAAGGTCAGCTTCTGTAATTTTGAAACCACTTGCTTTTTCTCATTCAGTGTCATATGTGCATGCATTGTGCTCAGCTGCTTCAGTGTCCTACTCTTTGCGACCTTATGGTCTGTAGCCTGCCAGGTTCCTCTGACCATGGGATTCTCCAGGCAAGAATAATTGGAGTGGTTCTCCATGTCCTCCTCCAGGGGATCTTCCTGACCCTGGGATCAAACCTGTGTCTCCTGCATTGTAGGCTAATTCTTTACAGCTGAGCCAGCAGGAAAGCCCACAATGTCATATACGTAAAGCTTATTATTTAACATCTATCTAATTCAGTTCCCCCTCCCTCAACCGAGCAAATTTTGCAAATAAACATGGCCTACTTTTTATATTCATCATGTATTTTTTTTTTTGCTAAATATAGTCATTTAATCCTAATGCTGAAATAAATAGGCAAGCAGAAGCTTAATTATATTTATTGAAGCAAATTGTTGCACATGATTTTTCCAGTATGCCTATGTAACTAGACATATTATTTTAAGTATATTTTGTAGTATTGTATAATTTTTAGAAAAAAGACTTTTCAATTACAAGCTAACATTCTAGCCAAAAAGGATGTATAAATTTTAGTTACTAAAAATAACTGTCTTTACCCAAATAGCAGGTGCATAATTTTTAAAAAATAAGGGGATTATGACCTATCCTATCTTGTATGATTGCTCCAAATTCCAAGTGTTTCTTTCAACAAGAAGCTAAGAGTTTCTCCCTCCTGATCAACAAACCTGCAAGATTAGGGCTAGTTCACTCTTGACTAGAAAGACAAGCTGATGAAATTTAGGGTGATTTATCAGGGTGATTTATACCCTAAAGCAGCTGGTTACTTCCAGTTTGGAACTAATCAGGCTCATTCCACACATTTTCAGGGCCGGGAACAAGAATATAAATGGAGGCCCATGATGTAGACCTAAATAAAGCTATAAATCAAGTCAACAAACTACTTAATAATTATGCTCTATTCTCCTTCTTTGAAAAAATATATTTTTTGTAATATTAAATATTTTAGTTCCTTTTCACCTTTTACTCTTTTCTGAGCTCTATATTCACATTTTTATTTTTCACTAGTGCTTGTACGTATACTCATTTTAGATATTTAAAGGATTAAACATAAAATGTAATTATGTTTTGTTACTTGATGTTCAGTCACTAAGTCATGTCTAACTCTTTGAGAGCCCACAGATTGCAACACACCAGTCTTCCCTGTCCTTTACTGTCTCTCGGAGTTTGCTCAAATTCATGTCCATTAAGTCGATGATGCTATCTAACCATCTCTTCTTCTGCTGCCCCCTTCTCCTTTTCCATTCAATCTTTCCCAACATCAAGATCATTTATATTCAAAGTGTAAAAATTTGAATATATTTTAATCAAAATATAATAATATAATTAATTAAAATTTTTTAAAAAATTCTTTTACTGTTTAAAATAACTTTTTATAAGATATTTGAACATTTCTATTAAAGGGATTTCTATTAAATTTAATAGACAATGCATTAATTGTAACTGAGAAAATAAAAATTTAAATAAAATTATTTGAATTTGATGTAACTGTTTAATCAACTATAAGTATTTTAGAAAGAATTAACTGTGATTTTAACATTCATTGTGTATATAAAAGTTAGTTGCACTCTATAGGTTTATACAGAGATTGCCAAACGTTTTGTGTAAAGGACAAGATAGCAAATTTTTTAAGTCTATGGGCTATACAACTCTGCCACAATTATTCAACTCTGTCAATGCAGTATCAAAGTAACATATATAATATATATGAATAAGTGTGACTCTTTTACAAAAAGAAACTTTCTACAAACAGATAGCAGGCTAGATTTTGCCTTTGGGCCATGGATCCTTGGCCTAGAATTACACATATACAAATGTAAGATTAACTTGTAATATTTAATATTGGTGCATGTCTATCCAGCTGTCATATGCACTATTAAAATGCTAGAGTAATTCATGAGTACTTTCACAACAATTTATGACATGGGGAGTTAAAAGAAGATAAATGGAAGAACCTATTTAAATCTATTTCAATCATATTACTGAAATTAAAGATTTGACAAGGTAATTAATTTGACTCTTCTCTTATAAGCATTTGTGTGGTTCAAATTCCTTCAGTCTGGCCCTGAGGTAAAGGAAGCAAACCTTTGGGGTATTAAGAAGCAAGTTGACTTTTGTTTAAGAATACAAGCAAGAGTGTGTGGCCATACCACCTTGAACATGCCCAATCTTGGAAGTTAAGCAGGATTGGGGCTGGTTAGTACTTGGGTAGAATGCATGCAAGAGATGTAGAGAATGTTCCTTGATTATTGCTGGTCATAGTAGGAACAATTAAGTATTACTAGTAAAACTGTGCAAGTCCTAAGAGTCAAATGCTGAGTGACCAAGGTGCCCAGGTGTTTGCTAGTATTTTTGTGCCTGTGTGCATGTGCATTCTTAACTGATTGCAAGTGGACACAGCAGATTAAAATATTTCCAGATAATAGCCTCATAGAAGTTTGACTGAGTCTAGGTTCTGTTACATGTTACCTGTGGGACCCTGAGGATGTTCCTTAGAATCATAGGACTCTAAAAATAACTTAAACATCACTTATTCTGATTATATGCACACAAAGGACTTTCATTTGATCTGAAAAATAATAATAATTCAATACTTATTTTTTGAAACAGATCTCTCCACTCTCCGATTTATTGTTTAAAAAGCTGACAGATTAGTTTTCTCCAAACATCATGTTTGCACAATAGCAGAGTGGATAAAATAAAGGTGAGACCATAAATGTAACAGAAATTCAGGCTCTTCCTTCCAAAATATGATTCAAAAATGAGCTATATAATATCACTGCATGACATTTTATGTGCACTTCTCACATCACTCTGAGCCTACATAGAGCTGCATTATTACTGGTATCTGTGATTCAAACAGCATTCCAAAACATCAAGCTCCCAGATAGCTGCTGTGGATAAAAACCACTGCTATGGATAACCATGCAAGGATAGGACAGCACATATGTAAAGAATGCCACAGCAATGAGAGTTCTCTATTAAATATCAAAGTATAGGCAAAATCATTTAAAATTATTCATGGAATGAAGAGAAGTTTAAGTAACAGACATTTAAATGTGGTAGGCATCCAGCTGAGGACTACCTTTCCTCCTGAATCTGTAACAAGAGCCAGATTTCACTGGTGGTCAGGGTGGCTACCAGATACAGAAGACCCTTCACCAAGATGCAGAGGAAACACAACCATATGCCAAGTACTAAACTAATTTCCACTTCATTCTTCCTGAATACTAATAACTATCAAGGATTATCAGATTAGGAAAATGGGGTTCAGAAAGTTTGTTTATGTCAAGATAAATGTCGTTAATCTAGCTCTGTTTAAATCTAAAATCTCTACTGTGCAGCTGAGTACTATAAAGCAATCATTGAATGGAATCAGAGTGATTGAGTTGTAATTGCAAATATCAGTTACTACTGGGAGAACCAGCTTAAAAGCTCACTGTGAAGTGGTCAGAGAAGGTCCCTCTAACTCTCCCTATTCCAGTGACTCTGGGGCCCCATTTCTCCCAGTTTGCAAGTTGTTCCATTCCAACAAATACAGATTCTCAGTTGGTTTGCTGGGAGAAAACACAGCTCTATTAAATTGTTAGTGACCTACTGTGGTCTTGTTTCTGACTTGGAAGATACCAGTAGTTTACTTCTGGACCCATTTTTATATTTCCAGAAGATATTTTAAAAATTTCCTTTGATATTCAAAGAGACAAATTACTAATGGTGAAATTAAAGGAACAGTAAGGTTAAATCTGTGAAAGATGAGAGATTTTCTGATAGATCTGTATTATATTTGTAATAGTCAGTGTACTTACTTGCAAGGGAGAATCACAAGTGAAGTCGCTCAGTTGTGCCCGACTCTTTGCGACCCCATGGACCAGGCCCCTCCAGCCATGGGATTTTCCAGGCACGAGTACTGGAGTGGGTTGCCATTTCCTTCTCCAACAAGTGTTCCTACATTAGGTATTTTGAGTAGGGAAAAGGGAGTTTCCATTTTTTATATCTTTAAGAGGTTGGTGATTTTTAGCACAGCACATAAATTGCATGTACCCTTTTTTATTATTATTTGCAATGTTTCTATTGAAAATTATACTCCTAAACTGAGGCTACTCAAATTAAAAACTCTGTAAATGATTACAGTCTTTTGCAAGCAAGGTGAGCTAAAAGTACTATTCCTTCAGTTTAAAAAGTCAGGTATTAGCAATAGGAAAGAAAAAAAAAAACTTTGCCATTGCTTCCACTACTAAAAAAAATGTTATGTGATCTGATGGTTAAGTCAGATTTTGGATTTAATATCCATTAATTCCATGAGAGACAGCACTATTTCCCAAACTTATAATGATCAGATGGATAATGTGAGAATTTCTTTCAATTGTATCTTTCCATGAGAAAGTGGTAGCCTCTCATGTGTCATTATAAAGGGCACCTTTAATTCCCTTTCCTATACCTTCTTGGTATTTACATTTGTAACATTGCACCATAATTGTATTTTATAAAGCCCAAGACTCATTTAAATGCCAGAAAATTACGCCAAAGGGATTTCATTTACCACTGGCTGTGTAGGGGATAGAGTTATATAACCCCTATTAATGCTAATGGGAGCTCATGAATAAATCTTCAAGAATACAGAGAAAAATGTATCCCATGAAGGACATGAAATGAAGACAATAGGCTCACTAGAGCAAAATTAAATGGCAGTTTGATTTCTGAGCTAATATGTCATAAAAATAGAAGTCACTTGCCTTTAAAATCACTTAAGAACAGTGATTTCTTTAGTAAGAATTCATGTATCTCTTTGACAACTTACCTGATATAATTTGCACAAATAAAAAATTTTATTATCAGCAATTACCTATGGATTTCCAATAGTGACGACCTGAGGAACATTTACATTGTATCTTGGTTCCTTGTAATTTTCTTTGAGTGAATATCCAGGTAATAAAATACATTGTTTTAAATATATTACAATGAAATCATATACTTGTAGTTTTAATGCTACAAATTAAAAGGTACTACCTATATGACCTTCCATAGATACTGTAAGACCAAAACATTTTTATAGGTTTATTGGCAAATTGTACACCTATTAAAAAAAAAAAAAACACGGTGGGAGTCTTTTTAAACTAAAATACTAATATAAATATTATACAAGTTATTCTCAGGTTTTTAATGTTAAAAAGCTATGTACTGTTAAGATTCAAGCTTTTTATTTGGATAATTCTTGTGTTTAGGTTTGCTTTTCTTTTTCAGCTCAGAACTAAATTGTTTTTGTGGAGCACTGAGATTTTTTACATAGCTGATTTTTAGTGTTTCATTATTTTAATAGAAGAGTCTTCATATATCATGGAAATGAAAATAAAAGTACATTTAATGTCAAATTTATGTATCTTAATCTAATTGCACTTTTTCAAAATTGGTTCTATATTAATTTATTAGCATTTACTAAAATTGAACTTTCTAAATAGGTCAATAAAAATGAATGACTTTTGAATATAGAATATCTTTTACTAAAAGACATTTAAGTCAGTTAATTTCTCTCAAAATAATGGGTAATTTAATATTTCAATTATTAGGATTTCATATACATTATCCATTTTCCTATTCCACTTGCCTTTATGAAATAGAAGTTTGCTGAATAATATATCTCAAATTTAAATGCTATATGTATAAACAGATTAATAATAATTTATAAGTTATGTGCAAAATAGCTTTATTAAAATACATCTGTAAAGAAGTTTTTAACTCTTTTAAATGACAACAACAGCAACATCAAGATGAAATATTAAAACTGTAAGAACACAATACACCTACAACATATTTTAGGCTGTACTTTCAAACATATTATTTGAACTTTTTAAACATAAATTGAATATAACACTGGGCATATAAATTGTTTGCTAAGATTCACCATGAGCATACCCATCAATTTGCTTCTTAATAAAAAGAAGTAATGCTCAGAATTCCCCAATCCAGGCTTCAACAGTATGTGAACCATGAACTTCCAGATGTTCAAGCTGGATTTAGAAAAGGCAGAAGAACCAGAAATCAAATTGCCAACAACTGCTGGATCATTGAAAAAGGGAGTTCCAGAAAAATCATCTACTTCTGCTTTATTGACTATGCCAAAGCCTTTGACTGTGTGGATCACAACAAACTGTGGAAAATTCTTCAAGAGATGGTCAGACCACCTGACCTGCCTCCTGAGAAATCTGTATGCAGGTCAAGAAGCAACAGTTAGAACTGGACATGGAAAAACAGACTTGTTCCAAATCAGGAAAGGAGCATGTCAAGGCTGTATATTTTCACCCTGTTTATTTAACTTATATGCAGAGTACATCATGAGAAATGCTGGACTCGATGAAGCACAAGCTGGAATCAGGATTGCCAGGAGAAATATCAATAATCTCAGAAATGCAGATGACACCACCCTTATGGTAGAAAGCAATGAAGAACTAAAGAGCCTCCTGATGAAAGTGAAAGAGGAGAGTGAAAAGTTGGCTTAAAACTCAACCTTCAGAAAACTAAGATTGTGGCATCCAGTACCATCACTTCATGGCTTTATTTTTTGGGGGCCTAAAATCACTGGAGATGGTGACTGCAGCCATGCAATTAAAAGATGCTTGCTCTTTGGAAGAAAAGCTATGACTAGATAGCATATTAAAAAGCAGAGATATTACTTTACCAATGAAGGTCTGTCTAATCAAAGCTATGGTTTTTCCAGTAGTCATGTATGGATGTAAAAGTTGGACTATAAAGAAAGCTGAGCACTGAAGAATTGATGCTTTTGAACTGTAGTGTTGGAGAAGCCTCTTGAGAGTCCCTTGGACTACAAGGAGATCCAACCAGTCCATCCTAAAGGAAATCAGTCCTGAATATTCACTGGAACAACTGATGCTGAAGCTAAAACTCCAATAATTTGGCTACCTGATGCAAAGAACTGACTCATTGGAAAAGTCCCTGATGCTGGGAAAAATTGAAGGTGGGAGTAGAAAGGGCAACAGAGGGTGAGATGGTTGGATGGCATCACCAATGCGATGGACATGAGTTTGAGTAGGCTCCAGGAGTTGATGATGGACAGGGAGGCCTGGTGTGCTGCAGTCCATGGGGTCACAGAGTTGGACATGACTGAGTGACTGAATTGAACTGAAAACAGAAGTAGTAGAAGAATTGGAATGTCAGATGTCATCTGGAGGCAATATTCATGAAATGCTTGTACTTAACACTCAAAATATAATGAGTCCTAGGTACCTCACACCCAAATTTTCCATGGGCTAGACTTGTTGATGGTAACACAAGTTCAAGGTGAAGAATAAGGCATCATATATGAAAGATCATTGTTAAAACAAATATTACTTGATCCCCAAAACAACATAGTGAAAAGAGAAAGGTTTTTTAGGGTCAGCTAGCATACCTTGACTCCTAGATAAGGTATTTAGTAGCTGCGTCACCTTAAGTACATACTTACACTTGCTTAGCTCCAGTTTGCTCTTTTGTATACTGGACATATAATATCTACCTTTTAAGGTGATTAAATATAGAGATCCTTTGTTAAATATTTTTTACATAGAAGGTAACCACTACATAACAATTATTATTCAAGTATGTGCTGATTATACATAGTAGGTGGATAGTAGATCACGTTTTTTCATCTTCCCTAATGAGAGCAACACATACCAAATTGATATCAGCACTGCCTGAGTTCATGAAGTTTCACATTTTTCTACCTTTACTTACCAGTTCTGAAATATCTCTGATTTATTCAATGAGATCAGCACCTGATTCACCAATATCATACATAGCAATCTTATCTCTGCTGTTTTCAGAATCGGCTTCCCCACTCTACATTTGAAAGGCACCTCTAATAACTGGAGGAATAGCCATTTATCCTGAAACTTCCTAGTGAGTACTTTGGGCAGGACCCAACCAATTAATCATTATATGCAAGCTGTTGAAATCAAGAGTGAAATAGTTAACTATTCATAGAAATAGAGAACAATGGACTATTTTTTTTTTTTTTTTTTTTAGAAAATAGTAAACAATCTTCTAGTTCCAAATGTCTCTAACCAAGAAAAGTAAGAAAAAGACAAACAAACAAAAAAACCTTTCATCCTGGAAACCAAAACACCATATACTTTAACAGCCCAAGTGAGCTCACTTAAGATGAATGAGGATAGTTTGTGACCCCCCTTGAAATCTGCTTTGCCCACTACAGAGCTGCTACAATATCTCTTTTAAGGGAAGAAACCAGTACATTGGGTCTGGCATTGCTTAGATAAACAGAATGTTCATAGTGGCAGTCCCAGCCTGTTTGTAATTGTTTCAGTCACTCAGGCATGTCTGACTCTTTGTGACCCCATGATCTGTAGCCCACAAGGTTCCTCTGGTCATGGGATTTCCCAGTCAAGAATACTGCAGTGAATTCCATTTCCTTCTCCAGGAGATTTTCCTGACCCAGGGATCAAACCCATATCTCTTGCATTGGCAGGCTATTTTTTACCACTGAGCCACAAGGGAAACCCTAAATCTATGTAATTACAAAGGAGAGGTGCTTTTTGCTTTTATCAATTCAACTTTTTTGTGAAGCCAAGTGTGGAACCCTGAAATACCACAAGGAAATAAGTAGTAATGAACACAAAATTTCATCCACACTTTGTATATTTACAAGCCAAATCTTCAACTTTCTCATGAGTCTTGTTTCCCTTCTTTTCAAAGAAGATATAATCAAAACAAAATTCTTTAGGAACTCTCCCATAATCTCTTTGATGTAAGAAAAGTCCAGCTGCAATTTATTCCCTCTTCCTTTTATCTCCTGGGAAAAGGAGAAGTTGACTTTTTAACCTAGTCTTAGCTTTTACTACAAGGAAGAAAAAAAATGTGTCATAAAGGATGAAATAAGGGTGATGAAGAAATTTTTCCTTGAATACTATTGCAAGATTCTATCTGGTCCTTCTATGTATCAAATCTAATGTATTTTAAAGAAACATAAAATCTCAATACTTGTTTTTAGATTCAACAGAATAGGCATATATCCCTTATTGTGAAGGTTTTAATGTAAAAAGGAATGCAATGAGAGCTGTCTTCTAGAAGCTACAACTTGCTTCACAAAGATCATCATGCTTATAAAGTGACAGTGGCTTGAAACTTGTACCAGAGTCATACAAGTCATCCTCCTATTGAGGAGGCAAACTAAATGTTTATATGGTAGCAAAGCAAAGGGTGATGACAGATGGTGAAAATGTATAAATATTAGGCCAGTAGCACTGGTACTAATGTGTGTGACCAAAAGGAAAAAGTGACCATATGCTAGGTAATCATCTTTTTCATTCAGTAATTATCTTTTCAATATGCTTTATGGATATAGCTTCATTTTGCTATTTTTAGTTTGCTTTATCTATATTATAATCCACTTCAGTGTTCTTGCTTGGAGAATCCCCATGGACAGAGGAGCCTGGTGGGCTACAGTCCATGGGGTTGTAAAGAGTTGGACACAACTGAGTGACTAAGCATAGGGCTCAGTAAACAAAGATCCATAAGATATACTGACCTGAGAATATATAAATATTTAAAACAATCTCTTTTATATATGGTTTCAAGTGAAAAAGATTGGTTTTAAAAATGAGAGCTTGTATATTGGGAAAAGATACATTATAGCTGCCCAACTACTCATTGTTTTCCATTAGAAAGAAGTGAAAAAGAACTAGATGCTCAAGAAACTGCTTTAAAGGATTTGGTTCTCAGTAGTCTGAGAGATTGTTATAATTACCCTGTTAGGGATGGTCCTTTGGAGGACTATAGATTTTATTCAAGTCTATTTCCAAAGTAATTTTTGGATTTAAAAGTAGAATAACTCAGTAAGTGTTGTTCTTACTGGGAGTCATTCCAAGTCACCGGAAGCTTCCATACAAAGACAGTATTTAGAAAACAATGAATAAAATCATCCTTTTAAATATTTCTCTTGATTGGAAGTAGTTCAATTTATTCTGGATGCAGATTACTGTGAAAGAAATACTAAGTTAAACTTCCTTAATATGGCTTGCTCTTGGGATCTCTACAAATATTTTAGACTAGTGTATTTTGACATTTATTGGCATGTATATATGTTGCTTTATACTGTCCAACATCTTTGGCCCCTTCTCCTAGTAGTAACATCTCATTTTGTTTGGGGGACCTGCATCTCCCCACTCTAGCAATGTGGAAGGCTTATCCTATAGTCACTTGGCCCCTACTCAAAGAATAAGTAGTTGAGACTGTGCTATCATTCTGTTCTTCAACACTGAGTCAGTGTCAGATTCTTTCTTGGGCATTTTTCTTAGATCCATTTTGGTTATAGATACATACATACATGAATACAATGATAGTTGAAGAGATTGAAAACAGTACTAAGAAGGAAGAAGAAAAGTGAGATTAAACATGGCTGTGCTGCCCTCTCCAGCTCTTGGGGAGTTTCTGCTTCTCTTGAATCTTTCTTGAAATTTCACTGCATGAATTGTCCCAGTTTCCTACCAATAAATCCTATATTTTCTAAAAGTAGTATGATTTTCAAACAAAAATTATTTCTAACATAGAAATCATTCTGCCTAAGCATCTGATGTTACTATAATATAATACATTTAGAGTACTTTGGGCAATATTATCAAAATCATAGAGTAGGATGTCAACCTCAAAGGGTCAAAGCATTTAAAATATTTATAAGTGTAAGAATTAGATAACAATCTGGAGATTGTGTTCAGAATATTCATTGTTATTTTGAGATATGGAAATAATAATTGTTTATTAAAAATAAGCATTAGGATTAGTCCTTCATATTCATTGCTTCAAGTGGAATCTGTATTTGTGTGAAGTTCTGAACTACATATAGAAATATAGAATGTTACTAGCTACCTGTGAAATAGTTTTATGTGATTTTATATCTTCAGTTACTAAAGAAACTGAATTACAGTTTTGCTGTTTCTGTTGTTGCTATTTCATTCTTAAAAAGTTGAGAATGAAATTCTTTGCTAATTTGTGTAACACTCACTTTAGCATTTTTCCAAATATTATTATTTAACAGTGTTTATCTTATCCCCAACTTATGGTAATGATGTCAAAATTAGTTGTTCTAGTCTTTATGTTACCTAGAGAAATTTAACAAAGTGCTTATAACATAGGCACTGAGTAAATGTTAAGTATAACTTTTAATGAACATGCCTAAACTTTGAAGATATGAAATGTTAATTGTTTTTTCTTCCTAGTCAATTACCATTGTCTGTGGACAGTGTAAATCTGAAAAATACACTGCATATAAATGCACCATAAATATTTCATGCTAAACAAAGAAGGTAGAATAATCTTACAAAAGGTAAAATTCTAAAAGAAAAAAAAAGTAAGAACTAAAAAGCCTATTGTTTTTATTCTAAGGAGTAAAATGGTATACTATAAATGTGTCAAAGAACTCTTTAGAAAATAAAAGTTAAAAGTAAGTAAAATATCAGATACAAGCACCAAAAACAAAGTGCAAGACAATTTAATTTTGTAGATAAATAGAAATTGTTTATTGTCACCTTTTCATAGCAAAATTGACATGTTTGGTTTCTGGAAGAATAACAATTTAAGAAATGTATGTGTTATTTTGCAACTCAGTGTGGATAAAAATGAGTCCTGTCTTGGATTTAAAATCACAATGTCTCTAATCTGCATTTTGTGAAGATTACCAACCCGAGGATGACAAATGCATAACAACACTACTCTAAACATGTATGTGAGCTGGAATCTCACCCAGTTCTGTCTGCCCCTCTATTTTCTTTCACTTTCATTGTATTTTCTTTACTTCTAAAGTTATGGAGGTTCTGATGGTAACAGCAGCAACAAATAAAGTCTACAATGAACCATGATTGCTCAGGTCATACAGGAAACATGAGAAGGGAGGATGTGATAAGACAGGTAAGTTACAGCTTAGAGAAAAGGCAAAAGGCTCAAACTATTCCAACTCCAAGTTATTTCCATTTCCCATAGCAGGTACCACATACTGCATGAATGAGCCTTCCAATGATTTCCACCCCAACATTAGAGACAACTTGGCACACACTGAGTAAAACATAAATAACCTTATCATTATCTTTACAAAGAAAATCAATGTTGTTTTTAAACCATTAAATTTGATAGTAGTTTTTACATGACACTAGGTAGCTGGAGCACAGAAGAGTGATTTAAATGACTATGGACTTTGCTTCAGAAATGATGAAAGGCATAAACACTTGAAAAGACATATTTAAGCTTTCAAAGATGAAGAAAATTATCAACCCATAATTATAGAAGCAGGGAATACATCCTTCAAGAATATGACAAAATAGACATATTTAGGTCAAAAATATCAATAGAATTTGTTCCCAGCAGAACTTTACTACTGGAAATATTTAATGCAGTGCTTCAGACTGCTATAAAAACTCGGATCTTTAGCAACAAAATAGAAGTATCAGAAATTCAAATAAATTTGGCTGCATAAAACAGAGATTACCATCTTTATGCATAATATGGAGATGTCATATCTTGGATAACTATACCATAAAAGATGATGGAGTTAGGATAGACTAAGAGTTGTGAGATTTTTTTTACTTTAAGTGAAAGATTATACTATTCACCCTAAATGGACTGCAGAAATTAGAGGATTGATAATATAATCCTAGGTTAATGAACAAGTCAGGTTGTTACTCAACTGGTTGACTGGACCTGCAATGGAATCTCAGTTTGGTCAGACTCTTTGTCTCAGCCAGGGAGGTTCTTTTTCTGATCACATTCATGCAGTCAATAATGAAAACAATGCTGAAACTAGAACATCACAACCTTTATTCACTGGCCAAAGAATGGATAGTTCACAAATCAACTTTTCAACCCAATTGAGGTGGAGACATCAAATATATAGAAGAGCTGAAAGTAAAAAGGAAAAATTTTGGAAGAGTAGGAGGAATATTCATGAATTATCTGAGAACATGGGTGTGGTTTGGATCTGGAACCAATGCAACCTTGAAGCTTAAGCTTTGTTAATTACCTACCAAATCCACTTCTAATCATGCAAATCTGAACAAGTACTCCCAAGTACCATAAGAAAAGTGGAAGCAAAAGTCCCTGGAATTTAAAGGAATTACATGGATTCAGACAATGATAACATCAGCAAGAGCTATGATAGACGAGAAGGTAGTGGCCTTTCCTCTAATTTATAAGCACCGCATTGAGATCCTTGTGTGACTCTGTCTAGTGAAAAAAGATGAAGTCCCAATAATTACAGCATTTTGTTACCAAGGTTATTGCCCCAGAATCATGCCCCTGCTCCTCTCTGGAATAGAAACCAATTATTCTTATCTAAGTTCCAGGAGGAAGCTGCAAAAAAGAAAAAGAAAAATAAATAAATAAATAAAAGAATTGGTTAGAACAACTAGGACCATGATGGAGAAATATCTGACTTCCAGTAGATCTCATCTCATTATATATGCTCATGTTCATTGTAATACATTAGCATGCTAAGTGACACATCCACCAGCACCCTGACAGTAGAAGATTGCCATGACAACAACTGGAAATGCTCATACAAGGACTGAAAAGGGGAGAGTTGCATTGGTTCCAGCTCCAAACCACATCAGTGTTCTCAGATAATTCATGAATATTCCTCCTACTCTTCCAAAATTGTTTCTACTGGGAATATAGAGACGCTCCCTATGGTATCTCTTATTGAATAAAAGTAAGCAAGATACAAGATATAAGAACTTTCTCCCCATTTTCCTATGTTGATTAACTACAAAAATTGTTTGAATTATCGGAGTTTCAGTTTTCTCATCTGTATAATCGCAACACTTTCTAACTTATAATTATGATGAAGAGAGAATATAACATAATTACAGTTTAAAGACCTATCTGAATTCTGCAAGAAACATTCAAAAGGAGCCTATACTAAAATTGGATTATTATTAAAAGCGATGCTTCTTACACCTGAAATAATTAATAAAGGCACTTTATGTTATGATAAAATATGGCTTCACTAAGCACAGGAAAAAATAAAAGTGTTTTAATTGAATGTAGGATTTTCATAACTGAAAGAAATCAATTTTGCCAAGCTATTTGTATATGCAAAGAATAGAATTCATAAACTGAAATTAGCTAAAGGTCAAGCATAAAATGAATCAGTTCTTAAATACTAATTAGTGCTTTACCAAATTACATGAGAACATTTATGGATACAAAACTGAATAGTAAAGATTAAAAATGGAGAGTGTGGGTAGACTTAATAATTTATTCCTCCCACACTAATCAGGATTTCTGACTGTTCCATTTCTCAAATGCAACTAAATAGGTTCTCTTCCTTCTCTTCTTTTTTTTTCCTTTGTGAATAAGACTGTTAATATAACTTTTAATTCATCTATGTTAATAACTAAAGGGGAAGTATTCATAATTGAGAGGGGAAACATTTTAAATTAAATTTAAAAGCTTTTTTACTTGTTTATACACCACACTTCATTATCTTCATTATTTTGTGTCAATGAAGTACTTTGTTCCAGAAAACAATGAGTTCTCCAAATAGTCTTTTTATTAGATTCATTATTCCCCCATGGCTTGCTTTCAGCACGACAATTGCATTTGTAGTTAAGGTCATTTGCATATATGACTTGAAAACTGAGATAATTGCAGTAAGCTATAAAAAGATTATTTTAGGATAATAAATTCCTTTAGGAACCGTCTCATTCGTGCGGCTCAATTTGCTGACATCAGTTTCATGATGTGCAAATACAGGAGGTACAGACAAAATCATAATATGCATATGGTTGTTTCCTGGAAAGAACCACAGGAACTGAGATCTCAGAGGAGCTGAATCTAGTTATAAAAACTAGATTCTTTGGGGGAAGAGAAAATAAAACCCCCCAAAAAGGTTTTCTGATATCTCTTCCTATGATCACTTGACCTGGAAGAACAATAACTTGAACCTACTTTTTGCAGATCTCTTTCTCCAACTTCCCCTCCCCCATTTTAGAACAGTTTTAGATTATTAAAATATTAGCAGTTTCCCCAGAGAATTCTGTACCTTTTAGGAAAGGATTCCTTTCAAAATATAACTGCTTTCTGATAATGTACCTGCTCACCCAAGAGTTCTCACAGTGATCAACAATGAGATTAAGATTGTTTTCATGCCTATTAACACAATATCCATTCTAGAGCTCATGGCCCAAAGAATTTTTATGACTCAAGTGCAAGGAGATCCAACTGGTCCATCCTAAAGGAGATCAGTCCTGGGTGTTCATTGGGAGGACTGATGTTTAAGCTGTAACTCCAATACTTTGGCCACCTGATGCAAAAAACTGACTCATTTGAAAATACCCTGATGCTGGGAAAGATTGAGGGCAGGAGAAAGGGACAACAGAGAATGAGATGGTTGGATAGCATCACTAACTCAGTGGACATGAGTTTGGTAAACTCTGGGAGTTTGTGATGGACAGGGAGGCCTGGTGTGCTGCGCTTCATTGGGTCACAAAGAGTCGGACACGACTGAGCGAATGAACTGAACTGAACTGAACTGAAGACTATAGCTTGCATAGATAGTGGTTACACTGTTGTATTTGGGAAAAGTCAACTGAAAATTTTCTGGACAGGATTCACCACTCTAGATGTCATTAGAAACATTGGTGTTTTATGGGAAGAGTTCAAAATTTCCACATTAACAGGACTTTAGAAATGATTAATTTCAATCCTTATAGATGACTTTGAGGGATTCAAGAACTTTTCGTTATTCATTCGCTAGTTGTGTCTGACTCTTTGTGACCTCATGGACTGCAGTGTGCCAGGCTTCCCTCTCCATCACCATATCCCGGTGTTTGTTCAAACTCACATCCATTGAGTCAGTAATGCCATCCAACCACCTCATCCTGTGTCTCCTCAAGACTTTAGTGGAGGAAGTAATTGCAGATTAGAAATAGCAAGAGAACTAGAATTAGAAATGTAAACTTAATATGTTTAAGGATTACTAAAATCTTAACATAAAACCTTACCAAATGAGGAGTCTCTTCTTATGGATTATCAAAGAAGTAGTTTCCTGAGATGGACTCTACTCCTGATGAAGATGCTGAGAAGATGACTGAAATGACACAAAAAGATTTGAATATAACATAAACTTAGTTAATAAAGCAGCAGGAGGCTTTGAGAGGATTGACTCCAATTTTGAAAGTTCTATTGTGGATAAAATGCTATCAAACAGCATTTCCTGCTACAGAGAAATTGAATGTGAAAGGAAAAGCAATTAATGTGGCAAATTTTATTGTTGGCTTATTTTTAAAAATTATTTTTAAAAATTACCACAGCCACCCCAACCTTCAGCAACCATCACCCTGCTCAGTCAGCAGCCATCTACATCAAGGCAAGACCCTCCACCAGCAAAGACAACAACCAGCTGAAGACTCAAATGATGGTCAGCATTCTTTAGCAATAAAGTATTTTTAAACTAAGGTATGTACATTGTGAGGTTTTCAGGATATGATGCTATTGTACACTCAATAGACCACAGTATAGTATAATGTAGACATCATTTTCATGTGCACTGGGAAACTAACCAAAATGACTTGCATTATGGTGATAATTGAAAAAGTGTGATATTTTGATAATTGTGTGATTGGAACCAAGTCTGTGGTATCTCCTACATATGCCTGTAATTTCCTTTTGATTAGTGTTAGAATTGTGTATCTTTATTCATTCTTTTACTTTTAATCTATCTGTATCTCTTTTGCTTAAAGATGACTTCTTGAAGACAACATATATTGGTTATTTTTTAATCACTTTGGCAATCTCTGTTTTAATTATGCAGTTATACCAGTCATATCAAAGTGATTGTTGGTATGGTGAAATTAGCATCACCCATAATTGTACTTGTTTTCAGTAGCAGACTTGTTCTTTGTTTCCTTTTTTAATCTTCCCATCTTCATTTGCCTTCACTTGTTTTAAGTGACCATCTCATACGATAACATTTTCTCCCTTCTCTCAATATATCATTTATCCTTCTTTTAAAAAAAGTGATTTAAACTAAGTTTTCTTTCAGATAACATTGTGCAACTTCATGGGTAGGCCTGGTACCTTATAATGGAATATTCACCACCCCTCCCTATGTCTCATATAATATTGCTGTCATTCATTTCACTTATTCATTTTCTTTTTTTTTCCATTTATTTTTATTAGTTGGAGGCTAATTACTTTACATCATTACAGTAGTTTTTGTCATACATTGAAATGAATTAGCCATGGATTTACATGTATTCCCCATCCCGGTCCCCCCTCCCACCTCCCTCTCTGCCCTATCCCTCTGGGTCTTCCCAGTGCACCAGGCCCGAGCACTTGTCTCATGCACCCAACCTGGGCTGGTGATCTGATTCACCCTAGATAATATACATGTTTCAATGCTGTTCTCTTGAAACATCCCACCCTCGCCTTCTCCCAGAGTCCACAAGTCTGTTCTATACATCTGAGTACTTATTCATTTTCTATAAAGACCAAATATACTGTGATTATTATTGCTTTGAACAAATAGCTATTAGATCAATTAAGAATAAAAACAGTAAAACATTTTACTTTACCTTCATTTATCTCTTCTCTGATACTCTTCACTTCTTCATGCATATATGATTTTCAGACCATCTACATTAGTGGGTGATTTTTTTTTTCCTTCTAGAACTTTAAATATTCACTCCATTCTCTTCTTGTTTACATTGTTTTCTGACAAGAATATTTTGTAATCCTTATGCTTGAACTTCTCTAAGTTGATCCCCCTCCTTTGACTGCTTTCAGAGATTTTCTTTGCTTTTAATTTTTCTTCTGTTCCAATATAATATGTAAACTTATATTACAGAGGTGTAAATTTCTTGGTATTTAGCCTTCTGGGTATTTCCTGTATTCCTGAGTCTATGGTTTGGTATCTGTCATACATTTTGAAAAATTCTGAGCTATTGCTGCTTCAAATATTTCTTCTGCTCCTTGCTTCTCTTGCTAGTGTTCCAATTATGCATATATTTTATCTTTTATAATTATTCTGAAGATATGGGATATTCTTTTCTTTTTTCATTGTCTGTTTTTATTTGCTTTAAAATTTTGGAAGTTTCTCTAAACATTATCCTGAAGCTCACCAACTCAATTTAACCATGCCCAGAGTACTAATAAATGAATGAAAGGCATTCTTCATTTGACATGGTATTTTTTATTTTGAACATTTCTTTTTGATTCTTTCTTAATGTTATCATCTCTGCATATATTATCTCTCTATTCTTTTATGCTATCTAATTTTTATCCCCTTAACCCTTAACATATTAAAAATATCTATTTTAATTTCCCCTATCTGGTGATTTCAAGATTTGTGTTATCTGTATCAGGTCCAAATGTTTGCTTTGCTTTTTCAGACTATCTTGTCTTTCAGTATGTGTTGTAACTTTTTTTGAAAGCCATGTCTGATGTACTGGGAAATAGGAATCAAAGCAATTAGTCCTTTTATTTCAAGGATTTATGCTAATATGTCTAGAAGTTGGGCTGTGTTTAATATTTATAGTTCTGTAGCTGTCAAAGACTTCAGTTTACTGTAATTTCCTGATGTTTTTCCACTTTCTTTATCTTTTTGTTTCCCTAAAGTCTCTGTAAAATATAGTCAGTATCTTCCAGCTCTCCTTGTTCTAATCTGTTGATGTTATATTGAAGTCCTATTTAATAGGGACTTCCCCTGGTGGCTCAGTGGTAAAGAATTTGCCTGATAATATAGGAGATGTGGGTTCAATCCCTGGGTTAGGAAGACCCCCTTGAAAAAGAAATGGCAACCCATTCCAGTATTCCTACCTGGGAAAAAACGTGGACAGAGGAGCCTGCTGGGCTACAGTCCCAGCAGGGGACTGGTCAAAAAAGAGTCAGACATGACTTCATGACTAAAGAACGACAATACATGACAAATAATGCCAAAGAAGGATATGATAAAATATTACACCTATACTCTTAACAACAGAATCCAAATATGCATTAACTTTAATTTGACAGTTATTGAAATATATTCATGTGTGCATGATCTTTTAAGTGAAAGTTGCTCAGTCATGTCCAACTCTTTGCGACCCCATGGCCTATACAGTCCATGGAATTGTCGAGGCCAGAATACTCCAGGCCAGATTTCCTTTCCCCAGGGGATCTTCCCAACCCAGGGATCAAACCCAGGTCTCCCGCATTGCAGGCAGATCCTTTACCAGCTGAGCTGCAAGAGAAGCCAAAGAATACTAGAGTGGGTAGCCTATCCCTTCTCCAGTGGATCTTTCTGACCCAGGAATCGAACCGGGGTCTCCTTCATTGCAGGCAGATTCTTTACCAACTGAGCTATCAGGGAAGCCCACATGCTCTTTTAAAGTGGTCACAAAAGAACGTTTCTATTTAACAAGTAGAAATTGCATTACAGTTTTGGTACTTTGTATATTTTAAGGAGAAGAAAGAATTTCAAGTAATATATTGATTTTAAAATAGCAACTTTGCAATAGGACAATGCAGCATGTCAATAGGAAGGAAAAATCTCTGAAAACTTCATCCATATTTAGAGTTTCAATGGAAAATAACTGTAGCACTCTTTGAGTCTATATTCTCAGCACAGATTTAAAATGTCCCTCTCTCTATTGCAGGAGAGAGGTGGAGGAGAGAGTTCTTTGGTGGCTGCTCTCTGCTGATTAAAATACAAGAGAGAAGAAGAAGAAGAAACAAATTTGCTCAGTCGTGTCTGACTCTTTGGGATCCCATGAACTGTAGCCCACCAGGCTCCTCTGTCCATAGGAGTTCCTGGGGCAAGAATATTGGTGGGTCACCATTTCCTTCTCCAGGGGATCTTCTCCACACAGTGATTGAAAATGGGTGTCCTAGCATTTCAGGTTTCTTTACCATCTGAGCCCCCAAGAAATTCTAGGAGTCAATTCTGGTGGGGACTGTGAGGAGGGATCCGAGTCTGCTCAAATACAAAGCTATCTGACCAACTTTAGAAAGAAACCAGAAAAACAACATCTTCTGATATGGATTTTGTTGTCAATTAAAATATGCTGATTTAATGGATAAAACAAATCTTATAGATATGAATGTAATGCTTATGTTATAAATTATGATGTTAATTTCAGAATGCATCTTTGGAACAAGTCTGCTAAAAGGGAAATTTGGTACTGAACTCTTGAATTGACAAAATGAAAACAAAACTTAGTGAAAAGTCAAATATATTTTGACCATTGAAATATAAAGTTACATACACACACAAATATATATATTTCACACAATACATCTACCAATAATAAGCATCTTTACTCTGCCCTGGTATGGGGGGTCATGCATACTAGATTTTGTTTAACAGCTGTGTGAAAAGCAAGTCATCAACTGCTTTGCCCATGGGTGCATGATTTATTAATTTGAAATTTAGAATTTGTTTCAAATTAGACGAGAGAGAGAGATTAATAAATATTGTAAATTATCATCTGGCATGCTTTGTAATGTGCTCTAGTATTCCAGCTTGTGACCTCTCAGAATTGGAGGGACTGGATATAAGTCAGAAAAAATAACTGAGGAAACAAAGACTTTCCATTTTTATTATTATAGCCTTTGGGATTGATACCCATTTCAAGAAATGTTTACTAGAAATTTAAACTGGATTACTTATTATTTGTGTACATAACTAAGAAAAAATTAAAAAAAAATAAACTGGATTACTTATTATTTATGTATATAACTAAGAAAAAATTATAATTACAATTATACTTTTGATTTGAGAATTTTAGTTTTGTTGATTTAGTCATTAATATAAACTGCTTTGTTTCTTGTAGTTTGTTTTAAAAAAAATGTGTGATTGGTTTATTTATAGGTGCAAGTAAGAAATGAGATTCTACTTTTCAAGTTACATTTCAGTCCAAAAAAGCAAGAGAGTTCCAGAAAAACATCTATTTCTGCTTTATTGACTATGCCAAAGTCTTTCACTGTGTGGATCACAATAAACTGTGGAAAATTCTGAAAAAGATGGGAAGACCAGACCACCTGACCTGCCTCCTGAGAAGCCTGTATGCAGGTCAGGAAGCAACAGTTAGAACTGAACATGGAACTACAGACTGGTTCCAAATAGGAAAAGGAGTATGTCAATGCTGTATATTGTCACCCTTCTTATTTAACTTATATACAGAGTACATCATGAGAAACGCTGGGCTAGAGGAAGCACAAGCTGGAATCAAGATTGCCGGGAGAAATATCAACAACCTCAGATATGCAGATGACACCACCCTTATGGCAGAAAGTGAAGAAGAACTAAAGAGCCTCTTGATGAGAGTGAAAGAGGAGAGTGAAAAAGTTGGCTTAAAGTTCAACATTCAGAAAACTAAGATCATGGCATCAGGTCCCATCACTTCATGGGAAATAGATGGGGAAACAGTGGAAACAGTGGCTGATTTTGTTTTTTTGGGCCCCAAAATCACTGCAGATGGTGATTGCAGCCATGAAATTAAAAGATGTTTACTCCTTGGAAGGAAAGTTGACCAAACTAGACAGCATATTAAAAAGCAGAGACATCACTTTGCCAACAATGGTCCATCTAGTCAAGGCTATGGTTTTTCCAGTGGTCATGTATGGGTGTGAGAGTTGGACTATAAGGAAAGCTGAGCACAGAATTGAAGCTTTTGAACTGTGGTGTTGGAGAAAACTCTTGAGAGTCCCTTGGACTGCAAGGAGATCCAACCAGTCCATCTTAAAGGAGATCAGTCCTGGGTGTTCACTGGAAGGACTGATGTTGAAGTGGAAACTCCAATACTTTGGTCACCTGATGAGAAGAGCTGACTCATTTGAAAAGACCCCTGATGCTGGGAAAGATTGAGGGCAGGAGGAGAATGGGACACCAGAGGATGAGATGGTTAGGTGGCATTACCGACACAATGGACATGAGTTTGAGTAAACTCTGGGAGTTGGTGATGGACAGGGAGGCCTGGCATGCTGTGGTTCATGGGGTCCCAAAGAATCAGACATTATTAAGCGACTGAACTGAACTGAACTTGAATTAAAGCCTTCATGTTTATTGGAATAGTCTGAGCCTCTTGGTCACAGGCCAGATTTCTTTGCTGTGTTTTAAACCATCAGTACGGGAAATAAGCTATGTAAATAGCTTTAACTGAGGAGGTAGGGATTGTTTCACTGAAGTATAGCTGAACTTGATTCCTATTCTACAGAATAACTTTGAAAATTATCTGGACAGCATTTACTAAAATATTTTGTCCTAAGCAAAACGTCAATGATATGAGACACTATGTATGACATACAGTGAAATCAAAGAAAAAAAGAATATGAAAAAAAAAGTGTCTTGGGTTATTATTCTGGTAGAAGTAGCATTTTCCAGTGGTTATGTACAGGCTGTTAATTCAGGCTATTTTATTTGTTTAATTAATTTAAACAGTTTCTCCTCAGCTATAATGTTTTTAAAGGCCTTTATTACATATAGAGATATTGCGATTGTATGTTATTTTTAAGGGCTCTTCTTTATGTACAATGAAGTCTAATAAACTCACATTATGTGAAAGATGCTCATCAACACAACACTCTGCCAAACTAAACTCACTATCTCAGTTTCTTCTTTTTGCTATTCAGATTTGAAATATAGCCTTTGGTTACTTTTCAGTAAGAAGAAACTGTACTTTTTTTTTTTTTTTTTTGGCTTCAAATAAAAGAATCAAATCAAACAGTATCTTTATATTTAGTTAAAAAGATGCAGATATCAACTGTGAAGAGCTGATAAAATTGGCTCAGAAGTAGACTCCTTTTCTTTTGTAATTAAAATTAATCTGCTCCAAAAATCTTTTGTTCCACTGAAGGCACCATATTTTAACAAATCTATCTTTCTTATGTCTCAGCCTGATGATGTATTATATTAATACATCATTAAAGAGACAGCTCTCAGAAATGATGTATTAGTACAACACATCACTGGAGAAATCAGTAAGGATGCACGACTCATTAGACTTCATACTTATCTTTGAAGAAATGAGTTTCTTGAATGTGACGGATCACAACAGTGGCACATTTGATTACCAATAAATTATCCCAGGCAGTTAAAAATAAACATGCACAGAAAAATATAATGAAGTCTGAGGATTAGGATTACCTATTTTTGATAACAGTCCAAAATTATAAGAAGGCCCATCTAAACAAAGCTGAAGAAAGAAGGCAAAAAAACTTAACAAAAACATTCTTTAAATCTCTAATATCTAATATCCTACCTATCATTCTTTAATAGATTTAAATAAGGAAAACAGTGCTTTTTCAATTCTATCCCTTTAACATCATTCAGTTCAGTTGAGTTCAGTTCAGTTGCTTAGTCGTGTCTGACTCTGTGACCCCATGAATCGCAGCACGCCGGGCCTCCCTGTCTATCACCAACTCCCAGAGTTTACTCAAACTCATGTCCATCGAGTCACTGATGCCATACAACCTTCTCACCCTCTGTCACCTCCTTCTCCTCCTGCCCCCAATCCCTCCCAGCATCAGGGTCTTTTCCCGTGAATCAACCCTTCACATGAGGTGGCCAAAGTATTGGAGTTTCAGCTTCAGCATCAGTCCTTCCAATGAACACCCAGGACTGATCTCCTTTAGGATGGACTGGTTGGATCTCCTTGCAGTCCAAGGGACTCTTCAAGAATCTTCTCTAACACCGCAGTTCAAAAACATCAATTTTTCGGTGCTCATCTTTCTTCACAGTCCCCTCTAACATCCATACATGACCACTGGAAAAACCATAACCTTGACTAGATGGACCTTTGTTGGCAAAGTAATGTTTCTGCTTTTTAATATGCTATCTAGGTTGGTCATAACTTTCCTTCCAGCATTAACATCATTAATGCTTCATATTTCTAAACTTCAGGCCTCATGGGACAATCTGTACCTAAAACAGCATGACTTATTACAGAATTATATTACCAATAAGATAAATAATTCACTGTAGGAAAACATAGAAATTTAGATTGTCTTTCCTTTGCCTTTAAACAGTTAACAAGCAAAGTCTTTAAAAAGGGTGCTGCATGCATAAAGCATGGAGATTAAACATTAAAATACAAATTAACCAATACTCCTAAAGCCAAGCCAAGCCAAAAATCAACAATCAGAAAATACTTTTTAAAAACTGTTTTCCCTACAACCACATTTCTATATTTCTTCCATTGTATGCTTCTCATTTTCCTGTCCATTGGTCATCAAGGCTTTTATGAACTCCTAAACTGCTTGTTGTATGGTGAATGGTGAAGTGCAAAGAAAATGTAAGATAATAACATAATTAAAGAACTCCTTCTTTCCATTTATTTAACTCCTCTTGCAAATTTTCATTAAAATTTTACAGCAGTTTGATTTTGTAGGTGAGTTACAAATGTTATTTTCTGAAAGAAAGAATCTGACCTTACTTGGTCTAGTATTTTTACTGGAAAAGATAAATATTCAGAAATAGGGCTTCCTATAAAAGATGAGATAGTGAGTTTAGTTTGGCAGAGTGTTTTAAATCAACTTTATATATTAATTGACAATTTGGATTCAAATAACTACTCCTTGGAATTGCTATATGTGACAGTATCCATAATAATCCAGGTGGAAAAATAATACGTTTTATAATGCAGAATTTAAAGAAAAGCAGTCTTTAGTTACATCATTATTCTGCAATGCTTTTAAGGCATCATTAAAACTGTGTGATGCACATTAAGGTTCAACTATGCCTCACCTCACCTTCAGATTTTGCATACTGTGTAAAAAAATTACTTAATTAGCATTTCTGAAACAACCATCAAATTAGAGTTCGATAAAATTAGTCATTCTGTATACACACATTTCTAAGCCTTTTATTTAATTTTAAAAGGCAAGAGAAGATTGATGGACATTTTATTCTATTTTGTAAAACCACTTATTTTAGGGAAATGTATAAAGAATTTTCTGTTTGCCTTAGAAAGTTCTTGCTTGGCCCTCAACATAGGCCTTAGTTATAGTCTCCTCAATTCAAACAGTTAAAGGTTTTCTCATCTGAAATATCCTTTTGTGTGTACTCTGAACCTATGTGGCCTGCACCCAGCTTTAACAGTTAGCTTCCTTATGATACTTCTCTCTTACTCTAGAAACAAATTGAGACTAATCCAGGGGTTTCTCTTAGCCAAAGTCCTTTCCCAGAATTTCAGCAGATTGTAACTAAATGAATCAAGCAGGTGAGCACTGCCAAAAAAAAATAATTTTAATTCCACAAAGTTAAGAACTACATATGAAAAAACAGAATACAGAATGAAGTGATAATTTACCTACTCAATAGAAAGATGTTTCCTTAAGAGCCTGGCCTACATCTAACAGAGAATGTTTGGACTAAGTTTGCATTTGTTATATAGCAACTATGGAGTTGTTGATATTTGTATAAATTTTATGTAAAAGCCAGCAAAAATTAGTGAGCTAGTCAGTTTAGGTACTATTACCTTAAGATTAAAATTTTATAATGTCAATTATAAAATGTTGATGCCAAATTTTTTACATGCAGATAAAAGGCATTTGACTGAAAAACATATTTTAACTACTTGTCAACTTTCCCCAATGATTCCTAGTAGTATTTTCCTGAAATAGTGTTGGAACTTTTTAGAATAATGGCATCTATGGTAAATGTCTCTCTGTAATTTAGTGACCAAAGGTAACTTAGCCTTTTGACTAAATGAAATCAAAGTTAGCACAATGCATTGATTCTACTGGTGATCTAAATAAAATATTTCTATATATTTTAATTATTCTGAGATTATGGATTTTCTTAGTGTCCCCTCCCCAAGCCTATTTCCTAATAAGTATCATCAAATACACTGACCTATATTAATCCTTGGGCTTCCTAGGTGGCTTGAGGACTTCCCTGGTGGCTCAGAAGATTAAGCGTCTGTCTGCAATGCAGGAGACCCGGGTTCAATCCCTGGGTTGGGAAGATCCCCTGGAGAAGGAAATGGCAACCCACTCCAGTATTCTTGCCTGGAAAATCCCATGGACTGAGGAGCCTGTAGGCTACAGTCTAGGGGGTCACAAAGAGAGAGAAATGACTGAGTGACTTCACTTTCACTTTCACTTTCCCAGGTGGCTCAGTGGTAAAGAATCTGCCTGCCAAGCAGGAGACCTGGGTTTGATCCCTGGATCGGGAAAAATCTGCTTGGGAAGGCAATGGCAACCCACTCCAGCAATCTTGCATGGGAAATCCCATGGACAGAGGAGCCTGGAGGGCTACAGTCCATAGGATTGTAAGATTCATACATTATTTAGCAACTAAACAACAAATATTAATCCTAAGAGTCTAGATTCTGTGAAACACAAATGGTAGGTTACCCTTATGACAGGAACAAGTATAATAGAAAGGTGCATACCACATTTGGAATGTCTTCAAAACACTATTTAAGGAAAATAGGATCAAGTGAACATTCAGGGATAAGAAAAAAAAGTTTCATGAAAACTGATATAAGGCTCTCTTTTCTTTTTTTAATAAAGAAAGATTTGTTGCTTAGTACAGGTCACTTAATTCACATTTGTACAATGTTCTGGAAATATCCAAAATGTAAATACCTTGGGCCAACTTTTTGCTTTTACTGAATTTTGTGAGTGTAAATTTCCTTTTTCTGACTCATGTTCCCATGGATTGCTACTCACACACATTTGTTTTTGATGCCCCATGAAATCTCACTCGGTATCAAAGATCCCATTACTCTTTATCATTATCACTGTAAACTCCCTTAATTTCTTAAATCACTCCAGGATCTCTGCTAAAGACCCTGATCTTTTCTGTGGGTACATATTTCCTTCAGTTCTTTTAAGTAGCTGCTGTTCATTATTTTCCATCCCATGCAAGCAAGAGTCATGCACTAAGTTATTACTTCTCCTCCCGAAACCTCCCAAGATGTATTTGAGGTTTCCCTCATTTTCCCCTGCCCTCTGTCTCCTTACATTCAATTCATCTGCTATCGTCCTGTTGCTCCTTCCATGTATTGGGGATTTCTTTGTCTTCTTTTACTCCTTACCACACTTGCACATGATCAGATGCTCTTCAGCATTTCATTGCAGAGTCACTCAATACCCTCACTCTCAGGTTCATTTCTGGTGGCTGCACTCCCACTGAACCTGTCACTCTCAGCCCTAACTGCGTGTTATCCTTCCCAGGAAACAGGAACTCTGTGGTGTAAGAGCAAGACCTGCTTTCCTCTGAGTTCAACCTTCCCTCCTGACAAATCAAAATGTGCACAGTAGCACCTTAATTTGTGACTCCAAATTTAACTGAAGTTCTCATCCTTGCTCAACTCCATTTAGAAGGTCAGTTCTTCAAGGGATCCATTGTCCCTAAAGGAATCAGTCTATCACTGATTATTGCTATTATTTTCATTATTATTATCATTCTGTAATTTCAATTAGAGATACTGGGCATCAAATTACTATTGGCTAAAATGGCCTATTTTCCCTAGAGGGAACGTTTGATTTGGCATCAAGTTAAGGGCTTCCCTGGTGGCTCAGATGGTAAAGAATCCACCTGCAATGCCGGAGACCTGGGTTTGATCACTGGGTTGGGAAGATCCCCTGGAAAGGGGGATAGCTATCCACTCCAGTGTCCTGGTCTAGAGAATCCCATGGGCAGAGGAGCCTGGCAGGCTACAGTCCATGGGGTCAAAAAGAGTCAGACACAACTGAGAGACTTTCAATACCCACTCCTTATATTGGACCCCTTCTAACCTGTAAGATACCATGATACGTCTTGTCTAAATCTAATTTATATTCCAAATATAGTTTTGCTTTTCAGCCACTAGTGCTTCAACCAGCACCAATATCCAAGAACTTATGTAGAGTGTATGACCCACTAGCCTGGATTCTGTTTAGTCTCTCAATGAGCCAGGAGACCTACCTTATAATCAAGGAAGTACAGCAGTGATGTATGACAGTGGGATCCCCCAGGTTGATCACATGCCACACCTCCTAGGAATGCTCAGTTGGCAATAGTGATTGAGAAGCTGAGTGCACAGCTCAGGTGACAGCATGGAAATGATACTCAGTGGTATGCTATCTTTTCAGGATGGAAGCATTCATTTTCTAGCAGCTGTGAGAATGTTAATGGCTGAAAAATTTTCAGCCATGTGTACACTGCTCCTCCACCTCTGCCTCTGCCTGTGACTGCCATGAGTGTCAGCCAGTGAAGAGAGCTTTTACAAGGTCATGTGCCCTTCCCCTCCAAACATTGGTGATGGAAAGGGCTAATGCCTGGTAATATATCCCCCAAATGGGACAGCTCTTGGCTATTCCAGCTCTAAAGTTTCCCTTAGAATTGGCTAAATCTTTTATTGTATCTGCCTGGTAATATTTTCCAATCCCACTTTCTCATTTTTCTACTAATATTGATGCTGAAAATATTCCTCAATAAAATTCCTTCATGTAAATCTTCATCTCATAATGTGCTTCTTGGGGAAACTGACCTTCATTACTCCCCTGGAGGCTGGAAAATATGGACTTTAATGTCGGTAGCAATGTGCCTATCTAAAAAATCATTGTTCTAAGAATGAACGGTATAATAGCTACTGGGAATCTTTCGCTGTCACACTAGTGTAGTGTATATCTAATACATAAAGCTTTGGGGGACTTCCTTGGTCGTCCAGTGGTTAAGACTCTGCTTCTTCTGCAAGAGACATGGGATTGATCCCTGGTTAGGGAACTAAGATCCTGCATGCTGTGCTGTGCGGCCAAAAAATAAATAAACAAAATGTAAGCTTTCTATGAGCAAGAAGAATTTGTTTTCCACAATGGTACTGAAACTGATATATAGAAGCTAATCTATAAATATATCTTGGCAAAATAAATGAATAGAAGCTGGTATTTTACATATTTATATCTATATATGTATTGGCTTCTCTGGTGGCTCAGTGGTAAAGAACACACATATCAATGGAGTACAAGTGGCTTAAATCCCTGGCTTGAGAAAATCCTCTGGATAAGGAAATGACAACCCACCCCAGTATCCTTGCCTAGAAAATCCCATGGACAGAGGAGCCTGGCGGACTACAGCCCATGGGGTTGCAAAAGAGTTGTACATAACTTAGCGACAAAACAACAGAAACATATGCATTTGTGCAATTTTCAATTATAATGTCCTCACAATATGACAGAATTTTTAAAAAATAAGGTGACTATGAAGATAATGGTAGTGATTATGTTTTGCTATTTGAGTAAGGAGACTGCAAATACCAAGAAATGATACACTTAATGTTGTAAAGAAGAACCAACTTTTTAAAGCAAAACATGGTAATTCACGTATAACATTTTTCACCTAAAGTTATTCATGGCAAGATATGTGACAAGGCTCCAAATATTCAGAGAAACATCAGTTAATCATCAGGTTTGCTGCCATGTGTGATTCAATGAAGAGTTTTCTTGCCAAGGGTGATTCTGTTCAAACAGACTTTGCAGCAAGGAAAGCAGTAATTGCACAAAAAAGGAAAACAGATTTTCAATCAAACCCTAATGCAATTTCCATATTTTTTGAAACCAGTTTTCATCAATATTAACAGGCAACACTTTTTTTTGCAACTTGAATTGAGTAAAATGTTGCATTGTTTTTTAAAATAGCATTTGTAAGCTAAAGATGTAAAATAAAAACAAAGCAAAATTAATACAAAGTTTCCAAAGCTGGATGTTTTTCAAAATGTCTCATTCTAGCTATTTTCCCCTTCTGTCTTATGAAGATATCTTCACTTTAATACAGGTAGCATAATGGCCAACTCCCTTCCTCCACCCCAAATGAATTATAAGTGGTTCATTATTATCCATTCCTCTGAAAAATACACTCACTAGCAGTTAATGATGGCCATATAATAGGGTTGTGGCCAATGGCCACGTGAAGGAAGGCCTACTAGGAGGGCGCCAGGAAAAAAAATCCTTTTTGGCAAAACAGACATACTTTTGCCATCTCTTCCCTTCTTCCTTCATGCATGTGATAACTGCTATGAAAATGTAGCATTTGAAGCTAAAAGAATCATTTTGTGTTCCATAAGGGAGAAAAGTTAATGACATGTCAGACTTTTACTCTGAAACTATTGAGCTTTAACATAAACCCCAGAACTACCTTTTTCAAGATTTCCTGTTAAGCAGCCAACAAATAATCATAATGGGTTAAGTCAGAACTATTCAGATTGATATTGGTTTTCCCTAGAAACTCCCATAGTTTGAAACAATTATTGAGAGTTTACTATGTGTTGTGTTATTATGAATAACTTTGTGTACTAACTGGTTTTCACGGCCATTTTTTAAAGTGCATACCATTATTATCATGTTAAACACGAAGAAAATGAACTGTAGAGAAAGTGCCCAATATCCCATAGTTAATAGGTAGTGAAGAAAAAATTAAAATCAAACTATTAAAAGACTTTTCAGACACCAAGAAGCAAAAGAACTCATGGTATGTTCACTATAAAAATATTACAGAAAATCCTTTTGAAGGAAAACAACGCCACATGGAAATCTGGATCTACACAGGAAACAAACCAACCAATGAACCTGTAAGTGGTAACTACTTTGACAAAGAGGTAAGATTTTTCTTTTTGTTAGTCAACTCTCTTTCAAACAAAATTGATACTTTAATAAATAATTAAAGCTAGTAAAGGATTTATAGAACATATAAAATAAACTGTAAGGCAGCAATAGCTCAGAGGTCAGGACAAGATAAATGAAAACATACTATTATAAGTCTCTCATACTCTATGTGATATAGTGTAATGCCATCTGAAGTAGGGCATGATTGATTAAAGATGAATATTCTAAATCTTCACACAACCACTAAAATAACAAAAAGAGTTATAACAAAGAAGTTAGCAATAAGATGGAATAAGTTATTGTTATATACAACATATATGAGTCATAACATATGTATGCTAGGTATAAAGAACCAAAGAAGAGTACATACTGTAAGGTTACACTTGTATAACATTCTAGAAAATTAGTGCATTCTATACCATCGACAAATCTATATGGTGAACAAAGCTGAGAAGTTGCTAACTGGGCAAGGATAGTGCAGAGGCGTAAGAGGGAAGGTTTAAAAGGAGGCACCACAAAATTTATGGGCTGACTGTTTTACAAATGAATATATATACATATATATTTAAACTTATCAAATTGTATACTTTATATACATACAGTTTATTGTGCATAAAATTATATGCACAATAACTTTTTAGTGAGAAAATTATATCTCACTAAAACCACTGAAATAAAAACACATTAAAATAGTAGTGATAAGAATGCTCTTAATCTTAAACTGATAAAGCATTCAAAAAGAATCAGATTATACATAATCTCAAAATTGTCAATAATAGATTTCCTCATCACTCTTGTAGGCAACACAAATAAAAATTTAAAAAAAAAGTTTTTTGTTTTTAAAAATGCAATGGGAAATAAGTAGATAAAAAGAATGAAACCTCTTCACTTCAGGGATTTTGTTAAATTTGGATGGGTTGAAGGAGGTGTTACAAACCATGTCTATAAATGTGTAAAGAAGCAATGAAACTACTGAAGTTAGAATGTAAGAACGGTGTAATTCTAGCACTCTATTTGTATTTGTATTTGCTTTTATTTATCTGAATTATCTCACTTAGCATAATCCCCTCTAGGTCCACCAAATTGTTGCAAATGGAAAAATTTCATTCTTTATTTATGGCTGAGTAACTTTCCATTGTGGATGTATACCATATCTTTTTTATCCATTTGTTTGTGGATGGACACTTAGGTTGCTTCTGTATCTTGGTTACTGTGCTGCTACGAAAATTGAGGTGCATAATATCTTTTTAAATTAGTCTCTTTGTTTTCTCTAGTTTTATACCCAGAAGTGGGATTTCTGTATCATATAGTAGTTCTATTTTTATTTTTCTGAGGAATCTACATATTATTTTCCATAGTAGCTACACCATTTACATTTCCACCAATAATACACAAGGATTATATTTTTTCCATGTTTTTTAATTTTAATAACAGTCATTCTGACAGGTGTGACATGATTATCTCACTGTGGTTTTGCATTTCCATAGGGATTAGTGATGTTGAGCATCTTTTCACGTGCCTGTTGGCCATCTGTATGTCTTCTTTAAGAAACATGTCTTTTGAGATACCCTGACCATTTTTAATTTTCTTTTTTGATGTTGAAAGAGGTTTTATAGATTTTGGACATTAATCCCTTACAGGATATGCCATTTTCAAATATCTTCTCCCACTCAGTAGGTGGCCTTTTTGTTTGGTTGATAGTTTTCTTCACTGTTGTAGCCCTATTTATTTATTCTTACATTTGATTCTTTTGTCTGAGGAGACATATCCAAAAAATAGTACTAAGAAGGATATCAAGGAGTTTACTGCCTATGTTTCCTTCAAGAAGTCTTGTGGTTTCAGGTCAACAGTTAAGTCTTTATCAATTTTCAATATATTTTCATGCATGGTGTGAGAGAATAGTCCAGTTTGATTTTTTTGTAAGTGACTGTCCAGTTTTCCCAACATCATTTATTGAAGAGTCTTTCTTTTCCTCATTGTTTATTCTTGCCTCTTTTGTTTCAGTTTAATTGCTTATGAAAAAGTGTGTTTATTTCTGGGCTGCTAATTCTGTTCCATTGGTCTGGCATTTGCTTTTATGCCATAACCATTCCACTTTGATTACAAAGGTAGTACACTTTGAAATTAGAGAATGTAATACCTCCAGTTTTGGTGTTCTAGCTCAGAATTGTTTTGGCTATTCACAGTCTTTTGTATCTCTATACAAAGTTTGGAATATTTGTTCTAGCTCTGTGAAATATTCTACTGACATTTTGTTAGGGATTGTATTGAATCTGTAGATTATCTTGTTTAGTATGTTCCTTTCAACAACGTTATTTTTTTTTTTTCAATCCATGAGCACAGAAAATTTCCATTTCTTTGAGTCATCTTCAATTTCTTTTATCAATGTCTTATAGTTTTCCAAGGACAAGTCTTTTATCTCCTTGGTTGGCTTTATTCCTGGTGTTTTATTCTTTTTGAAGTGATTATAAATGAAATGTATTTCTTAATTTCTCTTTCTGATGGTTCATTGTGAGTATACAGAACTACAAAAATATCTGTATATTATTTTTATATCCTGCAACTTTAACAAATTCACTGATGAACTCTGGTAGTTTTTTGGTGGTGTCTTGAAAGTTTTCTATGTATAGTATTTTGTCATCTGCAAACAGTGAATGTTTTACTTTTCCTTTCTAATTTGAATTCATTTTTTTTTTAACCTTTCTCATAGCTATGACTAGGATTTCCAATACCAGGTTGAATAAAATTGGTAAGAGTGGTTATTCTTGTCTTATTCCTCATCTTAGGAGGAATGCTTTCAGCTTTTCATTGTTTAATAAGTTAGCTGTGAGTTTGTCATACATGGCCTTTATCATATTGAGATATGCTCCTTCTCTACCAGTTTTATGGAGTGTAATTATCATAAATGGATGCTACATTTTGCCAAGAGATTTTTCTAAAGATATTGAGATGATTGTATGATTTTCAGTCTTCATTTTGTAATGTGATGTATCACATTGATATGCAAATTTTTAACTATACTTGCATTCCTGAGATAAATTCCACTTTATCATGGTGTACGATCCTAATACTGTATTGCTGAATTTGGTTTGTGAATACTTTGTTGAGGATTTTTGAATATACATTTATCAGTCATTTTGGCTTATAATTCTCTTTCCTTATGGCATTTTGTCTAGTTTTGGCATCAAGGTGATGGTGGACTTGTAGAATGAGCTTGGGAGTTTCTCCCACTGCAATTTTTTGACCACCAGTGTCAAATTCAGGGCTCAGAAGATACTAAGACTAGTGAGGTCAGTGAGGCCAAATTTCAGGGTGGCTTGGGGCTTAGAGAGCTAGTGATGGGGTTGCTGTTCTCCCTAGCCTAACTGCTTGGACTGAGTCATCCCAGAACTGGTGCTGAGCCTGGGTTCTGGGGCTAGTGAGCTAGCAGGTAAATTCCAAAATTACTGTGGCCAGCACCAGTGTGCACTGGTAGATTGACCTTCCCCAAATGGATGGCACCTGTTGGACTACATTTGCTCTTTAAATACCTTTAATTTGGGTGTGCCCTTAGGTGGAGGTGAGAGCAGAGTCTTCCTCCTCTGTCATATTGGCCACACCTCTCTGAGAACTTAACTTTTGGCTTTCATTTTTTTATCTAATTTACTACTTATTCTTGGATCTGCAAGCTACTAATAAAGATACTGATCAGACTGGATAAGTACTCTTGTCCAGAAAGTGAAAAAAGGTAAAAGTCGCTCAGTTGTGTCTGACTCTTTGCGACCCCATGGACTCCAGGTCATACTACTGGAGTGGGTAGCCTTTCCCTTCTCCAGGGGATCCTCCCAACACAAGGATCAAACACAGGTCTCCTGCATTACAGGCAGATTCTTTACCAATTGAGACACAAGGGAAGTCCACTTTTGTCCAAACTACTTGTAAAAGTTTCATGGAGAATATGGCACTGTGTATAGTTTGGTTCCATGTTCAGAAACAGAGAAGCAACGTAAAATATCTTTTTTTGGAAAAGGTAAATAGGTAGTAAAACTCTGAAGACTGCTTGGGAATGTGTGATATAAAATTTAGGATGGTGTTTACTTCTTAGGGAGGAAGAGAAGAGTATGTAATTACTGAGGGGTAATGAAGGGTCTGGTGGCCTCCTGCTAAGATTGGCAGTCTGTTTACTTTAAAAAAAATCTGTTTATACCTGTACCTATACATGACATACATACATATGTGTGTGTATTTTAAGATATTTATTTTTAAGACTACACCTTTTATTTAATATTTCCAGAGTCTCAGTTTTCCATGGGGATTTCAGATTATCCTTATTTATCATAATATGCTGATAACATATAAAATTTAGTTTCCTGTATTTGGCAGCTGCCTACAGGGCAATTTCAGCTCCTTGGTTTGCTTTTCAATTTGCTTTCAAATTTATTCATAATGGCACTCCACTCCAGTACTCTTGCCTGAAAAATCCCATGGGCAGAGGAGCCTGGTGGGCTGCAGTCTATGGGGTCGCCAAGAGTCGGACACAACTGAGCAACTTCACTTTCACTTTTCCCTTTCATGCATTGGAGAAGGAAATGGCAACCCACTCCAGTGTTCTTGCCTAGAGAATCCCAGGGATGGGGGAGCCTGGTGGGCTGCCGCATATGGGGTCATACAGAGTCAGACACAACTGAAGCGACTTAGTAGCTGCAGCAGCACCAACAGCTCATGTGTGTAGGGGAAGTTAAGGTGCAGGTAGAAGGAAATTCTTGGGAGTTTTTGGTGCCATCTTCAGAGTTTGCAGACTTTGACAGATCATTTAGAAATATCTCTGTTGTAGTTTTTCCAATATCTAGGTGTTTTATGAGAGGAGAATTTGTTTACTCTGCTGCCTAGAGGATTTTGGAAGGCTTTAAAATTTTAAACTGTGTATAAAAAAGAAGAAATCAATTCTTATCAGAAAAAGTCATTTTTAGTTTGCAAATTGACCCAAGGAAAAGAAAACAAGACACCATATATGTATATTCACATACACACATACATACATGAGATATATATTTATATATACACACACATACATATATATGTATATATATGTAGATATGTGTCTGTGTGTGTGTGTGTGTGTGTGTGTGTCTGTGTGTGTCTGTGTGTGTATGGCTTATATACATATATAGGACTTCCCAGGTGGTGCTAGTGGTGAAGGATCTGCCTGCCATTGTAGGAGATGCAAGAGATATGGGTTCAATCCCTGGGTTGGGAAGATCCCCTGGAATAAGAACTGGCACCTCACTCTAGTATTCTTGCCTGGAAAATTCCATGGGTAGAGCAGCTTGGTGGGCTACAAAGAGTAGCCTTTGGGGCCACAAAGAGGAGAATACCACTGAGCAACTGAGTATATATATATATACACACACACACATATATATATATATATATACATATACACACACACACACATATGTATGTGTGTGTGTGTGCATTCTAAGTTGCTTCAGTCATATCAGACTCTATATATACACATCAGAGTTAATGTTATAAAATTCCAAATATATGGTATCTATATGTTCTACAAAGTTAGTTCCGAGTTTTTATCTTTATCAGGATCTTGTTCACTGTTTTCCTTAGTTTTTTTTTTTTTATCCAAGTTTTCCCTAAAAGATTGTTTCTAATGTAAACATGTAATGCTTTTAGAAAAACATACAAAACAATGGTCATTAGATTCAATTAAAAATAAGTGAAGGATTTTACTTCTTTCTTTTCACAGCTTTGGGGAACTTCTTTTAGAATATTTATATCTCATTATTTTTTTCTACATTGACTAGAATTGTTATTTCTTTGAATAAATCCAAAGTTGAATCAAATGTAGAAAAACAGAATAATATATCCACATACATTGACTCTGAGTTTGCTTTTTTCACAAAAGGGAAAATAAATTTCTGTTTTTGAATTCATTGAATTTCAGAGTTGCATTTTTACATAAGCTATAAAATACCATCAGAGCAGTCAATATAGTGAAAATATTTTATTGCTTATTTGGAAATGTTTTTTAAAAAAATGCATCTGAAAGTGGCAAGGTTAAAGAATTCCATGAGAGAACTTGAAATGCAACATAACAGCTAAACTCCCAAAATCTTAGCTAATTTTATAATCTTAATTTTATAATTAAAAATAGCTATGGATTCAGTATCCTACAAAGTGAATTCTCCTTTATGCATATGAATCAATGACTTAAAAGTGGATGCAAAGTTATATCAAAGTTTCCTGATCTAAGGTACGAAAAGTAATCAGAAAAACTAAATTATTGATTACATTTAAAATCACATTAAGGTGGCATTAGATTTTTCAACAAGTGACAAGCCTGAAGAGAACATTGTCAACACATTTATGATATAATGAACAAGAAAGATGGGGAAATGATATAATTTTAACAGAGTGCTCCTTTGTACATTTTATATAGTGAAATGAACATAAAATGAAATTTCAATTAATTTCATAAGAGCCATTTTGCAGCCAAGTGTTGCAGCCTCTGTTCTAGTGCTAAACTATCATATTTAGTGTGAATGATATTCATCAGCATAGAGTCAGAAGCTATGTGATGCTATTTTTTGGTGCCCAACATCAAGTTATTTAAAAATCCCTGTTCTGTGTGTGCTTAGTCACTGTTTCAAAACAGTGGGGAAGCTCACCAACATACAGTGATTGTGTCCTGCACATATTGGAGCATCTGGTTTTGGAATACCCATGACCTGGGCAAATAAGGAACTCCCATAGAGTAACAACACCATAAGTAAATGGAAAATCTCTTTAAGTGGCAAGCATGGGGCCTAGTCCTGAACTGTAGGCAAAGAATCACCTTAGACGATGGGGCCTGACCCAGGTCTAAGAGCAAGCAGCTCACAGAGAACATGCTGTGGTAAAATGCAGTCTAAGCATCATGGTTTCAGTGGCCACAGGGCCCACACAGAGGCAAGGATAGTAAATCAACGAACAATCCTCATGTGTGCTTACCACCGTGAAAGGCACTTGTGCTGAGCTATTGATTTCTTTTATTCAAACCTAATTGTTGGCAGTAGTCACTGACCCTATTATTTTATCTTCAAACTATCTTCAAACTATCAAGTTTTTAAGTAGATCAGTCTACCTGAAATACATGAGAAACAATTTCTCTATAATATACTTGGATACATCATAGAAGACTAACTTCCATGTCCCCAATCCAATATTTTAGATATTTTATTGAGATAAAAAAAAATTATGTTGAAATTCTGATCAGTGTCCCAATTATCCTGTTATAGGGGCTACCAAATGGTGGTGGTTTAGTCACTAAGTCCTGTCCAACTCTTGTGACCCCATGGATTGTAGCCTGCCAGGCTCCTCTGTCCATGGGATTCTCCAGGCAAGAATACTGGAGTGGTTGCCATTTCCTTGTCTAGGGGATCTTCCTGACCTAGGAATAGAACCCAGGTCTCCTGCATTGCAGAGAACATCATCTAAAATTGACAAAAGGCAACTTAGCTTTTGAGAGAAGGCATCCCAAAATGGGAAGCTTCATGTGAGGGAGTAAAATTCACTTCTTAGTAAATATCATGATCAACGTATGTCTCACCAGTAAAAACTTGAGTGCTCTTAAAATCAGAGTAGCTGGCTTCCATAGAACTCTATATATCCACTCATATATTCATATGCTTATAGTAACATATGCTCCTTTAAAGTACATATGTTAAAACAAAGACTTTATTAAAATGCAATTATTTTAGCATGTGTAAAGAGATTTTTACAAAATAACTTTTCCCCCATCTTACAGGACAAAGAACTGTCTGAGGCTGAACTCTTCCTTTGTGCAATTTTTTCCCTGATTTTCTTGGAATATTTTAGCAAAATTTCCCTGATTTCAGAACAGATAAATTAAGAAAAAAATGCAATCCTAGAACTTAGCTCCCACCTTTATCAATATTTTGTGGGGCAATGTGTTTTCATTTAAAATCTTTTCTCTCAAAGTGATATTTTAAGAGCATCATCCTGTGTAAAGAAAAGAAAAGAGTTTTTTGCTAAACACAGTATTGCCAACAGAGCACTCTAAAATGGAGCTGGGAAGCCATGGGGGAAGAATGACTTACACATGCCTTAGCCTAGATGGAATTTGAATTTTTGACTACACACTGTCCTAACCCAGAACATCTGCTAGAAATTCAAGATACTTATCAGACCCTTACCCTAAAACAACTCATGACAGCCTCTCCCTTTAGGACAAATATTTATTTTTCTGTGTCAGAGTACAGCCTCAGAGCTTTTGCCTTTACAAGCCCCTGAATTTTTTTTCAAAACACTTTCCTAGTCTTACCAGAATCAACGTCTCCCAAATTTCAATTCTTAAAATTAGAAATAGAGTTCTTTTATTCTTTGCTGCCACAATATTATTATTTGACGATCCTCATGGTAAACTACTGCATGTATGGGCTATACCATAAAATTGTCTCTTATTCATGTACTGGGCATATTCATTATGGCTTATCTTTTCTCCTCTTTCATGCTGTACTGTCATCTTTTAGCCAAGGCTGTCAAATGCATTACCGTGTGAGAAAAACTGACCTGGTCCAATGACTACTTAGTAAGTTTTTTTTTTCAGATATTTGATACTTGACACATCAATTTCAGTAAACGTTGGTTGACATTTAATATACAATAGTATGAAAAGAAGAACAAATTTGTAAGTCAATTTTGCTTAGTAAATGAGCTTATTGTGAATTGTAAATGCATTAGTCTTTCTGACAATTATAGTAATTTAAACATTAATCACTGATATTTTATAAGAAAAAATTTACATGATCAAAGAAAGAACTTAATTCCAGTTGTTTGGGGGATTAAAAATATGACTTATTATAAATTTGATTTGAGTTTTCTAAGCAAGTTTTTATTTTGCCCTTCAATCTTAAATTTAAAAAAGAAAGGTCATAGGAACAAAATTCTCTCTTAAAAGATCAGACAAACTTACTGTGATGGACCCAAGAAATTGAAAGAGTTTTAGTACTCTTCCATATTTTCCTTACTTTAATGCAAACACCCCAAATAAAAACAGTAACCAAAGAAAAGCATTGCACTTGTCATAAGATCTAATTTCAAGTCTAATAACTTAGCCTTTTGCAATTTGGCTGTTCCTTTACACCACTTCTGTAGAAATAATGCAGCCATCTTGGAGTATATAACTGAATTTAGATTTTTCATTATTTGTTAAAATGCTTAGGATGTAATTAACTTAATTTCTGATTGTATATTAAGTTGGGATGGAGAGGGAGGTGGGAGGGGGGATCGGGATGGGGAACACATGTAAATCCATGGCTGATTCATGTCAATGTATGGCAAAAACCACTAATAAATAAATAAATAAATAAAATATAAACTATAAAATAAATAAATAAATAAAAACACACAAGCCATTTGAAAACAAACAAACAAAAATTAAAAGGTAGACGAGTTTAGAGAATGAAGCCAGTTAATAACAATTAAGTCATTTACACCTTTCATATCATTTTCATCAGTATATAGTGATTCTTGAAAATAATGAAAAATTACAAGTAGAAAGAAATAGAAAATACAATGATGAAAAGGAGGATACTGTTGCTGCAAACAAGCTTGGTCTGCTTACTGCACAACAGGTCAATAATGGGGAGACAAAGTATTGAAGTAAGTAATAGTGATTTATTCAGAAAGCCAGAAGTCCAAGAAGATTGTAGGCTAGCACTCTAGAATGCCATCTCAGTGGGGTCTGGATTCCAGTTTCTTTTATAAAACAGAGTAGGGGGAAACGTGAAGAAGTAAAGTAAAAAGATCATTAGTCTTGCAAAATATCTCTTGGGTTGACCCACATTTGGAAGGGGGTGTATTAATTTCCTCTTTTTTGTGCCATCCACAGGTGGGCAGGGTCAGAATGTCTCTCTGTGAGTTGAACAAAGGCATTTTAGTCTAACAAACATTCAGGCAGATGGGCAAGTTCCCAGAGGAAGGTCATTATGTATGCTTTCGGCTATAGACAGAATCATTTTAGTGATTATAACAACAAAGGCAGTGACAAGCAAAAGTCAAAGTAAAAGAGACAGATCCTACATGGATACAGGTTTTGCTCTTCCTTGTTACAATATCTTTGAAGACATGTGAACCTGACAATCTACACATGGGAAGGCAGAATCACTACTCACACACTTTTTGTTTGATTTTATTTTGTGTTTACTATTATGTTTTGGCAATACATAATTGAAGAAAATCTTTATAGTATATAATACCTGTCCAACTATGGTCACTGATCATTTTATTTTTTTCTTAAGAAGTAAATTGCCTAAAGTTTTTCTTTTCTTTTACTTTTTTTTTTTTTTTTGGCTCCTTTTTTCCTAGAAATATCACAGAATTCTATAGGGTGGCAAAACATGGCATCTCAAGATGTGTCTCTTTTAATGCAAATTATTTCCAGCTGAAAACAATCAGGGTCTGAAAGACTCAGGAAGAAACTTTGTCCCTCTTGCTGTTTTTATTATTCAGTCCCTCAGTCCTGCCTGACTCTTTGCAACCCCATGGACTGCAGCAAACCAGGCTTCCCTGTTCTTCACCATCTCCCAGAGTTTGCCCAAACTCATGTCCATTGAGTTGGTGATGCTATCCAACCATCTCATCCTCTGTCATCCCCTTCTCCTCCTGCCTTCAATCTTTCCCAACATCAGCATCTTTTCCAATGAATTGGCTCTACACAGCAGAGAGCCAAAGTACTGGAGTTTCAGCTTCAGCATTAGTCCTTCCAATGAATATTCAGTGTTGATTTCCTTTAGGATGGACTGGTTTGACCTAAGTGCTGTACAAGGGACTCTAAAGAGTCTACTCCAGCACCGCAGTTTGAAGGCATCAATTGTTTGGTGCTCAGCCTTTTCTATTATCCAGCTCTTATATCTGTACAAAAATACTGCACTTTCCTTCTATCTAACTAAAAAATGTACATAGAGGATCTGTTCTAGGAAGGATGCTATTGATGCCAAAAATTCAGCCTCTCTGGGCGCCAATGCCAAACTGAATCTCAGAAACAGTGTTTTGGGTGAAGGAGAAAAGAATAGCTTTATTGCATTGCCAGGCAAAGAGGGACACAATGGGTCCTGCACTTGAACATTATGTGTCCCAACCCAGTGGGGTTTGCTGAGAAGTTTTATTGCAAAGGTTCAAAGGTGGGGTTTGTATTGAGATTAGTGTTTATACAGGGCTTACCTTTCCTTAGAAGAAAGTAGGGAAAATCATTAGATCATTTAGGTATGACATAAATCAAATCCCTATGACTATACAGTGGAAGTGAGAAATAGACTTAAGGGACTAGATCTGATAGAGAAAGTGCCCGATGAACTATGGACGGAGGTTCATGACATTGTACAGGAGACAGGGATCAAGACCATCCCCATGGAAAAGAAATGCAAAAAGGCAAAATGGTTGTCTGAGGAGGCCTTACAAAGAGCTGTGAAAAGAAGAGAAGTGAAAAGCAAAGGAGAAAAGGAAAGATATTCCCATTTGAATGCAGAGTTCCAAAGAATAGCAAGGAGAGATAAGAAAGCCTTCCTCAACGATCAATGCAAAGAAATAGAGGAAAACAACAGAATGGGAAAGACTAGAGATCTCTTCAAGAAAATTAGAGATACCAAGGGAACATTTCATGCAAAGATGGGCTCGATAAAGGAGAGATGGTATGAATCTAACAGAAGCAGAAGATATTAAGAAGAGGTGGCAAGAATACACAGAAGAACTGTACAAAAAAGGTCTTCACGACCCAGAAAATCACGATGGTGTGAGCACTCACCTAGAGCCAGACATTCTGGAATGTGAAGTCAAGTGGGCCTTAGAAAGCACCACTATGAACAAAGCTAGTGGAGGTGATGGAATTCCAGTTGAGCTATTTCAAATCCTAAAAGATGATGCTGTGAAAGTGCTGCACTCAATATGCCAGCAAATCTGGAAAACTCAGCAGTGGCCACAGGACTGGAAAAGGTCAGTTTTTTATTCCAATCCCAAAGAAAGGCAATGCCAAAGTATGCTCAAGCTACCACACAATTGAACTCATCTCACACGCTAGTAAAGTAATGCTCAAAATTCTCCAAGCCAGGCTTCAGCAATACGTAAACTGTGAACTTCCAGATGTTCAAGATGGTTTTAGAAAACGCAGAAGAACCAGAGATCAAATTGCCAACATCTGCTGAATCATCAAAAAAGCAAGAGAGTTCCAGAAAAATATATATTTCTGCTTTATTGACTATGCCAAAGTCTTTGACTATGTGGATCACAATAAACTGTGGAAAATTTTGAAAGAGATGAGCATACCAGACCATCTGACCTGCCTCTTGAGAAACCTATATGCAGGTAAGGAAGTAACAGTTAGAACTGGACATGGAACAACAGATTGGTTCCAAATAAGAAAAGGAGTACATCAAGGCTGTATATTGTCACCCTGCTTATTTAACTTATATGCAGAGTACATCATGAGAAACGCTGGGCTGGATGAAGCACAAACGAATCAAGATTGACAGGAGAAATATAAATAATCTCAGATATGCAGATGACACCACCCTTATAGCAGAAAGTGAAGAGGAACTAAAAAGCCTCTTGATGAAAGTGAAAGAGGAGAGTGAAAAAGTTGGCTTAAAGCTCAACATTCAGAAAACTAAGATTATGGCATCTGGTCCCATCACTTCATGGGGAATAGACGGGGAAACAGTGGAAACAGTATCATACTTTATCTTTTTGGGCTCCAAAATCACTGCAGATGGTAATTGCAGCCATGAAATTAAAAGACGTTTACTCCTTGGAAGGAAAGTTATGACTAACCTAGACAGCAGATTAAAAAGCAGAGACATTACTTTGCCAACAAAGATCCATTTAGTCAAGGCTATGGTTTTTCCAGTGGTCATGTATGGATGTGAGAGTTGGACTGTGAAGAAAGCTGAGCGCCAAAAAATTGATACTTTTGAACTGTGGTGTTGGAGAACTCTTGAGAGTCCCTTGGACTGCAAGGAGATCCAACCAGTCCGTCTTAAAGGAGATCAGTCCTGGGTGTTCATTGGAAGGACTGATGCTAAAGCTGAAACTCCAGTACTTTGGCCACCTCATGCGAAGTGTTGAGTCATTGGAAAAGACCCTGATGCTGGGAGGGATTGGGGGCAGGAGGAGAAGAGGATGACAGAGGATGAGATGGCTGGATGGCATCACCGAGTCGATGGACATGTGTTTGAGTAAACTCCAGGAGTTTGTGATTGACAGGGAGGCCTGGCGTGCTGCGATTCATGGGGTCGCAAAGAGTGGGACGTGACTGAGTGACTGAACTGACTGACTGACTGACTGACTTCCTTTCTTTAATCTCTCATGTAATCTCTTGATTAGCTTCCCTGTTTCCTTTAGTCTGGCCTCCTCAGGTGGTCTTCTCTGCAATGAAGAATGGGGCATCCTCCATTTGTTGGGTTTTAATTTTACATAGAGTCTTAAACACATTCCTATGTGTATCCCTTAAGGTGGAACCAGGACCCTGCCCCAAGGCTGCACTATTGTTCCTTGGCTGCTTTTCTTTTGATTTCACATTCCTTGCCTTCTCTCATTAGCATTATTGAAATCTGCCCTTTAGAACTCAGGGAAGGTCATCTTCTCTGAATAGAAAATCTCCTGTGCCCAGGATACCCCTCAGGGTCCTGTTCAGTTTCACTGTTGAGAAATGGAATATTTCCTGCCTTATCAGTAAACAAGGATGTCACAGTTACCAGCAATTACAAATCTCCAATGTGAGCCCTAAGGGCAGGTTGAAAGGAGAAGAATACCTGCCATCTTGCATTCATCAGAAACAGCCACTCCCTAAAGTGAGCTCTGAGAAACTTAAGATGTGTAAAACGCAGAATACTGACCCCAGATAGCTGAGATACATATGAAAGGAATGATTTCAGTAAGCCCAGACTTTAGCATCTTCTTATACACAGAAAAGTGCTAAATTTCTTAACTTGGGATACCTTGTTTCCTTTAATTAACAATAGCCTTTTGATGTTCCGACTACCTGTTCTTTGTTGCAAAACTTCTATATAACCTGGCTCTTCCTCCCACCTCTTCAGAGTAGTTCTCTCAGAGCTATTGGAGATGCTGCCTTCCAGGTTTAAGTCCCTAAAAAAATTTCCCCAAAGAAAATATAACTCAATTCTTAGGTTGTGATTATTTTTTCAGTCAACACTATCACCATAGACAACTAGTATCAATTAGGTGTATAGACAGGAACATTCTGTTAAGATTCTTCTCTGTGGCCCAGTGTCTCTGTGTAGTCCAGCAAATATCTGTTTACCAAACATTTGCTTTTCTATCTCCACGTGAATTGCCTCCCCCCCCCCCCCCTTTGAAGTCACTCCTCCTAATATCTTCATTTGTCTTTATCTGGAGATTGTATTTAAGATGAGGATTTCAGCCATTTTAGCAAGTAATTTAGTTTTCCTGGAGTTTTTCCACATATACATATAATCAAACTTTTATTTAAGTTTATCCTGTTAATCTGTCTCACACTAATTTAAAACTTAGTCTCAGGTCTCGAACAGACTGTGTTACAGCTCTTAGATCAGTGTTACAGCTCCATGTTACAGCTCAATTTTATTTAGAAACTAGCAGGAAAATACTGAAAGGTCACGCTGACTACCCCCGCCAAAAGGTCCCAGATAAGTACCAGGGACAGACATCCACCAATCAGCAGCCCGTTGCCAGGCAGACTGATGGACGCGAAGGTGCCAAGACTCCGGCCAATCAAGAAAAACCGACACGGGACAAAAGGCCAATCAGCACCCTAGAGCCTGACTCCAAGCATATTCGAAAAGGTCCCGCTGCTTCCATATCCGCCAGGGTATATAGGTTCCACCCCCCTTCCCGCAGGTTGCAGACTCCCTTTGTCTCTTCACTCACCCGCCCCTGGGAGTTCTGCCCGAGAGCGACCGCCCAATAAAGGCCTTCATCAATGGTCCTTAGAGGTGGCTCTTTCTTCCCGCGGCGTTTTCTAACACCTGGCCCCCAACATGGGGCTCGAGGTGAGAGACCCCGGCACTCGCCATTGAGGCCCCCTCGAGCTCCACCGCCGCGGTAGCCCTGGACCCAGGTGGCTGACCAACTCCCCGGACGGCAGGGTACGGTGTAAGTCCCCTCGGCTTTGTGGCCTGCCCCTCCCTGGCGACCATCTCCTAGGGCCCAGTAACGGGTGTGCACTTACTGGGCCCTCCTGGTCACCAGCTTGTGGGGAGACGTCCCCAGCGGCTGAGTAGACCTCCGGCTTCGGCCTCCGGCTTCGGCCTTTTCCGGTCACCGGCTCGTGAGGGAGACGTCCCAAGCGGCTGAGTAGACCTCCAACTTCGGCCTTTCCCGGTCCCCAGCTCGTGAGGAAGACGTTCCGAATGGCTGCACGGACCTCCGGCTTCCCTTGACACGTCCGAAGACGTTCGGACAGCGGGGGTTGCCTCCACGCCCTATGGTTGCCATGGGATCGACAGCCTCCAAACTCGAATCCCAATACTCCACACCCTTAGAGTGCCTGCTGGCTGACCTGCGGACCCTAAGACTAAAGGGATACATCCGCCCCAAGCAGCTCACTTTTCTGTGTTCACAGGCCTGGCCTCAGTATTCCCTAGATAATGGCCAGCCACAGGGACATTAGACTTTGACATCCTCCGTGATTTAGATAATTACTGCCGGAGAACGGGAAAATGGTCTGAGGTCCCCTATGTTCAGGCCTTTTGGGCGTTGCGCTCTCGCCCCACCCTGTACACCACATGCGCTCCTAGCCAAATCCTACTCACCATGGACCCCCTGACTCCACCCTCCCGGGCCAAGCCAACTCCTCCCATCTCTGAGTCCCCTGCTTTCTCTGTTCCCCCAGAAGATCTAGTGGGCCCCCCCCCCTCCCTATACCTCTCCCACGGCCCCCACCCCTTCCTCTCCGGTTCCTGCCCCCTCCTCCCCCACTTCGGCTCCTCTGAGTCCAGCAGCTCCCTCCCCCACTTCGGCTCCTCTGAGTCCAGCAGCTCCCTCCCCCACTTCGGCTCCTCTGAGTCCAGCAGCTCCTTCCCCCACCTCTGCCCCTGTAACTGCCCCGACAACACCTCCCCACACTTCCTCAGTTGATACACAACCGACTGAAACTATACACCCCCCTCCTACTCCCATTCTCTATCCTCCATTACCGACCCTGACAGCCTCCCCATCACCAGTTAGCTCATGCACATGGTCCCACGGACAGTCATCCCGAAATTCTTTCCCCCGTGCCCTGGCTCCCCTATTCCCTCTGAGACAGGTAGCTGGAGCCGAGGGCTTGGCACAGGTCCACGTCCCTTTCTCCCTTCACGACCTGTCTCAAATCGAGGCCAAGCTTGGGTCATTCTCATCCAACCCTACCCATTACATCAAACCTGGAAAGATATCTATGTAGTCTTAGGTTCCACTACTACCCTAGAAGAGCAACAAGCCATCTGGACGGCTGCTAGAGCCCAGGCTGACCAGAGACACTTTGCTACGCCCTCCCCCGAATGCCCCCCAGGGGCCGAGGCAGTCCCAGACACAGACCCTGACTGGGACAATCAAGAGACTGGGGGAGGTGAACTTAGGGTCAGATATATGGTAGAGTGCCTCCTAGATGGCATGGAAGCCACTTCTAATAAAGTGGTCAACTTCCTTAAGCTGGATGAGATCACCCAGGGCCCTGACGAAAACCCCACTATGTTCTTGAATAGGCTGACAGAGGCCCTCATCCAATATACCAGATTGGCCCCAGACTCCCCAGCTGGAGCAGTCACCCTGGCCAGTTGTTTTATCTCTCAATCCGCCCCCGACATCCGAAAAAAAACTAGCCAAGGCCAACGAAGGCCCTCAGACTCCCATACGAGACCTGGTAAAAATGGCCTTTAAAGTTTACAATGCCCGGGAAGAGACTGCAGAAGCTAACCGTAAAGCCAGACTAAAACAAAAGGCTGAACTCCAAGCTAGCCTTCTCAACCAACACACCCAGGCTCTGGTAGCAGCCCTGCGGCCGGCAACGGGCTCGGGCCCACAAAAACCCCCACCGGGGGCCTGCTTCAAATGCGGCAAAGAGGGACATGGGCCAAAACGTGTCCTAACCCGAGACCATCCACAAAGCCCTGCTCAAAGTGCAGGCAACACGGACACTGGGCAAGTGACTGCCCCTCGGCCTCTCGGGCCCTGACCCTAGGGGGTAAGGGACCAGAGTGACCTAAGGTGACTCCGAGCCCAGACCCCGCTCTACAACTGCTGACCTTTGATGAAGACTGAAGCTGCCCAGACTCAGGAACCCCAATAACCCAAGCCGAGCCCAGGGTAAAGCTCCAGGTAGCGGGTAAGGCGATCGACTTCTTGGTTGACATGGGGGCTACCTATTCGGTCCTTCCCTCTTTTGGAGGCACCTTACATCCTTCCCGGGTCTCAGTAATGGGAATTGATGGCCAGTCATCACGGCCCCTAGAAACCAAGCCCTTAAACTGTCAATTAGACAACTGCCTATTCACCCACTCCTTTCTAGTTATTCCTTCCTGTCCAATCCCTCTACTAGGGAGAGACATTTTAACAAAACTCAAGGCCACACTTCACCTGACCCCAGGGCCTTCTCCTTCCACAGGCAGGTTCCTGCTGTTGCTAATCGGGCCCTCTGACTCCCAAATAGATCCCCAGGTATGGGATACCAAGATCGCAACAATTGCCAAACACCAAACCCCTCTATGCAACAGCAAAAGAAACCCCAAAGGGGCCACTCTCCTCACAAAACGAGGTCACTCGAGCCTTTCTCACGTTACAGTCTGCGCTGACATCTGCCACTGCCCTCTCCCTGCTAATCCTAACTACCCATATCATCTCTATACTGATGAAAAGGGGAGAGTAGACTTTGGGGCCCTGGTACAGCCAGTGGGCTCTGAGTTGCTGCCTGTCACCTTCATCTCCAAACAACTAGACCCCACTGCCAGGGGATGGTTCCCCTGCCTACGGGCACTGTCAGCAGCAGCAGCGGTTTACATGGACGCAAAAAAGTTACTTCAATATCAACCTCTAACCATTTTCTCCCCTCACTGCCTCAGTGACCTCCTGGCTTCCAGATTCCTCTCTGACCTCAGTGACTCCAGACTACAGCAGTTCCACCTAATATTCCTAGACAACCCGCAGGTCGCTGTGAGACGTAGTTCCCAGCTGAACCCGCTATCTGCACTTCCCTCTCTCCCGATTTCCTTAAGAGTCCCGGCTCACCAGTGTACCGAGATCTTGGACTCTCTGACACAGCCACCACCAAACCTCTTTGCAGAGCCACTGCTAGACCCCGATATGACCATGTTTGTCGATGGGAGTTCCAAAAAGGACCCAGATGGGTGCCGGGCAGCGGCCTACGCTGTAGTCAACCTACAGAAAGTCCTTGAAGCTCAACCCCTCCCACTAGGAACAAATTCCCAAAAAGCAGAACTAACTGCACTGACCTGAGCCTTACACCTGGCAAAAAACAAAAGGGCCAATATCTACACAGACTTTAAGTACGTTTTCTTAATCGCCCACTCACATGCGGCAATCTGGAAAGAGAGGGGCTTTCTCACCGCTAAAGGCTCCCCAATATGTAATGCCTCCCATATTACCAAACTACTGGAGGCCATCCCCCTGCCAGAAGAAGTGGCCATCTTACATTGCCGGGGACACCAGGCAGCTCGTGAAAAATAGCCCAGGGTAATAATTTGGCTGACCAGGTGGCCCTGCAAACTGCCCTGCAGCAAGAGGTGGCCCCTCTACTGGTCCTGGAGACCCCCTTTATCCCTAAATACACCAAGGCAGAAACCAGAGTGCTACTCGCCCAGGAGGGGACACAAACACATCCTTCCGGATGGATCACCCTCCACGAAAAACTGGTCCTCCCTGAACAACAAGCCATCACCATCATAAAGCAGATCCATCACGCCCTCCATATCGGACCGCGAGCTCTCTTAACTTTCCTTAGCACGCTCTTCTCCCCTCTTCATCTTGGGCAGGCCATCCAGACCGTACACCGCTCCTGTCTGACCTGCGCAACGATCTCTCCTCAAGGAGGGCTCTGGCCCCCCCAAGAAACCCACCAGCTGAGAGGACATTTGCCCGGTCAAGATTGGCAGGTGGACTTCACTCACATGCCCAGACACCGGGCTTATCGTTATCTGCTGGTACTTGTAGACACGTTCTCAGGATGGGTCGAGGCCTTCCCCACCTCCTGCTCAATGACCGCAATAGTATCCTAAACGCTGGTCAAACACATCGTCCCCCGGTTCAGACTCCCTAACTCCCTCCAGTCCGATAACAGATCTGCTTTTGTTTCGCAGATAACCCAGCAGGTAGCTGCAGCCCTCAACATCACCTGGCATCTTCACATCCCGTACCGACCCCAGTCATGGGGTAAAGTAGAAGGGGCCAACGGGGTCCTCAAGGCCAACCTCGCCAAGCTCGCCTCAGAAGTGCGGCTCTCCTGGATTGACCTCCTCCCCTTGGCTCTCACCCGCATCCGCACAACACCACATTCAAAGACAGGTTTGACCCCCTTCGAGCTGCTGTACGGCAGGCCCTACCTGCTGACCCATCTGCCCCCAGAAAAACCACCTCCCCTGGCCAATTACCTACCCCTCTTCACCCGCCTGCGCGCCTTACTCAGGGAACACGCAGATCGGGTCCTGCCACAACCCAGGGACAGTGACGGCCCCATCAGACCACTGTCGCCCGGAGACCAGGTGCTACTCAAGACCTTGTCTCCCAGGCCTCTCCAACCTCGTTGGACGGGTCCTCACACAGTGGTCCTGACCACCCCTACTGCAGCCAAGCTCTCAGGTCTTGACACTGGTACCACGTGACCAGGCTCAAACGAGCTCCCCCAGATCTTCCAGAAAGAGAGCCAGGCTTAGACTCAGGTCCAGGGGCTTCGCCAGGACATACATACCAGTCCTCCCTAACAGGGCCCACAAAACTAAAAATCTCCCGGACCCCCTTTCCACCTGCTATCAGAACATGACAGGTACACTTCTATTGCTTGTGCTCCTTGGTCAGACCTACGGGGGATTTGATGACCCGGCTAAAGTGAGACAAATCCTGGCCAGGTGAATGGAAAAGCCTTGCGACTGCGCCAGGGAACTCTCTCTCCCAATATCCCAAGAAAAGGGTCAGACACATCCAATCAGTCAACTGCAGAGACAAAATGGCTTACAACTTTATAGGAGAGGGATATGAGGTTTCTCCAGAGGGGTACACATACATTAGAAAGGCCAATTCTTGGCAATGTGTGCCTGCTGTTCTGCCCCCAGAGCCCCTGCCCTCAGATCAGCTCAAAAATTGTTCCTGCTTAGAATATGAAAGAACTCTCCACTCTCTATGCTACCTCAAAGAACAAGCACGTCAATGCAGGGGCCCGACGAACAAAATTTATTGAACTACAACCCAGACAGGACACTTCCCTGGTTCATTGGGCCCCCACCTTTCCTCACCGGCATGCCCAAATAAGACAGGTAAAGAGGTCTGCTAGAACCTAAAGACACCCATACATGTCTCAGATGGCGGAAGAGTCCAAGATATGGCACGAAAAAAACAAGCCCAACAAAGACTCCAAAAGTAATGGACCATTACTTTCCAAAAGTCCATTACCATCCCCTGGCCCTGCCTGATTGGTGGGGTCCTTTACAATTAGACCCAGCCACTACAAACTTAATACAGCTAACATAAAACACCCTAAATCAGTCCAGCCCCGAGTGGGCCCAAGGTTGCTGGATATGCCTAACCGTAAGAACCCCTCGCCCGCTAGCCATGCCGGCCAACCTCTCCCAACTGGTCAACACCTCTGTAGACCCAGCAGCGTGTAAAGTGACACCACCCTTGCGGGTACAACCAATAAAAGCCTCAATAGGCTACTGCCTAAGAGGCCAAATAACGGACAATGAGACAGCTATAGACGTGGGGGTGAGAGACTTTGCCAGCTACACCATAATACAGAACATCACCACCTCAATATGTGTCCCTCATCCCCCAGTCTTTGTCTGTGAAAGGAACCTGGCCTATACTTTCCTCCCCACAAACTTGACTGGAACCTGCATACTAGCAGTCCTGCTCCCAGACATTGACCTGATAACAAAAAAAAAAAAAAAAAAAAAGAACCAGTCCCCATACCCACTCTAGACCATGTGGCCGGGAGGACAAAACGAGCTGTCCAGATGGTACCCCTGCTGGTGGGACTGGGCTTATCCACCAGCCTAGCAGCGGGGGCGGCAGGGATCGGCCTCTCACAGCACACGTATGCCAAACTCTCCCAACAGATCATATCAGATGTCCAACATGTGGCTGACACCATGTTAGAACTTCAGGGGCAGATAGATTCTCTAGCAGAAGTTGTCCTCCAAAATAGACGTGGGCTAGACCTCCTCACCGTCCAAGAGGGCGGCTTATGCCTTTTCTTGCAGGAAAGATGTTGTTTCTATGCCAACCGCTCTGGAACAGTCCGGACTAAAATCAAAGAACTACAAGATGATTTAGAACAAAGGCGCCGGCAGCTCCAAGAGAGCCCCCTCTGGGCCGGGCTCAATGGTTTACTCCCCTACCTCTTACCCCTCCTGGGCCCTATACTCCTACTAGTTATGGGCCTCACCATAGGCCCCTGCCTCCTCCAACTTGTTTTTCGCAGGATCCAAGAAATAGCGCAGGCCGCGACTGGATGGGCCACGATACTAACAGCTTACACTCAACTCAATCAAGAAGACATAGACCCACCTCACAATCCTGCATAAGCTGACCTTTCGTCCTGACTGGCCCTGACCCCCACGTCGCCCCTGTTCAGCAGGAAGTAGCCAGAAGACAAACGTTGCCCCTTGTCCTATATCAAAAAGGCTGGGATGAAAGGTCACGCTGACTGCCCCTGCCAAAAAGTCCCAGATAAGTACCAGGGACAGACATCCACCAATCAGCAGCCCGTTGCCAGGCAGACTGATGGACGCGAAGGTGCCAAGACTCCAGCCAATCAAGAAAAACCGACACAGGACAAAAGGCCAATCAGCACCCTAGAGCCTGACTCCAAGCATATTCGAAAAGGTCCCGCCGCTTCCGTATCCGCCAGGGTATATAGGTGCCACCCCCCTTCCCGCAGGTTGCAGACTCCCTTTGTCTCTTCACTCACCCGCCGCTGGGAGTTCTGCCCGAGAGCGACCGCCCAATAAAGGCCTTCATCAATGGTCCTTAGAGGTGGCTCTTTCTTCCCGCGGCGTTTTCTAACAAATACATCATCGAGGCGTGAGGGCATGCAGACCTTAAGGTGAAGAGAAGAGAGGGGTCCATGGCTAATTCATTTCAATGTATGACAAAAACCACTGCAATGTTGTAAAGTAATTAGCCTCCAACTAATAAAAATAAATGGAAAAAAAAAAAGAGAGAAGAGAGGGGGGCCCCGGCCCTTGGCTCCTCTTTCTATCTGATTTTTCCCTCCCCCCTGTGTAAATCGGGCTAGCCAGAGTGCTGTTTGTTCTACCTGAGGTCCTCACTTGGGACCTTGGACCTTTCTTTGTTCTATTTTCATGGGCTTTTCCCTTCCTTTTTTTTTAGCCACTGCCTGTTTCCTATGCTAACTACCTAACACTTAGATAACCCAAAAGACCTAAAAATGTGAAGGAAAATTTCTTCCTCCTTGAAAATGCTCTGTTAATTCCTATTAAAGGAACTTTTATGTATTCCGTCTCTGTAGTTTTACTTTTCACAATAAAAATGGGGGTTGGGGGCAGGGAACAGTATTTGATGGTGACAATGGACTCATAAAGTGTTATGCCCACTGTCTGAATCCCCCAGCAGGAAAAGAGAAGACCTCCATGACAATGCAACACGCAAAGGAAGGGAAATTTATTGCTGACTCGAGCCAGGGCCCCTGCTGCAACCAACACAGTGGTGCAAAGTCAGAGAGCCCCGAGCCCCAGTTTCCATGCACATTTATAGGGTGCTCGATTTCAAACATAAGCAGTGAGTAGTGGGCGCAAGCGGATTGGTTACATGTTTGCAAAGCAATTTTATTGGTACAAACTTTCACGCGCGGGACTTTTCAGGGGACCTTCTCGGAGGTTTACTGGGTGCGTACTGATTAGCTGGTCTCTGGTGGACTGTTGAGGGCAGATAATTACCCTACCCTCGGGAGAAACTGAAACTTAGGCCTACTCTTAGTTCAGATCGCCTGTCATGGTGCTAGTCTTGACAGTCTCACAAAAGGATACAGATTTGACTCAGAAAAACATGTAAATTTGGAAGCTACTGTTAAATTTAAAATACTGGTCAAGCACTATGCTAGATGCATAAGAAATGTAGCACAATATAATCTGTATTTTCTGAGTTCCTGCTCTGGGCCAGACACAAGTCCTAGAAATATAGCAAAGAACAAAAAGGTCAAAGTCTCTGTTCATATCCAGAGTATATTCTAGTTGGAGGAGAGAGAAAGATGATAAACAAATAGACAAAAACACAATCTCAGCTTAGTGCCGAGTGATATATAGGGAAATTAAAAAGGGTGATGTAATAGAGAGTGACTGATTAGTGTCTTAAACTCACCCAAAGAGGTGACATTTAAGTCAGCACATGAATAATGGGGAGCCAGCCATGTGAAGGTCACAGTGTGGATCAGTGTATAGGTGTGAGTCAACTTTGCTTAGTAAATAAACATGATCAGAATTTGAAATTCATGAGGCTTTCTGGTGAAGCTTGTAATTTAAACATTACTACTGATACTTTTATTTAAGAAAATGCTCATATGACCAAATATAGATGTAATGGTTTATGCAAAATCCCTAAACAGTAACTTTGAAAAAATCTAAAAGTTTCACTCACAAAAGTAGGGTGGGCAAGGTAGGTCAGAGCCTTGTGTTTCCAAACAAAGAGAGAGAGATAATTCAGAGCTCTTTAAGTCAGGATAATGAATTTAGTTTTGTTCTAACTTTTAAAGTCACTGGAAATTTCAGAGCAGAGAAACTACATGATCTGATTTACATTTGAAAATATTATCTTGTTGGCTTGATGGAAATTGTATTGCAAAGACACTAATTTCTGAGAAGAGAGCTGTGCTCTTTATTAGGCTAAATTGAATGAAGTAGGACAAATTTATGGGGAAAATCCAGAGTTCCATAATGTCCCACACATCAAGATGCCATTTAGACAATCACATGAGCATGGTAAAGAAACAATCTGATTTACAACTATAAGGTTTCAGGGAACATTTTACACAAAGATGTTGTAATGGTTAGACAGGTAGATAGATAGATATAAATGATATAAATAACCTATGTTCATTATGTAGATAGATGACAAACCAAAGTAAGCCCAGGATAAATTGGATTTTCTTTTCAACCTTTATAGTTAAGGAGGAAGCATCTTGTATAGGGTAAATGTGGGATTAAGCAACATTTTTTTTAATAAAATAGGAAATGTCAATATATATGTATATTGATAGAAAGGGTCCAATAGAAAAGGGGACATAGTATTAGAGAGATCAGATCAAACGCCAGATCAAAAACTTTGGAAAGGTGAGAGTAGGACCCACAGTTCCATTGGAGGTGTTGGCCATTGAAAGAATCAGGATACCACCTGCTTGACTATAAAGGGAAAACTGAGAATCTGGAGATCAGATGTAGTCAGATCTTGAGAAGCATCTTAATCCCTAAATCTGTAGCATCCTGCTAATTTTACTTTGATTTTAATCTCCTGTAAGTAATGACCAGAGTATCAGAAGACCACCTAAACACTGGCAGGAGTTTATATGTTGTGTGTATTGACTTTTCTTTGTGTAATCCAATTTCTCTAGCATCTTTTGCTTATGGCAGTGTAAAGGAATACATCCCTGGCTCTACTTGTTACTGCACAGAGGTCGGTAGTTTCTGAACATCATTGTGTTTACTATATGTCTTTGCTGCTTCTTTTTTTTTTTTTTTTTTTCCCCTCAAAGCTTTTAACAGGCAGACATTTTCAACCCACAGGTCTTTTGCTTGTGATAGAGATGAATAAAAAAACAGCAACAAAATCCAACAAGCAAACCAAAAGCTACTCTGAGCATTTGTAATAATCTTCCTTATCCAGTTGCCTAAAGAAGAGGAGCATTTCTGTTGTGTGGTCCATGTTAACAGGATCTAGTTTTGACTGTAGGAGGGGAGATGGTGAGAACCATGAGAAACTAGGAGGAACTAGGATGGCGCAGAAAGGCTATGGGATGAAATCCAGGAAGAAAAATCTAAAAAGGTACAGGGCAAGAAAATAGAAACAGTCTGATTACTGTGGATTCTTTTGGGAATTTGCAAAGCGGAGGAAAAGGAACAAGAAAGAGAATAAGCAGCTGCACTGATTTTAGTAGGGATTTTAGTAGCGATACAGAAGGACAAGGCTCTCTGGTGCTGTCAGCCCTGTTTCTCGGTTTTCCTTCTCAAAAGTTCCCTAAAGACGCATGCTACTCTGAATGATTTTGGAAGTATGTTTTTTCTGTTGTTGTTGTTTTTTGCATTTGACACAATGCTTGTCTCAGGAACTCCCCTTTTTGTTAGAATTCAAATGCAATCAGTTCATCATTTGCTTAAAGCACACGTACGTGTGAGGCTAAGTGCCTCAGAGAGAGTAAATGAAGTCCCACCCTTGTTCTCCAGCAGCGCCCTCCGCTGGTAGAAACAGACATGTGCATACACTGCCTTTCTTAATCTGTCAACTGTTAGGGAAATACAAAGAAGTGAATCAGAATATTCTTTTAAGAGATTAGATGCTTTACAGAGGTACATTGAAAAGGAAAAAAAAAAAAAAAAAGATTTGTTTAATCTAAGAGTTTCTATTTAAATTGGTATTCATTGTGAGATATTTTTCCAGAAGATTGCATCTTTCCAAATGATTACTGGTAGTTTGAAAGTGAAAGTGTTAGTTGCTCAATTGTGTCAGACTGTTTGTGACCCCATGGACTGCAGCCTGCCAGGCTCCTCTATCCATGGGATTCTCCAGGCAAGAATACTGGCTTGGGTAATCATTCCCTTCTGCAGGAGATCTTCCCGACCAGGAAGCCATCATTGGTAGATTATTTCTTATTTAAATGCATGCTTTGAAGGCTGTTTCAAATGGTTTATAATAACCCTAATAATCAAGGAACGAAAATAGTCACTTTGGGTCTGGTGCTATTTTCTTTTCATTCTATCCAAAAGATACTTGCTGATTATTAGGCTTAAAAGATGCATCCAGTGTTTTCAGAGTAAGACAAGACTCATAAGATCAACTCAATTTCCTCCTTTTAACTTTTAAAGAGTGTTGCTTTTTAACAGGTTCTGGACTGTTTTCAGAAATTTCTCTTGTACATACTGTCTAGATGTACATATTTTTCTCTTTTCCCCTCCTTAAGAGAAGGCTGCCACTAATGTATCTTTATGTGGCATAGAGTAGTAACTAAACAAATTGCCAAATGAATGGCTAATGTGAATTTTTGTATCCCTCACATTGCCCAGTAAAATAATGCCTTACATGTAGAAGACACTCAAGCTAATTTAAAATGATTACTATCACTTTTAACCAGCCATATGAATAGTGATGGATATCAAAACTAGACTGACCATTTTCCTTTATATACCAGTTAATGACTTTTAGTCATTAGTTCTATTGGTAGTTTGTTTACTATATGGTTTTGCACCTAAACAGTGCATCTCAGTCTATCATTTCATCAATGAGTATCAACTTTCACCATATTAGCTGAACATTTCAGCTGAATTAATCAATATATGCCTTTAAAAACTAAGGGGGAATTCAAGAAAGGAAGTCATAAATAAGAAGCCCTTGAAAACAATTTTCCATAGCTTATTATGGTACTTAAAGTACATCAGACACAATATAAAATCCATGAGGAATGTTTTACAAAAAATAATTGAAGAAAGATTAGATGTTGAACACAAATGACAGAATGATTCTTATCCTAAAGTCACCAGAAGACTTATTTTACATAACTCAAAGATTGCAGATTTAGGAAACTCAAAGTGGTTCTTTTTTTTTTTAAGTAAATACTTGCTTTCTAAATTTATTTATTTAACAAAATGAAATTATATTATGAATTAAATGTTAAAATTATAAGAAATCACATAGACATAGACTTTAAAAAAGGTGTATGCTAAATAAATAGGATTTTTTTCAAATTGGAGAAAATGGAGAGAAATGCTGAAAACAGGGTTTCTTAGTGCAGTTCTAAATTTTAAATCACTAAATTCAATTTTATAAGAATGATTTACCATTTTAATGATTTTTCATTTAACTACAAATAGCAATTATTTCATTAAATAATGCACACTAATTGGATCTAGTTATACTGCTTAATTCTAATTTCAAAATGTGAACTTTATAACCTATATCCTAGGTCTCCAGAGCAAGGGGATTCCTTTCAATGAAAAATGCAGAACACCTTTCACTTACCTGTCAGATTTCTCAACTTGAAATTTGGTCTCATACAGCTGCTGTGAAAGCTTGACAACTGGTATTTGAAAAGGCTGACCTAAGGAACACTGTAACCATTTATTTCCATAGATTTTTTTAAGCTTCTACCTTCTAAGAAGACAGACAGAAAGCCAGGTAATTGAACTATATTATTCTGTTCTTCATAGAAACACTTTCACTGAAGTAGGATTTAAAATTTTGCTTTAAGGCTTGTAATTGGTTGGCCTAAGAAAAAGTTTACAGTTATTGTCTATTATAGTGTCCAGTGTGTCTTCTACATAGCACTTGCTAGTAAACTTCCCTTAAAAGTCAATGCTAGGTTTATTTTGTTTTCTTTTCTTATCCTTTTATATGTCTTTTCTGATAATCTATGCTTCTTCATGATAGATAATGTGGGCAATATTATATAGCCACCTACTATTTCATCCTGGTTGCTCAGAAGAACAATACTGAGTTTAATGTTCACTCAGTTTATTTTTCCTTGCTTAGGATGCTTCTAATTTTTTTAGACATTAAACAAGATTTAAATTACTCCCAAAATAAACAGTTTTTAATCTAGTTTACTCAGATTTTAAAATTTCTGTTTTAGTATTGTGTACAAATAATATAAATGAATACTTGTTTTTGCTAAAATTGAGTTGGTATATATAACTTCCTATGTATCACAAATGCATAACAACAAAATCATACCTGATCAATAGTAAGACTATCACCAGGAATATATAGTTTGAGTTATGAACGAGCAAAGTTTTAGATTCTTTAGTTATGAACTTATGTCCTGGTTCCTTCACTTATTAACTGATTTTCTCATTTTGATCAATTGACCTAACTGTCTAAGCTTCAGTTTTTAAACTTATAAAACTCAAATAAATAATAGCATCAAACAATAATTTATTCAGATATTTTAAACAAGACATAGATGATATATTGACTGAAATTTTAGGATGTATGCTTCTCATTTCAATATTATCTACTGTGATTCACAAACAGTAATCACTTTTCTGTTAAAACTATGGTTTTATCTAAGCATGTAAGTCAAAATTTGAGAATTAAGTAAGTGACTTTCTTCTTAGAATCATAGAAGTTCTTTAAAAATAATTTTATTATTTAAAAAGCAAAACAATTTCATTTTCATTATATAGTTCTGATAATTGTAGATATTCATATTGCTGGATCTTTCATTTTACTGTTTTATGGATTCATACTTTCAGCTACTTGGATCTCTAATATATCTATCGGCTTACTATTACATATGTAATTAGAATAACAGTGTTATTGTAAAGGTTTAATCCTAGTGAATATTTTTTTTAAATGGAAGCTTCACACAAATGACTTATGCATAAGTACTGTGTCCACAGAACTTTATCTCCTAACACAGAAAATGAATATCCCTCTTATTGCCAAGATTTATTTAAAACTACATGAAAATAGGTTGACATCTGGAGAAAAATACTTTATAATAAATCTCTAATATGGTATAAATGGATAAAAATAAGTTCTCTTTGTTGAGTACTTATAACCCATTCTTAGATTACTAATTAATTCTTGAAACAAGCATCTGAGGCTAATACTGCATTATTTGAATATTCTCAATGAGGAAATTCAAGCACAAAGTGATTTGTGATTTGCCCAGAATTTTTCAGGAAAAGGAGTTGGATGGAATTTATACTTATCTGATCAAGAACTCAATGCTCTGAGATGCTAAACTAGTAACATCTTCCACATACACAGTTGTGCTCTAAATTTAAGACATAGCTTAGTACAAAGGGACTGAACAGGGCATTTGAAGGTTTTGCTTCTTTCTCAGCTTCTACTAACAATGAGCTAAGGGTCCTTAGGTAAGTCATCTCACTACTGAGAAAACTTTTTTTTTTCCTGCATGACATTACAAAGTTGAAACTTAGGCTCTCTACATACCCATCTGATTATTAAGACCTATGCATATGTATATCTTTGCTTTCTAGATCCCACCAGCTTGGAGTTAAAATGTGCGTGCCAAAAACTGTCACTATGGTTTTCCTCTGGTTCTACTCTCAATATTGGAAATACTATCTTGTAAATCTCTCTCTTGAAAATTGAACTATCTCATTTGTGTTCACAATCACAATGTACTGTTATGTGTGATAGCTGATTCTTCCTCTTATCCTTACCCTGACTTTTTGTGATGATTTCAAATGGCCATAGCATTGTTTGAGGCCTGTGACCAATCTTTAACTCCCACAGATGATGATTAAGGAACATCTGCCAAAACTGTTACATCTGTCAACACCAGCACTTGAATTATTGCCCTAAAGAAAGCAAAGCATTAATATAACAGAGATTTCTGTTTTATTTTTGCTTTATGTTTGCAGCCCCTTCTCTGGTGGGTTTAGTTAAATGTATATTAGGAATATAGAAGATAATCTGAATGACAAAATTGTCTTGTTCTTTGAGTGCATGCTAAGTTATTTCAGTCATGGCTTAGTCTTTGCTACCCTATGGATTGTAGCCCACCAGGCTCCTCTGTTCTTGGGGTTCTCCAGAAAGAAAACTAGAGTGGGTTGTCATGTCCTCTTCTAGGGGATCTTCCCAATCCAGGGATCGGACCTGTGTCTTTTATGTCTTCTACATTGGCAGGTGGGTTCTTTATCACTGGTGCCATTTGGGAAGCTCTCTAACACAAGCCAGTTGTCCACAAACTTGTATTTTATACATTCTTTTCTCTTAGTATGAATTTTTATCCCAAATATACCAATTATTCCTACAAATAAATCCAAAATAAGCTTGTAGCACAGACTACCCAAATATGCTTGTACATACTAGTAACAAAATTCTAAATGACCTCAGTTTGAGAAACATATTTAGAAAACTTTCTCCATGTTGTGTAGGCAAGAGTCTACCATGAGTTTCTACCCTTCCTTGCCATTGGTTTATGTGATTTAATGATTCAGGATTTGGGCTGAATTGCTCTGAAATGCACCTAACCGCATTGGGTCCATACACACTGTTAAAGAAATAAAACAATATACAAATAGTGCAGTATAATAAAGAGTGTGTATAATTTGGGGTTAGTCAGAATTTGGTTCTGACTAAGTGAGAACTTAATAACTGAGTGAGTAACTTAGTGAGTAACTAAGTTACCAAGGAAACTCAGTGACCTTAACTAACCTGAGCCCAGAAATCTCATCTATAAAATGGGAATAATTATACATGTGAGGGGGGACTTCCCAGGGAGTCCAGTGGCTAAGACTCCATGCTCTGAGTATAGGGGAGATGGGTTCGATTCCTAGTCAGGGAACTAAGATTTTGTGTGCACTCCCAGTGTGACCAATAAATAAATACAGCAATAAAGAAGCATGAAATTTCCACTAAAACAACAATATACCATCCTTTAATTTTTTTATTTTTAGATGTGAGGGTATTTTTGTGGCTTCCAAAATATATAAAATATGCCAAGTGCAGAAATTAAATAAATTATGGGTGTTATTATTATAAATAATTTTGCAGTGTGTATATTTGAATGGACACAAGGAAAAATAGGAGGGCTCTTATGACTGGGCAAGTAAAGTGCATAAGCCTCTCCAATATTACTGTGATACGTACTTTCTCTCTTAAGAAGATAAATTAACTGATGATATATATCATGTGACTGTTACATGGGGATTTCAAAACTTTAATTGTATAAAAATGAATAATAACACCAATACATATGTCTGTAATGCATTTCAAGTCATCAGTGTCTCCTCTGAAGTTCCTGATGAAACTGAAATATATGAACAGCATAATACTTTGCCAGCACTGATTCCATAAGAACAAAACAACTTCAGGATAGTCATACAAGAACATTGATCCTATATCTCTAGAGAGAATATTACCTATTCCTCAACCTGTCAGGCACATCAGGAATTCAGTGATAACATTCAACACAGAATTAATTCTTCATAAGCTATCTCAGCCAGGCAGGTTTTTTTGTTTGTTTGTTTGTTTGTTTTTTTTTTTTTTTTTTAAAGCTTTTGTCCAAAGGGAGTGGAAATTTGAGTAGCAGGGAAATTTTTAAGTCTTGAGAAATAGAAAAAGCATGCTTTGGAAGACTCTCCTGGAAGCTCCTTTTTAAAATTATAGCCATAACATACCTGAAGGAAGCTCCAGTTATGAGGAGAAAAGATCGAAGTTGTCAAATGACTGAAGTTCAATTTTTCATAAACAGATGCATTAGTGTCTGCAGGCTCTTGCAATTTTTTATCTTATTGTCCTATGATTCAGTCAAGAATTAATAAAGTTTACACTTCAATGAGTTGTTGGATATAACTTTTAAAATAAGAACAAGATCCTGTTCAGTTAACTTTCATAAAAGTCATTTTTGTGATTTATTATATGTGCCTGCAATAATGATTTCCCAAATGTATTGAAATTGAGCATATAGGTGATTAACCATTAGGTGGTGACGTTTTACAGAATCCTATGTATGCTCTGAAACAAAATTGTCTCTTTAACTAAATATTCATATGAAAATTCATTTGGGAAGATTGTTTCAGTCTGAGCAACATCAGCAGAGCTGACAGTGAAACATAAAATATAAGTAATAATTATTGTGTATGTATTTAGGTGGTAGGTACTTTTAAGTTTTTTTTCACTGAATTTTCAGGACAGAATTATGAAGATGGAGGAGAGGTTGAGAAGAGAGGTTGAACTACATAAATGCTGGTTTCTGACAAAACAGCATGAAATCCCTTACAGTGACTCTTATCCAACACTTTGGAATTTCCTTCAGAGTCTGTATAGTTTGAGTGTTATATATTTACACAGATGTTTTGAGATGATTTTGAACTATGTAAGTACAAGCTAAAATAACAACGCAACACTGAATAGCGTTCACACTGGAAAGATATAATGTTAAGTTGAATTGAGTTTATTTTTCTTTGTGTTTCTCCTCCTCTTCTTCCTCCTCCTCCTTCTTCTTTTTCTTTTTAATAAATGGTTTTCATCTTTTTTTTTCACCAGAACATGAACCCTCTAGAGACTGGGATTCTTTTTATCTTTTATATTTTCTCTTTCCATTTGATATGATGAATAGGAAAGTCATTTCATAAACTATTGCTGAATGAGCATATGGATAACTGAAAAAATTAATTTTTTAATGGTCAACATGCCCATTATTACGATAGGCCTACTAGGTACCAGATATTGTGCTGGCCATTACATATTTATTTTAGTCACAATAGTAGTATTTCCTTCATTTTATTCATGTATTTCCTCCATTTTATAAATGGGGAGACTGAAACTGCCAAGGTATAATTAACATTTCCATGAACATGTACTGTTAGAAAGTGGCATAGAACAGTGTGAACAGATCTCTTTCTACCTCTAAAATGTGCTTACAGACTCGTGTGCCATGGCACCTTATAAATGATCTCTTTCAATAGCCCCATTATGAAATTACCATGAAGTCAATTGTCTCTATCACAGAATTTTAAATTTGCCTGCTATATGTATCAGAACAGAGACATACCTCAGAATAAACTGTCACATGAGTGATGGATATGATTCCACATTTATAATATAACTTAAGAATTAGAAATATGGTTGTGTCTATTGAAGGCCTATCACATGGTGAAAAAAAAGGTTTTGTTTATTTAAAATATACATTATTCCAAACCAAATTTAAGAATGATTCCAAACAATATATTAATATTTAAAGAGTGGGTATTATAAGATAGTAGGAAAGCATGAATAGGAAATTTGATAGAATTGAGAAAAATATTTGTATGCAAAACAAGCTATTAAGAGTGCACCAGAGTTTATTCAGCAAAGCAAAGAATATTATAATGATTAGCCCTTACACAAAAGTGGAAAGAGCTGGGAAAGAAGACTCTGAAAGAGGGATTCTGGGAATCAGAGAAGTTGCTAATTTGCTTATTATTTCCTCTGAGGCACTTGTGTGAGTTAGTTTGTGGTGTTGATGCCTTCCAGCCAAGACCACCAGGAGCATAGCTGAACAATTTGAATAAACTGGGATTAGTATTCATTGAAGCAAGAGGAATTCACACAATGGGAAACACCTGAGTAAGACTGTGTTAGAAAGGAATTGCTGTAAGATTTTGATTTGTGCTAGGTGATTGGGGGGCAGGTTTATGCAAGCATGTCTTTACTGTGGAAGCAAGGATAATTCAGTGATTCACTATCTTAATAAATCTTATCTAGAAGGAGAGAAGACTAGTTCAATGCTATAAGTATAGTTGGCAAAGCAGCAGCAATTACTCATAGTAGCTAAGATTAGAGTACATGTGGTCATTTTTGTGCTTTGGATAATGTTCTTATTTTATGTTTAGACATGAATATGGGGTGATCTTATTTTTGTTTTGATCCAATAAGGTCAGAGGATGATACTGTCTCTTGATGTTTGTGAAATTATTTATCTTGAATAGGAGAATATCAAGACCCTGTTATTCCAGTCCAGCTCTGAGAGGTCAAGGGCTCTTTTCTCTTTCCCCACAGCTTGCAGAGAAATGCAAAGTGTAATCATGAGAGGGATATTTATGAACAGGTTTAAGAGAAGCTGTTGCCACCATAAAATTACTGCCTCTTTGGTTCTGGAAATGAATATCTGGAGGTAGATGCTGCTGTTGGATGGCCGTGCTAGTGGTCAATGGACATGGAGTGGTAGAGAACAAAGAGAAGAAGAACCAAGTCAGGTATCTCTGCTCTAAGTTGGAAACTATTGCTATCTCAATTTATGGATAAAGAAACTGAGTTACAGAGATCCTAAGTCACCCACCAACAGTTACAACAGTACTAACTAGAGGTGCCAGGATTCAAAGAGAATCCATAGTCTTAAGTATGTGTTTCTATTGGGTCTCAAAATGAAAAATAAATGCATAAAAGATCATTAAAATGGAGGGTGCTTAGGAAAATTCCAATCAGTGCAAAATTAAAAAAAAAATCAATCCTAATATATCTGAAGGTGGAAAGATCAATGTCGTAGACAAGGCATTATGAAGGAGGACCTCCAGATACACTGCTGGTTTGACAATGAATTACAGTAACTTTAGAAGGTCATTGTCAGTATCCATCAGGGCAGTTGACATGACACAACAACTATGTCTCTAAAAATTGACCCTATAAAAATAAAAGCATCAGTGTCCAAAGAGAAGAAAAGCAAATAGCTAAGTAAATACTTACAATGGCATTATTTATAATGGCATAAACTGGGAAACAGCCTGAATGTTCCTTAATAGAGGAATAAAGAATAAATTATATTATATGCATTCTATCAACATTCCAAAGCTATACAAATAATTAGATCTTCTATGTATCTAGAAAGATACTCACAATGAGCTCATAAAGAGGAAATATATTCATAGAGCAATCTCATACTTAAAGAAAAAAGCAATATTGTCCATGCATGTTGATGTCAACATGAGAAAATACAGAAAATACATACCATACTGTCAACTTTGCTTTATTTCAGGATAAAGGATTGGGAAAACAGGAAACATATAGAAAGAAGCTTAATGAATTTATGCTCATCTTTCTTTATATTTTTAATTTTTAAACATTAGCTTGAGTGCTTATAACTTTATATCTTAAAATATAACAAGTATTATAGAATGCCTGTTAGGAGGCTAAAGGAATTTGATATTCCTTGAGAAGATTTAAAATAATTATTATTGAAGTAGAATTGTGACAAAGAAATAGTTTTAATTTTAAAATCCTTCAGTTAATAAAATTTTTTGGAAGCTAATTAGAATCTTATAAAACAAGTTTATATTGTTACATTTCACAATAAATAATCTCTACAATAATACAGCAGCATGAAAGAAACCTGAGTCTGAGTAGTTAACTGCTTGCAGTATAGAGATATAGATATACTATATATATATGTACATATATATAGGCTTCCCTGGTGGCTCAGATGGTAAAGAATCTGCCTTCAATGCAATGCAGGAGACCAGGGTTCAATCCCTGGGTTGGGAAGATCCCCTGGAGAAGGGAATGGCAACCTACTCCAATACTCTTGCCTGGAGAATTCCATGGACAGAGGAGCCTGGTTAGCTACAGTCCATGAGGTCACAAAGAATGGGATATTGCTAACACACACACACACACACACACACACACACATACACACACATATGTATCTAGGAAGGGATTGATATTTTTACATTCTCGTTTCATTTCTATTTCAGAAACAACAGATTCTACATTGGTCCATCAGACTGGTATGGAGCAGGCAATTTTTAAACATAGATCTAGTCTAAATATGTTTAAGGGAATCGGAAATGTCTTAGCTGTATCCATTAATGGAGTCTGCTGCTGCTGCTGCTAAGTCGCTTCAGTCATGCCCGACTCTGTGCGACCCCATAGACGGCAGCCCACCAGGCTCCCCCATCCCTGGGATTCTCCAGGCAAGAACACTGGAGTGGGTTGCCATTTCCTTCTCCAATGCGTGAAAGTGAAAAGTGAAAGTGAAGTCGCTCACTCATATCTGACTCTTAGCAACCCCACAGACTGCAGCCTACCAGGCTTCTCCATCCATGGGATTTTCCAGGCAAGAGTACTAGAGTGGGTTGCCGTTGCCTTCTCCATAATGGAGTCTAGGACAGTCTTTATATTTAAGTAATATTTATATTTTTATCATAGCCCCATCATGAAGACTGGTACATGAGAAGTTGGATGGGCTAATTATATTTTCTTCAGGTCATTGTCTCTCATTTTAAAAATTAATAATCATACATACATAGCATATATGTGTATCCATAATGTAAGCTGTTTGCATAATTAAACATATTGAATAATATTTATCAAAGCATAGTATTCAGATCATTACCCTCCATAGAAAGAGAAAACTTGGAAGAACCACTTAGAAAATTAATTTTTCAAGCATCTTAAATCCCAACATATAAACTGGTTTGAGGCACACATATTCACTTTATGTGAAGCATATGTCTGTGTTTTACTCAAATATAACCTCTGTTTTACTCATCTGATTGATCAAAATATTTGGCTAAAGTGATAATGGATTTGGGTAAATTAAGTTGAATTTAATAGGTGATAATGATCCCTGGTGAAAGTTCCTCATGATATTTATTTCATTCTAATATTAAGCCACACAGGGAGTTTTGAAAGAATCCAAAATCCCTGTGTGGTACCCTATATTTACTCTCTACAATTCACCTCTAAAGAGTGTTAATTTCTAAAGTTATAATATCTTACAAAAACATTTTCTTAAAGACTATGAAAATTACATGTCAAAACAGAATGTTTACAATTTGACTGAAGTGACCAATATAACAAATACAGTGTGATGTCTTATTTTGTCTTTCAAAGTTTACAACAGGTTCAATATGTAATAGTTAAAATAAAAAAAACAATAAAGATGGTCTACCAAGCCTAAAATATTATGGAGCTGTTGTACTGACAGAAACAGAAGTACAATTACAAAGTATATCCACCATGAGTAATTTTATGTCAAGTGTCAAATCTGCCATAGTGTGAAAATCTTGAGGTAACCTTGTCCCACCTGAAATGCAAATACTTTTAGACCTAGTGGCCCATGATGGTTTTTGAGCTCTGTTACAAGAGACAGTCAATGAAAATTATCTGTTAACCGACTTGGAAAAAGCCATCCATAATTAATGTCTGCAGATAAATAGCATTCACATTTTGACAAGGAGCATCAGCACCAATAACTCTTCCACCCAGACAGTTTTATGTGTCTTCTCTACACTAATTATCATTTTGGAAAGCTTTCAAGTGATATCTCTTATTACAATAGAATGGTTTTCTGATAAAGTTTTACTACACATGCCCTTATTTAAGGTGAGTTCGAAGACAATTAGGCCAAAGTTAATAAAGTCAAGTGTATAAATTTATAGGTCCCCAGCTGAAGAATTCCATTTGTTAAAATACACCTCATAGCAAGAAAACCACTACTTAAGGAAATTATTTATTCCTGTAAAAGATGCTCTCAGAGGTCAGACTATATAGGAGTGAACACGTATTTCTCTGAAAGATATCTGACTTTTTTATATTCAGATCTTTTATTCTCATTTCATGCACTTGGCATTTATATAACCCACTCCAGTATTCTTGCCTGGAGAATCCCATGGATAGAAGAGCCTGTGAGGCTATAGTCCATGGAGTCTCATAGAGATGGACATGACTGAGTGAATAACATTACTACACTAAGCACAAAAAGGATGGTGATTTATGTGCAAAGAGACTCCAACATAGGGCTGAAATTAAACACAGAATTAAGAAAAAGTTTGGGCTTCCCTGGTAGCTCATATGGAAAATAACCTGCCTAAATGCAGCAGACCTGGACTTGATTCTTGGGTCCAGAAGATCCCTTGGAGAAAGGAATGGTTACCCACTCCTATATTCTTGCCTCAAGAATCTCCATGGACAGAGGAGCCTGGCACGTTATAGCCCATGCAGTTGCTGAGTCAGACTAGACTGAATGGCTAACACTATACACTAGGTTTAAGAAAAGTTTCATCATATATTTTAACCTCTGGGAAATAAACATGAGCTATGATTAAGAATAACAATTTAGTTCAAAATGAATGATGATTTATTTGCTTTCCACAGCATTTACTTCTATTTATCTTACTTTTGCAAAATTATGTCTAGATTCTGTCAGTTCAGTTCAGTCGCTCAGCCATGTCTGACTCTTCATGACCCCATGGACTGCAGCATGCCAGGCATCCCTGTCCATTGTCAACTCCAGGACGTCGCTCAAACTCATGTCCATTGAGTCAGTGATGCCATCCAACTATCACATCCTCTGTTGTCCCCTTCTCCTCCCACCTTCAATCTTTCCCAGCATCAGGATCTTTTCCAATAAGTCAGTTCTTTGCATCAGGTGCCAAAGTATTGGAGTTTCAGCTTCAGCATCAGTCCTTCCAATGAATATTTAGGACTGATTTCTTTAGAATGGACTGCTTGGAACTCCTTGCAGCCCAAGGGACTCTCAAGAGTCTTCTCGATCACCACAGTTAAAGAACTTCAGCACTCAGCTTTCTTTATAGTCCACTCTCACATCCATACATGACTCCTGGAAAAAACACAGCTTTGACTAGGACCTTTGTTGGTAAACTAATGTCTCTGCTTTTAAATACGCTATTTAGGTTGGTCATAACTTTTCTTCCAAGGAGCAAGTATCTTTTAATTTCATGGCTGCAGTCACCTGCTACAGTGATTTTGGAGCCCTCAAAAATAAAGACTCTCACTATTTTCCCATCTATTTGCCATGAAGTGATGGGACCAGATGACATGAACTTACTTTTCTAAATGCTAAGCTTTAAACCAACTTTTTCACTCTCTTCTTTCACTTTCATCAAGAGGCTCTTTAGGTCTTCTTCACTTTCTGCCATAAGGGTGATGGCATCTGCATATCTGAGGTTATTGATATTTCTCCTGGCAATCTTGATTCCAATTTGTGCTTCATCCATCCCAGCGTTTTTCATGATGTACTCTACATATAAGTTAAATAAGCATGGTGATGATATACAGCCTTGATGTACTCCTTTCCCTGTTTGGAACCAGTCTGTTGTTCCATGTCCAGTTCTAACTGTTGCTTCCTGACCTGCATATAGGTTTCTCAAGAGGCAGGTCAGGTGGTCTGGTATTACCATCTCTTGAAGAATTTTCCACAGTTTGTTGTAGTGCACACAGTCAAAGGTTTTGCCATAGTTGATAAAGCAGAAGTAGATGTTTTTCTGGAGCTCTCTTGCTTTTTCAGTGATCCAACGGATGTTGGCAATTTGATCTCTGGTTCCTCTGCTTTTCTAAATTCAGCTTGAACATCTGGAAGTTCATGTTCATATACCTTTGAAGCCCGGCTTGGAGAATTTTAAGCATTATTTTACTAGTGTGTGAGATGAGTGCAATTGTGTGGTAGCTTGAGCATTCTTTGGCATTGCCTTTCTTTGGGGTTGGAATAAAAACTGACTTTCCCAGCCCTGTGGCCACTACTGAGTTTTCCAAATTTGCTGGCATATTGAGTGCAGCAATTTCACATCATCATCTTTTAGGATTTGAAATAGCTCAACTGGAATTCCATCACCTCCACTAGCTTTGTTCATAGTGATGCTTCCTAAGGCCCACTTGATTTCACACTCCAGGATGTCTGGCTCTAGGTTGGTGATCACACCATAAAATATCTTTTTTGTATAGTTCTTCTGTGTATTCTTCCCACTTCTGAATATCTTCTGCTTTGTTAGGTCCACACCATTTCTGTCCTTTATTGTGCCCATCTTTGCATGAAATGTTCCCTTAGCATCTCTAATTTTCTTGAAGAGATCTCTAGTCTTTGTCATTCTACTGTTTTCCTCTATTTCTTTCCATTGATCACTGAGGAAGGCTTTCTTATCTCTCCTTGCTATTCCTTGGAACTCTGCATTCAAATGGGTATATCTTTCCTTTTCTTCTTTGCCTTTTGCTTCTCTTCTATTCACAGTAAGACCTTCTGAGACAATCATTTTGCCTTTTTGCATTTCTTTTCCTTGGGGATGGTCTTGATCCCTGCCTCCTGTACAATGTCACGAACCTCTGTCCATAGTTCTCCAGGCACTCTGTCTATCAGATCTAATCCCTTGAATCTATTAGTCACTTCCATGTATAATTGTAAGGGATTTGAGTTAGGCCATACCCAAAAGCAGAGAGCAGAAGAATTAATGCTTTTGAACTGTGACGTTGGAGAAGACTCCTGAGAGTCCCTTGGACTGCAAGGAGATCCAATCACTCCATCCTAAAGGAGATCAGTCCTTGGTTTTCATTGGAAGGACTGATGTTGAATCTGAAACTCCAATACTGTGGCCACCTGATGTGAAGAGCTGGCTCATTTGAAAGGACCCTGATGCTGGGTAAGATTGAGGGCAGTAAGAGAAGGGGACTACAGAGGATGAGATGGTTGGATGGCATCACTGACTCAATGGACATCAGTTTGGGTAAACTCTGGTAGTTGGTGATGGACAGGGAGGCCTGGCATGCTGTGGTTCATGGGGTTGCAAAGAGTTAGACATGACTGAGCGACTGAACTGAACTGAACTGAATGGTCTAGTGGTTTCCCTACTTTCTTCAATTTCTGTCTGAATTTGTCAATAAGGAGTTTATGGTTTGTGTTTCACAGTCAGCTCCTGGTCTTTTTTTTACTGACTGTATAGAATTTTCCATCTTTGGCTGCAAAGAATAGAATCAATTTGATTTTGGTATGGGACTATCTGGTGATGTTCATATCTAGAGTCTTCTCTTGTGTTTTTGGAAGTAGGTGTTTGCTATGACCAGTGTGTTCTCTTGGCAAAACTCTACTAGCTTTTGTCCTGCTTCATCCTGTACTCAAAGGACAAATTTGCCTGTTACTCCTGGTATTTCTTGACTTCCTACTTTTGCATTCCTGTCTTCTATAATGAAAAGGACATTTTTGGGGGTGTTAGTTCTAGAAGGTCTTGTAAGTCTTCATAGAACTGTTCAAATTCAACTTCTTCAGCATTACTGGTCGGGACATAGACTTGGATTACTGTGATCTTGAATGGTTTGCCTTGGAAATGAACAGAGATCATTCTGTCATTTTTGAGATTGTATCCACGCACTGCATTTCAGACTCCTTTGTTGACTATGATGGCTACTCCATTTCTTCCAAGGGGTTCTTGCCCACAGTAGTAGATATAATGGTCATCTGAGTTAAATTCACCCACTCCAGACCATTTTAGTTAACTGATTCCTAAAATGTCGATGTTCACTCTTGCCATCTCCTGTTGACTACTTCCAATTTGCCTTGATTAATGGACCTAACACTCCAGGTTCCTATGTAATATTGCTCTTTACAGCATTGGACTTTATCCATCACCTGTCATCCACAACTGGGTGTTAGTTTTGCTTTGGCTCCATCTCTTCATTCTTTATGGAGTTGGTTCTCCACTGATCTCCAGTAGCATATTGGGCACCTTACCAACCCAGGGAGTTCATCTTTCAGTGTTCTATCTTTTTGCCTTTTCATACTGTTCATGGGGTTCTCAAGCAAGGATACTGAAGTGGTTTGCCATTCCCTTATTCAATGGACCATGTTTTGTCAGAACTTTTCACCATGATGCGTCCATCTTTGGTGGCCCTAAACTGGCATGGCTCCTAGTTTCTTTGAGTTAGACAAGGCTGTGGCCCATATAATCAGATTGGTTAGCTTTCTGTGATTGTGGTTTTCAGTCTTTCTGCCCTCTGATGGAGAAGGGTAAGAGGCTTATGGAAGCCTCCTGATGGGAGAGACTGGGGTAGTGATGGTTTAGCTGCTAAGTGTTGTCCTACTCTTGTGACACCAGGGACCATAGCCCGCCAGGCTCCTCTGTCCATGGGATTCTCCAGGCAAGAATACTGGAGTGGGTTGCATTTCCTTCTCCAGGGGATCTTCCCAACCCAGGAATCAAACCCGGGTCTCCTGCCTTTCAGGCAGATTCTTTACCCACTGAGCTATGGCTGACTGGGGGGGAAACTGGGTCTATTCTGATGGGTGGGGCCATGTTCAGTAAATCTTTAATTAATTTTCTGTTGACGGGTGGGGCTTCTGTTATTTACCTGGGGCCAAACTATGGTGGATGTAATGAAGACAATGGTGACCTACTTCAAAAGGTCTCATGCATACAAACTGCTACACTCAGTGTCCCCAGCCCTGTAGCCAGCCACTGCCTACCCATGTCTCCGCTGGAGACTCCTGGACACTTACGGGCACGTCTGGGTCAACTTATGGGCAAGTTGTGGGGTCACTGCTCCTTTCTCCTGGGTTCTGGTGTGCACAAAGTTCTGTTTGTCTAGATTATGTCTAGATTATATTTTTGTAAATTTATTAGTATATCAAATAAATATAATATTAATGTCAGATTATATTATATATCATTCATTTAGTTAGCTGTTACATCTCTCAAGAAACACCTGCCTCAAGAAATTTCTGAATATATCCTATTTGTAACACTCTATTTTAGTTTTTCTGATGCCCAAAGACAATCACTATTAAATCATGTTACATAGTTTATATAATCTACTATTATAATCTACTCTTAGCAGGATATAAACATCTTTGGCAACTATATTGAATTCAGCCACCTGAGTACCACTTAATGGCATGTTATAAAATGTTTCATGATTTAATGAGATCATTTGTTTTTATTTCACTATAATGATATATCATAACAATTTATGTTAGAAAATTACAAATGTTGCAACAGACTCAACTTCAAATTTCAAGTCTGTCAAAATATCAGTTGATAAAAAGAGTAAGCTGGCAGAGCTTCTTATCTTAAAAAATGCAATGCAAAATATAAATTTAATGACAATTTGGTTATTATGAAGGCCAATGGTATCCTAAGAAGCAGTCAAATACATTTAGAAAAAAAGAAGTTTGAGTCATTTTAAAAATCTGGTATAATTTCTAATCGGTGTCATAGAGGAATACTTTTAATGTTGATAAAGTCTTTATAAATTCTTAGGGTAACATTTTAAATAACTGCAAGGAGAATTTTTTCCATTATCAAACACAGATATTCCTATGTTTCTGAAACATTCCAAATAAATAAACAAATAGTAGACAAATTTGTATTAAAATCAATATGAAAAGAATTAACAGGACAATACTAATTTCACTGTCACTTTTTTGACTTCTATATTCCTTCACTGATATCTTAAAAAGCCAGGTTCCTTCTCTGCATACATTTTGGTAGAACTAGGCAGGAATTAACCTAGCAAGACTCAGAGACACAGTCAGTAGGTGCCATCAAAGAAAAGAATCAAGTTACAAAAGTAGAAATTTTGCATAACTCTTTTTAAATTAAAGAAAAATGAAAGCCTAAACAATGTGTTGTTTATTTATATGTATGTCAATGACAAAATTATACTCCAGAAAAGCAAGATAATGGTTATTTATGGTTAACAAAAATGGAAATATGAGGGGGAGAGATATATACATATATATATACACACACACATTCTTAAAAATTAATTTATATGTGTGTATATGTATGTGCATATACTGTGTGTGTTTTACATATTCTCTGGTATAATGGATATATTTCATAATTAATTTTAAATGGAAATTAAAATGTATCAATGTACTTTTAATAGCCAAAGTGTTCTTATTCTCTATTAGCAAAATGTAAATCATAGAATATCTGTCATCAATGGTGGTGCCTTTACTTGGTCATGTATGATCTCAGGTGGCCTCAGGATAGAATTGCAGTGTTCCAACCAGGGGGGCGTGTTGGTTTCTATTGCAACATATTAATATTAATATGTTCTTCATTTCCTTTGGAGCCCTAACCAGCACAGTCCCCAAGGTCCAGAGTTCTCTAACCAGACTGCTCAAGGTTTTCTCTTTCAGCACTTCTACAACTACTATGCCATCTAGGCCACCATGATCTCACAACTGGATTTCAGAACTGGTTCCTCAAGTGTCTCCTTCTACTCCCATTCCCCTTCATTTTGTTCACAAAATAGAAAGGAAAATAATTGTTTTAAACATTATGTGACTGCTCTGCTCAAACCCTTCCCCCCAGTGACTCTTCATTTTCCTCAAAAAATAAATGGGAATCTCTTCAGTGACCATAGGTCAAGGAATGATAACAGCCTTCTGTAAAGAGCTAGATAGTAAATATTCTTGGCTTTTCACATCTCTCCCAACTACTCAACCTTCATTGTTGTAGCATGTAAGCAGACACAGGCAGACAGACACACTTATTGGTGTGTCCTGTGTTTCAGTAAATTCTATTTACAAAACAGTCTACAGGCAACATTTGCTCATGGATCATCATGAGCAGTAGTTTGCTGACTACTGTCATAGATCGTCTGAACCCTTCTGGTCTGTGATGTCATTTTCTGTTATTCCTCCCTCATTCATTTTGCTTAAACTATCAGGCCTCCTGATATTCCTAGATTACAACAGATGCACCTGTCTAAGAATCTTTGGGCTGTTTTCTCTGCTTGGAATGTTCTTCTTCTACATATTCATTTGGTTAACTCTTTTACCTTTCAGTTCTTCACTCACAGCTCACCTCCTCACTAAGATGTAGCCTACTTGCATTATTTAAAAACTGACCACCGTCCTCATCCCCAGAACTTTAATCTTCTGTATCCTGACCAATGAATGCTCTAAGATATTTAACTTTCTAATTTACTGTATAATTTTCTGAATGTGTATGCTCCACCAAAGCAGAGATTTATTGTCTCAATTAATATGCTTTTTAAAAAAGGAAGAAGAAAGAGGAGGTAAAGAAGGAAAAAAAAAAAAAACAACAAAGCATTCTAATAGTAGTTCTGGTAACCAGAGTGTTCAGATCTGTGAGTACTCCTCCTACCTACCTAAACACACTGACACAAACACTCTGATGTTTCAACAAAATATGAAAAGAAACAGTAAGCCATACCTTCTCCTAAGATATTGAACAAGATGGTGGTGTACTTGAAAGTATATAAAAATTGTCATAAGCAGAATGTCTCATGTTGAAATGTTACTATCTTCATTTTGATTAGATGTCTCAAATTTCCAAATTAAAATGGTGGTGATAATGCTTTATGACATTAAAAGGAGTCTATAACCTATTTATGATAAAAATGCAGCTTGATTAGATATTCCCCTGAAGTTTAAATTGGTACTTTGATCTCATGAATATTCTTTTATGGATGCTATTTACTAACAAATTATTTGACTACCAAGGAGACTCAATTAGATGTTCTAAGCTTGATTTGCAAAATCATAAGCCTTTTCAGAGTCAGGAATATTTTATGATTTTATCTTGTATAGATGTACAGCATTTTCTAAATTTTAAGGTTTATAAAAATGAGACATCTATTCCTATGCAGGATAAATCAAAAGAGGAAACATAATATCAAATGAATGAAATATACCCATGGATGTGAAAAAAAAAAAACAGTAAGAAGTATGCACAACCACCACAAATATGCCTACTTACTGTTTTTTATTTCTACTATGTCTTAAAGAGATGTGAATACCAGACCACCTTCCCTGTCTCTTGAGAAATCTGTATGCAGGTCAAGAAGCAACAGTTAGAACCAGACATGGAACAAACTGGTTCCAAATTGGGAAAGGAGTACATTAAGGCTGTATATGCTACCCTGCTTATGAAACTTATATTTAGAGTACATCATGTGAAATGCCAGGCTGGATGAAACACAAATTGGAATCAAGATTGCAGGAAGAAATTTCAATAACGTTGGATATGCACATGACACCACCTTAACTGCAGAAAGCGAAGAGGGACTAAAGAATCTCTTGATGAATGTGAAAAAGCAGAGTGAAAAAGCTGACTTAAAACTCAACATTCAAAAAGCTAAGATTTTGGCATCTGTTCGCATCACTTCAAGACAAACAGATGTGGAAAAAGTAGAAACTGACAGATTGTGTTTTCTTGGTCTCCAAAATCACTGCGGATGGTGACTGCAGCCATGTGGTTAAAAGACACTTGCTGCTTGAAAGAAAAGCTATGACAAGCCTAGACAGTGTATTAAAAAGCAGAGATATCACTTTGCTGACAAAGGTCCGTATAGTCAAAGATGCGGTTTTCCAGTCGTCATCTATGAATGTGAAAGCTGGATCATAAAGAAGGCTGAGTGACAAAGAATCAATGCTTTCAAACGGTGGTGCTAGAGAATACTTTTGAAAGTCTCTTGGACTGCAAGGAGATCAAACTAGTCACTCCTAAATGAAACCAACCCTGAATATTCATTGGAAGAACTGATGCTGAAGTTGAAGTTCCAATACTTTGGCCACCTATTGTGAAGCAGCGACTCATTGGAAAAGATCCTACTGCTGGGAAAGATTGAGGGCAAGAGAAGAAGGGGGTGATAGAGCTTGAGATGGTTGGATGACATTATCAACTCAATGGACACGAGTTTGAGAAAACTCTGGGAGAGAGTGAGACAGAGAAGCCTGGCATGCTGCAGTCCATGAGGTCACAAAGAGTTGGATATGACTGAGTGACTGAACAACAACAAAATTTTCATAGTGTGTAATTTCAATTGATAAGTAACATGAAATTATACATGTGTTTTTTCTATGTGTGTGTCAATAAATTTTTATATATGAATATGTGAACTTTGTGAAATACTGGGATTTTTTTGTTCATCATTCTATTAAAAGTGTGACTATACGGTTGTCTTAAATTTTTCTCAAGTCTTGAGTGAAAAAGACTGAATTAAAATAGCCTAAGATTACTCAGAAATAATGTTAAAATGACTATAAAGTGAAACCTTCCTATATCCCGATGTTCCTGTATTGATTCACCAACTGACCAAATGGATCAATTAATATGAAATTGTTATAGAATCATAGCTTATTAAATATATGGAAGAATATTCACTTGCTTAGCAAGCAGTTGGGGATTTTTCAAATTAAAGAGTTGCAAAATTAATTCATACATATAAACTTAATTTGGATGAATTCCCATCCTGCCCCATTAGATTTCTTTACTCAATTAAGGGAGAATCTCTCTGTAGTTCTAATATTACACTTCAACACAAATCAAAACTTCAAGTCACATTTGTAAAGTCAGGCTTCCTTATGACATTGTCACTTCATTAAAAGATGATTAGAAAAGAAAACATATTAACAAATATCTCATATAGTTATTACAGACATTTGTTTAAGGTGAGTTTCTCAGTTCAGTTTGGGTTAGTCACTCAGTCATGTCTGACTCTTTGAGACCCCATGGACTGCAGCACACCAGGCTTCCCTGTCCATTACCAACTCCCAGAATTTACTCAAACTCATGTCCGTCATGTCAGTGATGCCATCCAACCATCTCATCCTCTGTGGTCCCCTTTTCCTCCTGCCTTCAATCTTTCCCAGCATAGGGTCTTTCGCAATGAGTCAGTTCTTCATATCAGGTGGTCAAAGTATTGGAGTTTCAGCTTCAGCATCAGTCCTTCCAATGAATATTCAGGACTGATTTCCTTTAGGATGGACTGGTTGGATGTCCTTGCAGTCCAGGGGACTCTCAAGAGTCTTCAACAGCACAGTTCAAAATTATTAACCTCTTTGGTGCTCAGCTTTCTTTATAGTTCAACTCTCACATCCATACATGACTACTGGAAAAACCACAGCTTTGACTAGCAGAGCTCTGTTGGCAAAGTAATGTCTCTGCATTATAATACACTGTCTAGGTTTGAAATAGCTTTTCTTCCAAGGAGCATACGTCTTTTAATTTCATGGCTGCAATCTCCATCTCCAGTGACTTTGGGGCTCCCCAAAATAAAGTCTGTCACTGTTTCCACTGTTTCCCCATCTATTTGCAATGAAGTGATGGGACCAGATGCCATGATCTTACCTTTCTGAATGTTGAGCTTTAAGCCAACTTTTTCACTCTCTTCTTTCACTTTCATCAAGAGGCTCTTTAGGTCTTTACTTTCTGCCATGAGTGTGGTGTCATCTGCATATCTGAGGTTATTGATATTTCTCCCAGCATCTTGATTCCAGCTTGTACTTCCTCCAGCCCAGTGTTTCTCATGATGTACTCTGTATATAAGTTAAATAAGCAGGGTGACAATATACAACCGTGACGTACTCCTTTTCCTATTTGGAACAAGTCTGTTGTTCCATGTTCAGTTCTGTTGCTTCCTGACCTGCATACAGATATCTTAAGAGGCAGTCAGGTGGTCTGGTATTCCCATCTCTTTAAGAATTTTCCAGAGTTTGTTGTGAGCCAAATAGTCAAAGGCTTTGGCATAGTCAATAAAGCAGATGTTTTTCTGGGAACTCTTGCTTTCTCGATGATCCAACAGATGCTGGCAATTTGATTTCTACTTTCTCATCTAAGATTTTATATCACAGTGAATAGTTTTCTTTTTCTTTTCTTGACTGTCTGATGGGTGACAATCACTGCAATAATCTTGATGGTCCTTGGAAATAACCAGAGAAAAGGAGAAACCATCCATCTATATTTTTGTGTAACTTGTTAATATAATTTCAAACAAGTCCTTTTTTAATTTTAAAAATTTTTTGAAAATTGGTAAATTATTCTATGCACATATCATTTGTGCTTAACTTCATGCTCACATTATCTGATATATTATATCTTTATTAATGGAATATGCCCAGTCACATAAGAGAAGAACAGAAGACAAAAGTGAAAGATAACCTCTCAGTCATGTTCAACTCTTAGAAAACCCATGGACTGTTGCTTGCTAGGCTCCTCTCTCCAGGTAAGAAAATTGGAGTGGATAGCTATTCCTTTCTCCAGGCAATCTTCCTGGCTGAGGGATCAAATCTGGGTCAGAAAATAAATATCCACCAACTCAGTCTCCCTCATGCATCACCCAGAACACATAGTAATATTGATCACACTGTTATGTCAAATAGTTAGAAGCACAGGTGATATTCAACATCTTTTACAACCAGTCTGGTTAGAATAAAGCTAGCCCCTGTCCAATACCTGATGAACATCCCCCATAGATGCAAGATTCCCTTTGATCATCAAACAGCGTTAAGCAGGCAGCTACTGGAATGTGGCTTCAGGTGAAGGCTGTAAATCTAACTTTCTTTCCAACAGTAGCAGTTATAACGGTATTCTTTAGTGATAATAGTTATTGTTCATGGAGTACTTGCTATGTCACAGGTGCTCGAAATATATTATTTCATCTAAAGATTTTGAACCAGAGTCTAAGTGGCTGAGTCTAGAATTCATGCTTTTATCCACTACCAGTTATCTTGCCTCTGCATAGACTGGAGAACCAACTTCACTAAACACAATATCTGTAATCTTTCTATAAATTGTGGATAATAATACCAATCTCACAGTAATACTGGAAACAAAGTATTACATGCTATATACAAAGAATATATAGTAGATGCTACAAAAATGTCAGTTCCCTTTCTTTCTCATAAACGTATCTCATGAAAACATATATGAGTCATCTCTTTGCATAATAAATATGTGAGCCTATTAAGATTCCATAGATTTAACAGATTTATTACCATCTAGTTTTTATTTTGCTTTTGTTTTCCTTTTATAAAGAGACACCAGGTCTTCACTGTGACAGTCTAATGCCCATAAAGAGAAATATTAGAATTTTTCCAATAGCATTCAAAATAACTAGAAGACTATATACCATCTACTAAGTTTCATGAGCCAGACACTATGCAATCTGTTCCCCATACATTATCTCATTTAGTCTTATAGATCTATTATTCTTATTAACTGAAATTAATATTACATATAGGAAAACAAAGGGATGGGTGATTTTTGTAATTTACATATGGGTCCATAGCTAGCAAATAGTGGCAGATCAGAGATTTAAATCCAAGTCTGGTGACTCAGAAGCCCATGTTTTAACAGCCAAGGTGTTCTTATCCTCTAGTAACAGAATGTAAATTTTTCATTTTACTATTGCCACATATTTATTTCTCTATTTTAATGTCATCTCAGTATAGAAATTGGAAATTAATTCAAAATGCATTTCACCTAAAAATATGCAGTCATATATAATTGTATTTTGACATACATTCCAAAGATATAGGGAAATGTCTCTTCATTCTACTTCATATTCTGATAAAGGATGCCAGTATGAAACAATGGAATATTAATTACCAGAATTATACCCTCTCCTGTGCCTTTAAAACTGGCATCTATTTCCTATATTATAATACTTGTGGCTAAATTGGTTTATAAGCGCCCACTGGCTGGTGTGATTCACTTACTTTGCACATTACTAACATCAATGGTTTGAATACAAATGGGTCATTTATTCCCTGAGAACAAGTTTTTACATGTGTTGTTGAACTATAAGCATTTCTGGAAATTTAACTGTAGAAGAAAACACAGCAGTTTTGGACAAACATCCAGGAAGCTATGTAGCTTTCAACAGACTTGTGGACTCTGGGAGAAGGCGAGGGTGGGGTGTTTCAAGAGAACAGCATCGAAACATGTATATTATCTAGGGTGAAACAGATCACCAGCCCAGATTGTGTGCATGAGACAAGTGCTTGGGCCTGGTGCACTGCGAAGACCCAGAGGGATCAGGTGGAGAGGGAGGTGGGAGGGGGGACTGGAATGGGGAATACATGTAAATCCATGGCTAATTCATTTCAATGTATGACAAAAACTACTGTAATGATGTAAAGTAATTAACCTCCAACTAATAAAAATAAATGGAAAAAAAAAACACAGCCATTTTAAATTATCATTATTTTGCCTAGATTCTCTCAGCACTTTCTGTCTCATATCTGTTGCACAAATTCTATTTATCTGTCCTTAAGATGAGATTCTTCCATATCCCACTACAAGTTATGTAGTTGCTGCCACTCCTTTCCATCTTCTCTGATGCTGAGTTTTCAGCTTCTTTCAAAATTCTGAAATCATATGATTCACATTTATTTAGTTATGTCTTCTGGATCATAAGCACAAAAGGCCTGGTGCCAATCAATGCATTAGAAATCCCCACTTCATCTCAACAATGATGGTGGGTGTTTCCATAAAATATTCCTCACCAGCAAGTGAAAGATTTGCCATGACAGAGGTGGCTTTTCTTCCTGAGGCTGGTATACGCTCACCTCTGCTAGGGTTTACATTTATAAATAATGATTATATTTAGCTGTTTAAAAGGTAATGGTTAGAAAGAACTTTCATAGGCATGTTCACACTGCCTTAAATTATTTTGGAACAAGGCAAGATATAACATATGAAGTGAATTAAGAGTTTTTTAAAAATTTTACCTTCCCAATAAGTCTGGCAAGAATGCAGATCAGGTATTAATAGTTCCATTGAACACATGAGAAACTTTAGGCTCTAAGATGTTACAGAAATTGTCTCAAAGTTATATAGTTAGTAAACATTGTATGCTTGCTCCTTGGAAGAAAAACTATGACAAACCTAGGCAGTGTATTAAAGGTCTGCTTAGTCAAAGCTATGGTTTTTCCAGTAGTCATGTTCTGATGTAAGAGTTGGACCCTAAAGAAGGTTGAGCACTGAAGAAATGGTGCTTTCATATTGTGCTGGAGAAGACTATTTGAGTGTCCCTTGGACTGCAAGGAGATCAACCCAGTCTGAAGGAAATCAACCCTGACTATTCATTGGAAAGACTGATGCTGAAGCTGAAGCTCCAATTCTTTGGCCATCTGATGCCAAGAGCTGACCCACTGAAAAAGACACTGATGCTGGTAAAGACTGAAGGCAGGAGGATAATGGGGCAACAGAGGGTAAGAGGGTTGGATGACATAATTGACTCACTGGACATGAATTTGAACAAACTCCCAAAGATACTGGAGGACAGGGAAGCCTGGCATGCTGCAGTCCATGGGGGTCACAAAGAGCCACATTTAGTGACTGAACAACAAACATTTGAGCTCATATAAGCAAATCTTCTGAATGACAGACAAGCCCCTAGTCCCTCTTTGCTTTTGCATTCTCATACATAGAGAGACATGGTAGTGAAGATCTAAAAGTTCTTGAAGTCAAACTGTTGGGCTCTTGCTTTGAGCCTTGTACACTGCTCAGGTTGTGTTACTGTGACTCAATTTTTTCTCTTTTCTAAAATGGAAATAATTTTATTGTAAATTTTATGTGGCAACTTGACCATTATTAAGCATACATAGAAATTAGCAGTAATACACCTCTGCCTACCTGTTTTAGGGGGTTCTTTTTCTAGATAAAGTATGTAACATCAATAGTAAAGTGGAAAAAAATTAAAAAATAAAAGGGGGGGTGGGAAAGAAAAAAAAAGGAAAAAAAAAAACAGTAAAGGGATACCTAAGTTACTTTAGAGTTGGTAATGCCCCAAAATGATGAATGTCTTAGACAACCATGGACTATCTGTGGTCCAACACAGGAAAAGAACTGTCAAGAGACTAGGGAGAATGAAAGATGTCTTTAATGAAAAGGAAGAAATTGAGATAGGTATTGTGTATCTTACATGCTCCTGCAAAAGCACCTTATGTCTCAATATCTATCTTAAACAAATTAATAAATAATACAAGGAAATGGCAGTGGAGATCAAAAGGTTACCTTTATAGTGAAAAACAAACCAGCAAACATGGAGGCATAATTGAGTGTGAGTGAAAATACACTTGGTAGATAAAACCAGAATTAGGCTGCTCTACAAATCCAGACACAGACATGCACCTCACCTCCTGTAAACAGAAGAGGGTTTCCTTCATCTGCCCTTAAAGAACCATCAAGAGAAGACTTCTTGCACTCCGTTGCCTCCTGAGAGGGAGAGAGGTTAGGGCGACGTCAAGCGTGCAGTTTCTTATTCCCAAAAGTATTGATGAGGAAAAAAAAAAATCATTTATAAACATTAGAATGAAGAAGCTGGAAATAAATAATAGAAACATTTGGCGTGGATAAAAAGGATTTCCCAATAAAAATAGAAAAAAAAACCTGCAAACTTTAGAACAATAAAAAAGCAATGTTTGAGCTGTAGATGTGTTCAGTACTCAACAAACATGTCAGAAAAAATTATGAATTTTTACTTGAAACCAACAAAATAAAGGCATTAACTTCAATACAAATAGGACTATTAGAATGTGTGTGTTCCTCCTATATTCTACACCTGCTAGGCACTCAAAATGAAATATTCCTTTTAAATTCTCATGATAACACTACATAAAAGGTCTTTCATTTTACCACTGAGATGGGAAAATCAGATAAATTTAGTCATTGCCTGTGTGATGAAACTAATACATAGAAGAACTGGGAATGGGATCCCAATCAGTGTGATTATAATTTCCAAGCATAAAGTAACCCACATGACAGCAAGACAATTCTCACATTAATGTAAGTATCAAACTATTATAACAATGTGCTTGAAAGCAGAAAATAAAACTAAGGAGCAACTTAAAACCCAAATTGGAAATAATGATAGCCTATTGTCCTCTCCCTTGTGAGACTATATTAAAGCATATTTTTTTTTTAAAGAAAATCATGACTCTTGCAAATGTAAAATGAAGTCATGTTAAAGATCTTATTCTGCTTACTAATTAAATCACCAGTAAGACATTTAAAGGACTTCCCTGATGGCTCAGTGAAAAAGAATCCACCTGCCAATGCAGGTGACATGGGTTCAATTACTGGATAGAGAAGATCTCCTAAAGAAGGAAAAGGCAACCCATTCCAGTATTCTAGATTACCTAGGAAATCCCATGGACAGAGGAGCCTGGCGGGCATAGTTCATAGGGTCAGAAAAAGAGTCAGACATGACTTAGTGACTCAGCATGCACACAAGACATTTAAAACAGTTCAAAGATCATTTGAGAAACTAGGTGTGTACAGGCAGGTTATCAAAATAAGATAAAATTGCTAAATTAGATTATTTTAAAGTGGTAAATATCTAATGGAACCATAAACCATAATCTTTGGTGATAATCCATTGCACAACACAGAAATTATATGCAACTTTACTGAATAAAATTCTACAATTTGATTTTTGTCCTGCCATTATGGTAAAAATTGTCTGATAAGCAAAAGTCAAGCTTTTGTGAAAAAGGATGGAGTAATCCCTTTCTCCTGTTTCCAAAATTCAAATAAATATACTAACATATACATGTAAATACTTGCTACTTGATGATTAGAACCAATGTTTTTCTTGGTCATTCAAAGCTGCTCTGCTATCTGTTCAGTATTGGAGATATGCAGAAAATTATTTGTCTTTGGCAGCTCACTTTTAAAATCATGCCACTTTCAGTCATATAGTATGATGTCACTTATTGGATTGCATCTTTCTTTTATTTATTTATTTATTTTTTTGGCTGGCCAACAGGTATTTTATTTTATTTATTTGTTTTCCATTTATTTTTATTAGTTGTAGGTTAATTACTCTACAATATTGTAGTGGTTTTTGCCATACATTGACATGTGGTTCAGGATGGGGAACACATGTAAATGTATCTTTCTTTTATATTTTCTACCAGATTACCTGGTTTGGTTACTTTGATTGGATTACAAATTATTCTTGCCTATTAACTACATAAGGTACTTCCCTGTAGGTCAGACAGTAAAGAATCTGCCTGCAATGCAGGAGACCCAGGTTCCATCCCAGAGTCTGGAAAATCCTCTGAAGAAGGGAATAGCAACCCATTACAGTATTCCTGCCTGGAGAATCCCATGGACAGAGGAGCCTGGTGGGCTACAGTCCATGTCGCCATAAAGAGTCAGACACAACTGTGCAACTAACACAACTATTAACCACCCAAAAAGAAGTATTCAATTCAAAATAAAAAATGAAAAAATAAAACCAAAGAAAACACATACAAGTTCTCTCCCAGGACTTTTGTGCCCTAGACCATGGACCTTTCATGGTCTACAGTCAACATCATGTCATTGACAGTAAACATAAGGATTCCTTGAGGACTTTCTTCCATGATTTTCAGAGCAGGAATAGCCACTGGCAGCTCCTAGTTGACTCTTTTAGAGAGTCTACTTTAGGGTGACATGCAGTCAGCCAGCATCTGTGTTGCTACTTTCTCCTCAAAAGCTTTTATCTCTTTTTACTTCTTACATCTTACCAAACGTATCTTATTTTTTTAAACTGTGGCTATGCAGTTCCCTATGCCTTTACCCCCTTTATCTGTGCTCTAAACATAATTGTTCATATGTCAATTTCACTGTGGAGATAGTTCAGTTCTCCCTTTATACTCTCATAGCCTTTAATGCACTTCTGATTTTAAAAATGCATTATTTTATCTTCTGTTATAACTATCATAATTGCACTGGTAATTTATCATGTGGAGAGGTATAAGTAAGTGTATGTATATAAGATTTTTATGTTATGAAGTCGAACCCCTTATGTCCAGATCCTGTTCAGAGGTTGAACCCATTCATGAAGTCTTCTATCCTCTGCCAAGGGAAAAATATCTTGTCCTTGTAGAGATGGTAAGTTTGGTAAAGAACTGTGAGATGAAAGAGGAGTGGTGAGAAAAGCAGAAATAGGAAAGGAGAAATAGAGAATATAGCTTTTTGTTGTTGTTGCTTTAGTGAAAGCACTATCAGAAATTTGTATTTAAGTCAGAATTTTCCAAATGTCCACCAGAAACATTAGTCATATTTGTAACATAAAACATTTGGTGACAGAGGCGAAAAAGAATCTGCCTGCCAATGCAGGAGACACAGATGCAGGTTCCGTCCCTGGGTTGGGAAGATACCCTGGAGAAGGAAATGGCAACCCACTCCAGTATTCTTGCCTGGAGAATTCCATCGACAGAGGAGCCTGGTGGGCCACAGTCAATGGCTTGCAAAGAGTTGGAATGGCTGAGAGACTAACACTTTCACTTTCAAAGCAATTTCAGAAAGAAATGCTTTCTCAAAAATCTCCTTGTTCCCAAGATTAATTTCCCTATACTAGATGTTACGTTCCATACAGAAGTCATCCTTAAAAAAAAAAAAAAAAGAAAAAGAAAGAAAAGAAGGGATCCTTGTGAATTGATGAGTCACCATCTGAAAGAAACAATGTTTATGTATAATCTTTCTCTCTTACAAAGAAAAAAACTGCATACATGTATTTGACAAAACTGATGAATGCTTACATGGCCCATAGAGTAATGAGATCGCTAGATTGCTTTCTACAGACTATAATCCTAAGAATTTCCAAGACAATGTTTTCCCATCAGATTTTATGCAAATAATAATGAATTACAATAATTGACTTCAAATGCAGATATTCTGCTGAGAAAAACTTTGATTCAAACGAATGCGTTTCCAAGGCAATGGAATTATAAGTTACAAACATCTAGTCTTTTATTAAGAGTCTTTTATTCAGGTTCAAGTGCTTGAACACCAGCTGGTTGTCAGAAAGATTTATCAAATTCTTTCTATTAAAAAAATCATAAAGTTTAAGGGTTGCTATTAATGTATCAGTAAGTACTCATTATTATCTGAATAAGCAAGCCTACGTCACTGAGAAATTGAAGCAGTGTGGTACCTAAAGCCTGTAAGTAAAACATCATATCCTTAATGGAATAATAAATCACATTTTCCATGCAGCTAGTCTAATATCTACAGCCAGAACTTCAGATGAGAGGATTTTTGTTTTATGCTTTACCCAGAAAAATAAGCTCTTTTAGCACCCAGGCATAGGGGCAACACTTTTTTTAACCAATTCCAAAAGTCACACTGAGAAGAAAGCAGTGAAAATGCATGTTGGAAGCAGAAGACATGGCTCCAAGTAAAGACCCCAAACCCTGATGAGTTTAATAGATGAAAATAAATTTTATCATTTCTATCTCAGGCTCTGTAGTTCAATCTCCTCCAGTTTCCTGGAAATAGATATTCTTAGTGTAGTCCTCACACATACAAAAGCATGTTTTGTTCATAGCTTCTAGTATGCTCCTAATCTTATTAAAGTGTAACACTGAGACATGTTTGTTTGATACATAAAGACAGAAACATAACTTCCTGTGGCAATTAGTCAGTTAAAACTAATTCACTCTAACTTCAGTTATTCTTCACATTAAAAAAATTATAAAAATGTAAAAAATGTGACATCATATAAATGCACATCTGCTTAGAACTGTAGTCTTAAACCTTAAAACTAAGATTTTCTGAGCAAAGGTTAAAAAAAAAACTGTCTTGTTGGAGAATAAAAATGGTTAAGAATAATGCACAACTATTCCTTCATGCAACATCTTGACTCTGTAAACTTGTCTAAAGCAGAGCAATAACAGTGGAGCATAAAAGAGACAATCTAGCAAATGACTTTCGGCAAAAGTTAAGAATATAAAACTCCAAAATAATGGTTGGTCTGAAACCTGAATCATTCCTTTAGGAACAAGTATGAGTTTAAAAATATCCATGAGAAAAAAAGTGCTTTAAATACATTTTAAAGCTTACAAATCAAAGCATAAATCATGAGGCTTCCCAGAGTTGCTGCTGAAGAACAATTTTCAGAGAATATTCATTGAGCATATTTGGGCCATCAATATGAACAGTGACCTTACAGTCGAGTGGTGGACAATTGATAAATGTTCACTAATAGTAACACAAATCAGAGAATGACAGTTACCATAACAGGATCCACAAATAGTTTTCTACAGAACATGAAGGAGAAGGAGATTATACTTTCTAAGGAACACAGAGTCTTTCCAGAAATGTCTGTATTTGTGCTGGGCATTAAGAATGGATTAAAATAAAACTTTCAGAAAAGTAGGAAATTTTATGAGCAAAGGAATAATAAGAGTAAAGTCATGGATATTAGAATTAAGGGGCCATGCTTAGAAAAGAGCAAGAATAATTTGTGTCTGGATAAAATGCAGGCTGTATGCAGAGGGTAGCTGGCAAGTAGACTGAAATAAGAGGCCAGAATCTGGTCTGAAGATCTTATAACCCCGCACTGAATTATTTGCATTCAGTTTGGTAAGTTCTAAAAGTCTTTAAATATGGAACTAGTATGCTCTAAACTCTAAAATAGAGTAGAAACCAAAAACTAATTATCTTGCCACATCAATGCTACTAGTAATCTTACACGGAAAATCTAGATTGAACTAGATTAGCATACAAGTAAGTATCATATTAAGGCTGTACCACAAATGCATTGTTTAAGTTTATTTTTGATGGAAATATACTTCAATGCATTACTTGAACATTCTAGCCAAAATGAGGAAGGGCATGTTTTTGAAGTATATGAAAAAATATTTGTTTAGGTCTCTGAATATCTACAGCTTCTGAATTTGAGTTATAACTTCAGGGAGAGCAGATATTTTACTTCAGAAAAAAAATATGAGGAAGGTAATTGGAGATGTAGTTTTTAAATTTTGAATATTCTATGGCAATAGATATGACTAATAAAGCATATATCCACTAATATCAACGTCTCTGTTTTTTAAAATCCAGGTTTTAAAAAATAATTTTATTAACTCTGCCCCCCAATTCAAATGGAGATGTGAGAATTTTCTGAACAGACAAATCCATTTAGACCACGTAAGCAAAACAAAGGGGCTTCTCTGGTGGCTCACCTGTAAAGAATCTGCCTACAATGCAGGAGACTTCTGTCCCTAGGTTGGGAAGATCCCCTGGAGAAGGAAATAGCAACCTGCTCCAGTATTCTTGCCCAGGAAATCTGATGAACAGAGGAGCCTCATGGGCTACAGTTCTTGGGGTCTCAAAGACAAGACTTACAACTAAATAACAACAAAGTGTAAGTATATAGGTACAGAAAAAGACCTATATATAGAAAGGGAGAAAGGAAAAATTTTGAATTTTTGTATAAGGGCTAAATTTGCATATAACATAATATTCACTGAATGATTACATACCATTACATTAGTACATGATTCCACAGTATCACTTGTGAGTGTTGTGAGTGTTGTCTATTTCTGGTCTTGAATAAAAGCATCTTACAATTTCCAAGTTCTTAAGTTCTTGACTTTCTCCTCCTTAGAGAAAACTTGGTTGACTGTCTCTCTATGGTAGGTTCTCTCAGCAATGCTGTTTCAAAACTCTGCCTTGATAATGGCAGTCTCAGTGTAATTCTTAAATGTATGTGTTGACTGCCACTTCCAGTAGACTGAAAGCGCTCCAAGGCCAAGGGCCTTAACCTGCTATGTCCTATTATATTTCTGGTTGTTCTGAACTTAACATTTAGTAACTATTCAAGTAAAATGTAATTTTCTCTAGAAATCTAATAATTTAATAGAAGAAACATTTTAATCAATCACTCGAATGTCTATATACAGCCAATGCCTGAAATTTACAATGATTTATTATTAGTAAAAGTATTTCTTATGTTTAAAAAATAAGGACATTGTATATAAAATAAGGAAAATGAAGAAAAAATGATTTACATTTAACTTGATTATTTGCTGAAAAACAAAACTGAAAATATAAAACAAACTACACTTTTATTAGTTCACATTTTTATTGGATCATACTATGTGCAAGGCACTATGTTAGCTCCTATGGGAGATGAAAAGATAAATAAAACGTAGCTCCTCCTTGAAAGAATGAATAATACAGGACAGATATGACACAGAGATACAGTAATTCAAGCTAGAAAATGACAATTGACTCTAGAGATTTGTTGCAGCAGTGTTTCTCAAACTTCTTTTTATTTCAACCCACAGTAATAAATTTATTTTATATTGTGTTGTATACATAATACTAAAACAAATGTGTCACAAAACAGTAGTTCATCTTTATTCTATATAATACTGTCTAATATTTTCTATTCTATTGTTATTGTTAATATATTTTTAATGTATTCTATTCTATATGTTTAATAGTAAATGTTCATCATGCTACTTACACAGCACAGTAGTAATAAACAGTAAGTTTGAAAATGCTGAGATACTTGGAGAATAAACTTCTTCATTGAGGTAATATCATGCTAAATATTGAATTTTAAAAGTGTATAAAATTCATACATGTGAATTTGAGGAAAAGGAATCTTTCCAGACAGAAGGAAGTACACAAACAAAAGCATTGGGAAAATATGTGAAACCTGAATAAGTAAGAGCAAGAAGTTCAGTTTGGCTGATGTGGTAGGTAGAATTCTAAGATAATCTCTAAGATTTCTGCATCCTGATATAAAATACTTTGTGTAGTATACTGATCTTGAGTGTGGTATAACCTGTGAATATCAGGGCATATCAGTTCATTGATTATAATACTTTTTCTGACAAACAGGACTTTTCTAGATGTAACTAAAATCTCTAATCAAAGAGAGTGTCCTGGACTTTCCTGGTGGTCCAGGGTTTAAGAATCTGCCTGCCAATGCAGGGAACATGGGTTCAATTCCTTGTCCAGGAAGATTCCACATACCGTGGGGCAAGTAAACTTATGTACCACAAATGCTGAAGCCTATGAGCCCTAGAGACCATGCTCCATAACAAAAGAAGTCACTGCAATGAGAAACCCACATACACACAACTAGAGAGTAGCATCTGCTTGCCACAACTAGAGAAAGTCTGGGTAACTATGAAGACCCACAGCAGCCAAAAATTAAAATAAATTATAAAAATTAAAATAAATAATAAAGTATTTATTTAAAAAAGAGAGAGATTTTCCTCACTTAGTCTGAACTAGGAGAAGGCAATGGCACCCCACTCCAGTATTCTTGCCTGGAAAATCCCATGGACAGAGGAAACTGGTAGAATGCAGTCCATGGGGTTACTAAGAGTTGGACACGACTGAGCAACTTCACTTTCACATTTCACTTTCATGCATTGGGGAAGAAAATGGCAACCCACTCCAGTATTCTTGCCTGGAGAATCCCAGCGATGGGGGAGCCTGGTGGGCTGCCATCTATGGGGTCGCACAGAGTCAGACATGACTAACGTGACTTAGCAGCAGCAGTTTGAACTAGTTAGGTGATGCCTTCAAAGGAAGTTCAAACTCTGAGATGCTCTTTCCTGATTACTATGAATATTCAGGCTTCATAAGCTCAGGCTTCCTGAACTTATGCTGCAAGGGAATGAATTCAGTAAATGATAGGGGAAGTACACTGATTGAAACCACCCACCCTGGCCAGGCACCATAGTAACCATTTGCATGAGTTGTTTTAAGACAGGAGATCCTGATAAGGAACACAGAACTAATAAGCCACCACCAACCGGAAGAGTTCGAGAAAGGTCGAAAGGAGAAACCGCGTGTCCCTTCACTTCCCAGAATCCATCCACCCGGAAAGTAATCCCATCACCATGAAACCCAAGACTGTGAGCCACACGGCAGAGCAGTTCTCCTGGGTACCCTTACCCTACCGCTCTCCACCTGGGTGCCCTTTCCCAATAAAATCTCTTGCTTTGTCAGCACATGTGTCTCCTCGGACAATTCATTTCCGAGTGTTAGACAAGAGCCCAGTTTCGGGCCCTGGAAGGGGTCCCCCTTCCTGCAACATACACGTCACATGAACTTGGAGGAAGACACAGAGTCAGCTCGGCCAACACCTCAGGATTGTGAGACCATGAGCAGAGAACCCAGTAGAGCCCACCGGACTTCTGCCTTACTAAAAGGTGGCATCATAAATGGGTGCTGTTTTGTTTTTTTTTCCATTTATTTTTATAAGTTGGAGGCTAATTTCTTTACAATATTGTAGTGGTTTTTGTCATACATTGACATGAATCAGCCATGGATTTACATGTATTCCCCATCCTGATCCCCCATCCCACCTCCCTCTCCACCCAATCCCTCTGGGTCTTCCCAGGGCACCAGCCCCGAGCACTTGTCTCATGCATCCCACCTGGGCTGGTGATCTGTTTCACCCTAGATAATATACATGTTTCGATGTTTTTCTCTCTAAACATCCCACCCTCGCCTTCTCCCACAGAGTCCAAAACTCTGTTCTGTACATCTGTGTCTCTTTTTCAGTTTTGCCTATAGGGTTATCATTACCATCTTTCTAAATTCCATATATATGCGTTAGTATACTGTATTGGTCTTTATCTTTCTGGCATACTTCACTAACATTCCACGGTGTACATGTACCACAGCTTCCTTATCCATTCATCTGCTGATGGACATCTAGGTTGCTTCCATGTCCTGGCTATTATAAACAGTGCTGCAATGAACACTGGGGTGCACGTGACTCTTTCATATCTGGTTTCCTCAGTGTGTATGCCCAGAAGTGGGATTGCTGGGTCATATGGCGGTTCTATTTCCAGTTTTTAAAGAAATCTCCACACTGCTCTCTCTGGCTATACTAGTTTGCATTCCCCCCAACAGTGTAAGAGGGTTCCCTTTTCTCCACACCCTCTCCAGCATTTATTGCTTGTAGACTTTTGGATAGCAGCCATCCTGACGCGTGTAATGGTACCTCACTGAGGTTTTGATTTGCATTTCTCTGATGATGAGTGATGTTGAGCATCTTTTCATGTGTTTGTTAGCCATCTGTCTGTCTTCTTTGGAGAAATGTCTGTTTAGTTCTTTGGCCCATTTTTTGATTGGGTCATTTATTTTTCTGGAATTGAGCTCCAGGAGTTGCTTGTATATTTTTGAGATTAATTCTTTGTCTGTTTCTTCATTTGCTATTATTTTCTCCCAATCTGAGGGCTGTCTTTTCACCTTGCTTATAGTTTCCTTTGTTGTGCAAAAGCTTTTAAGTTTCATTAGGTCCCATTTGTTTATTTTTGCTTTTATTTCCAATATTCTGGGAGGTGGGTCATAGAGGATCCTGCTGTGATTTATGTCAGAGAGTGTTTTGCCTATGTTCTCCTCTAGGAGTTTTATAGTTTCTGGTCTTACATCTAAATGTTTAAACCATTTTGAGTTTATTTTTGTGTATGGTGTTAGAAAGTGTTCTAGTTTCATTCTTTTACAAGTGGTTTACCAGTTTTCCCAGCACCACTTGTTAAAGAGGTTGTCTTTTTTCCATTGTATATTCTTGCCTCCTTTGACGAAGATAAGGTGTCCGTAGGTTTGTGGATTTATCTCTGGACTTTCTATTCTGTTCCATTGATCTATGTTTCTGCCTTTGTGCCAGTACCATACTGTCTTGATGACTGTGGCTTTGTAGTATAATCTGAAGTCAGGCAGATTAATTCCTCCAGTTCCATTCTTCTTTCTCAAGATTGCATTGGCTCTTCGAGGTTTTTTGTATTTCCATACAAATTGTGAAATTATTTGTTCTAGTTCTGTGAAAAATACCGTTGGTAGCTTGATAGGGATTGCATTGAATCTATAGATTGCTTTGGATAGTATAGTCATTTTGATAATATTGATTCTTCCAATCCATGAACGCGGTATATTTCTCCATCTGTTTGTGTCCTCTTTGATTTCTTTCATCAGTGTTTTATAGTTTCCTATGTATAGGTCTTTTGTTTCTTTAGGTAGATATACTCCTAAGTATTTTATTCTTTTTGTCACAATGGTGAATGGTATTGATTCCTTAATTTCTCTTTCTGTTTCCCATTGTTAGTATATAGGAATGTAAGGGATTTCTGTGTGTTAATTTTGTATCATGCAACTTTACTATATTCATTGATTAGCTCTAGTAATTTTCTGGTAGAGTCTTTAGGGTTTGCTATGTAGAGGATCATGTCATCTACAAACAGCGAGAGTTTCACTTCTTCTTTTCCTTTCTGAATTCCTTTTACTTCTTTTTCTGCTCTGATTGCTGTGGCCAAAACTTCCAAAACTATGTTGAATAGTAGTGGTGGGTGTGGGCACCCTTGTCCTGTTCCTCATTTTAGGGGAAATGCTTTCAATTTTTCACCATTGAGGGTGATGCTTGCTGTGGGTTTGTCATATATAGCTTTTATTATGTTGAGGTATGTTCCTTCTATTCCTGCTTTCTGGAGAGTTTTAATCATAAATGGATGTTGAATTTTGTCAAAGGCTTTTTCTGCATCTATTGAGATAATCATATGGTTTTTATCTTTCAATTTGTTTATGTGGTGTATTTCATTGATTGATTTGTGGATATTAAAGAATCCTTGCATTCCTGGGATAAAGCCCACTTGGTCATGATGTATGATTTTTTTAATATGTTGTTGGATTCTGTTTGCTAGAATTTTGTTAAGTATTTCTGCATCTATGTTCATCAGTGATATTGGCCTGTAGTTTTCTTTTTTTGTGGCATCTTTGTCTGGTTTTGGAATTAGGGTGATGGTGGCCTCATAGAATGAGTTTGGAAGTTTACCTTCTTCTGCAATTTTCTGGAAGAGTTTGAGTAAGATAAGTGTTAGCTCTTCTCTAAATTTTTGGTAGAATTCAGCCGTGAAGCCATCTGGTCCTGGGCTTTTGTTTGCTGGAAGATTTCTGATTACAGTTTTGATTTCCTTGCTTGTGATGGGTCTGTTAAGATCTTCTATTTCTTTCCAGTTCAGTTTTGGAAAGTTACACTTTTCTAAGAATTTGTCCATTTCTTCCCAGTCCTCCATTTTATTGGCATAGAGCTGCTGGTAGTAGTCTCTTATGATACTTTGTATTTCAGTGTTGTCTGTTGTAATCTCTCCATTTTCACTTCTGATTTTGTTAATTTGGTTCTTCTCCCTTTGTTTCTTAATGAGTCTTGCTAACGGTTTGTCAATATTGTTTATCTTTTCAAAAACCAGCTTTTAGCTTTGTTGATTTTTGCTATGGTCTCTTTAGTTTCTTTTGCATTTATTTCTGCCCTAATTTTTAAGATTTCTTTCCCTCTACTAACCCTGGGGTTCTTCATTTCTTCCTTCTCTAGTTGCTTTAGGTGTAAAATTAGGTCATTTATTTGACTTTTTTCTTGTTTCTTGAGGTAAGCCTGTAATGTTATAAACCTTCCCCTTAGCACTTCTTTTACAGTGTCCCATAGGTTTTGTTGTTGTGTTTTCATTTTCATTTGTTTCTATGCATATTTTGATTTATTTTTTTATTTCTTGGTTATTCAGAAGCATCTTATTTAGCCTCCATATGTTGGGATTTTTAATAATTTTTTTCCTGTAATTGAGATCTAATCTTACTGCATTGTGGTCAGAAAAGATGACTGGAATGATTTCATTTTTTTTTTTAATTTACCAAGGCTAGATTTATGGCCCAGGATGTGATCTATTCTGGAGAATGTTCCATGTGCACTTGAGAAAAAGGTGAAGTTGATTGTTTTGGGGTGAAATGTCCTATAGATATCAGTTAGGTCTAGCTGGTCCATTGTGTCATTTAAAGTTTGTGTTTCCTTGTTAATTTTCTGTCTAGTTGATCTATCCATAGTTGTGAGTGGGGTATTAAAGTATCCCACTATTATCGTGCTACTATTAATTTCCTCTTTCATACTCGTTAGCATTTACCTTACATATTGTGGTGCTTCTATGTTGGGTGCATATGGGTGTTGTCTTAAACCATTAAGTTTGTGATGATTTCTTACCCAGACACAGAAAACAGCTGCCATGTGGGTACACAAAGGAAAAATGAAAGAAATTCTTGGAAAGATAACTGAAATTCAGATCATAAGGTGCCATGAAAACTGGTCAAAATGTTTCTTCTTTAGAAAACATTAAGCTATAGATGATTTATAGAGGATGAAATTGCTTGGAAAGAAAACACTGGAAGAGATGTCCCGACATTCATGCTATTCTCCCAGCTATTATTTAAATGGAGTTTTTTTTATAGTCTAGTGATTTGTTCATGAGGCAGATAGAAATATAAATATGAGTATTAGTTTTATGAATAAGAATGCTTAATGGAATAGATATGGGTATTACTGCTAAAACACTATGTGGACAAATAATATCATTTTTAGATTACTACCAATCTTTTAGATATAAATTTTTCAAAAATGGGACTATCAATCAGATACGTCAAATTTCTGCCACTTTTCAGAAAGTCAGAAAATGGATCATATATATATTTCTCACTAATATTTTATTTCTTTCCTTGACAAAAGAGCATTGCATTAACAAGTCACCTTTTTAACTTAATATAATATCTATCTTTCCATTATAAGAATGTAATATATTACCTATTATTAAATGACTGAATTAAGGTGTAGAAGTCCTCATACTTTAAGAAAGCTGAGTGGGGACTGGAGTGACACAAACAATAACTGACATCCATGATCCATCCACTTTGATCCTTTTACACCCAAGTACCACATACATTTTATCCTTTTCTCTTTGTCTTATGATGTGAAATGCTTGGGAAACCTACCTTAGGGACTATTCTACATTTAGAAATACAATTATTGTTTCTACATCCCTCAGTGAGCAGCCTAGAGTCAGTGACATTTTCAGAGCTCTGTCAGTCAGGAAACTAGTACATTAACTACATGACTCATACATTTGACTGTATATTTTGAGTTGAAATATTTACTGAAATGCACAGTGAACCTCTTTAAGAACTAGTGCCTCTCAGGGGATACTAGCAATTTGCATATCATTCTTTCAAAATTTGCAGACTTGCTGATAATCTCTAGTATTAAGACTGTACAAATTTAAAATAGATACCTTAACCTCCAAACTGGTTAAAAAAGAAAAAGAAAAAAAGCCTGTGTTTATTCCATAGCATGAAATGGTATAAAGCCATTATTAAATGAATGCATTTGGTTAGAATGCAGTCAAATTCTGTCCTTCACAAGCATAGTGAACTACAGTGTGATATTACATAGTTAAAATGCAAATATACACATATTCTTGCTTATAAAGGTGGTGGTGCTCTCCTTTAATATGTGGAAAATTATCAGCCCACAAAAATCTTTATTGTTGCTACTTACATAATATTTTATGTGCTTTCTCAGCAGCAACTTCAGTCAGCCTACAAAGTGTCTGACTTAAATTTTACCTTTGGGATCAAAAATCTGCTGTACCAGAGCACTGAGCATCCTTTTGTTGGGGAATTGTATAGGAGTATTCTCAGATAAGAGGCAGAAATTTTGTAGTCTCTTTGATATAGTTCCTGACTATAATATATGTACTCAATTTATTGCTAAGTCTTATTTATTCTTCCTTTGAACTTGAAAAAAAAATTCTATAGTTTAACATTATTTCCACTGTCAGTACTCCAAATCAACCTGTTATCTCCTTCTAAACATCTGGATGGCTACAACAGTGCTTTACATAAATTGACTAATGGGTCTCCTCTCTTAGAGAGAATCTCCTAAAATATTGCTTATACCAACAATGTTGCTGTTGCTCAGTCACTCAGCCATGCCCAACTCTTTGAGACCCCATGGACTGCAGCACACCAGGCTTTCCTATCCTTCACCATCTCCAAGAGTTTACTCAAATTCATGTCCATTGAGTTGGTGATGCCGTCCAACTATCTCATGCACTGTCATCCCCTTCTCCTCCTGCCTTCAGTCTTTCCCACATCAGGGTCTTTTCAAGTGAGTCAGTTCTTCACATCAGGTGGCAAAAGTATTTGAGCTTCAGCTTCAGCATCAGTCCTTCAAATGAATATTCAGGATTGATTTCCTTTATGTTGACTGGTTTGCTCTCCTTGCAGTCCAAGGGACTCTCAAGAGTCTTCTCCAACACCACAGTTCAAAAGCATCAAGTCTTCAATGCTCAGCCTTCTTTATGGTCCAACTCTCACATTCATATATGACTACCAGAAAAAACATAGCTTTGACAATATGGACCTTTGCTGGCAAAGTAATGTCTCTGATTTTTAATATGTAGTCTAGGTTTGTCATATCTTTTCTTCCAAGGAGAAAGCATCTTTTAATTTCATTGCTATAGTCACCATCTGCAGAGATAAGGACCAGCATACTGCCATTGATGGCAAATCACAAAATTACATTCTAGCATTTTAGAATCTCTATGCTGTCATACCTTAGTTATTAACTTCTTTGTACTAGTAGTCCTCCAAATGAATTTAAATACTGTTAGACTGAATTCCTTATAGCTATGATTACCAACCATGATGTACATAAACATAGGGTATATTGAAAAATGAGTAACACATGGAAACTTAAAGCATCAAGGTTTGACTGATAACACAAAGGCTCAGAGTAGTTAATTCAAAGAAGCAGAGACACTTCTTAGTGTTAAACTTTACTAAAAACTCAAATAACATTGATAATAAGACATAGGCCAAAACATAGAGAAGTTTGGAAGTATCAATTAGCACCCCAGACAGTTTTTGACCACGTTAGGACTGACACTGGTCCATATATAGCATATGAAGTACAAAGTGATGCATCTTAGACATGGCTTGCATAAAAGGAGGTATTTCAGTCATGAAACAACTTCATTTTATGCTCATAATTATAGAGAAGATATGATATTCCTAGCAGGTCACAATCCATAAATTCATAAATCCTAAATTTATTTACCATAAGCAAGTTTCAGAGCACAGGGACCAATGTTAAATGTATTCCATAGATGAAGATTCTTCATTTTTTTGAAATCAAATATTTTCATAGATTTGGCATGGCCATTTCTTTTGTTTACTCCCAGGGACATTAATCCTCTGGAAAGCAGAGTGAGTTGAAGCAGTCACTAACCTTTTCGTTTCAGTTTACAAACAGCTCATTCTCATATTTCATATATGGCACCTCTTGAATGGAAGAGAAAGAGGCAAGGTTAAGGGAAGATTATCAGGGATTAGTAGATAACCATGGATTCAGCCATTATGTCTATGTGCATATCTATTCCCATAATCTGCTGAATGTTTGTGGCCAACACGGAAAATAAAGAAACTGACAAGTTATAAACCTCTGAAAGTGATTGTAAGCTTTAATTCTTTCAGAAGCTAAGGCTTAAATGGAAATTTGTAAAATTGTCTGATATTAGACAATAGACTGGTATAATAGAGTAAGAGACTCATTGAAGGGTCCACTCTGCACCTATTATCAGTTGATTTTAAATATTTAAATTATTTGAAAAAGAAGTGTTAGTCACTCACTTGTGTCTGATTCTTTGTGACCTTATAGATAGGTCTATATGGAGTAGGTTGCCATTTTCTTCTACAAGGGATCTGCCCAACCCGGGAATCAAACCCCTGTCTCTTTTGCCTCCTGCATTGGCAGGCAGGTTTGTTACCACTGCACCACTTGGAAAGCCTGGAAAGCCCCCCAATTATCACAGTACAAAAAGATTACAAATGTCATCATCATATTTTTAAAATATTTTTAAAATTGAGAAGAAAACAAAAGGAAATATACTATTCAAGTCCACTTTACAAGCTTTTCATTTATAAGCATATTCCACAAATACTGAAAATTGAAAAGAATTAAGATGAGAAGAATAATAATAAGAAGAAGAATTAAGATGAGAAATTGACTAAAGGAAACTTTCAAATAGTGCTCTGATGTATTTTGGTGTGGATTTAAAAGCTGAAATAAAGAGAGGCTTGGACACTGTTATCAGAAATAAGGAACTAGAAAGTAAAATCAAAGTTAAAATTGCCAGTAGAAAAGAAACCCAAAACAATATGTAGTGGAATATTATTAAAATAGTCTTAGAAATTAAATACACTAGAAATCAAAACAAACTTATGGTGCACTAGATAAAACAACTGGCATCAGAAATAAAAACAAGGACAAAAATACTTCTATTCTTATAGAGTTGAGAGCCTGTGGGCAAGGCTCTCAGTAGATAACTGCCAACAAAAGCCCATTGGAAGAAGTAACATCCCATGTTGCATAAGAAATAAAAGGCAACTGTGCAGAATTCACCCAATTATGCTCGAGGGCAGCATTACCCTATTTTTTCTCTAAACTTCCAAGAGAGTTTATTTATATTTATAAATATAGGTGAACAATAATTCAGCATTTTTGTTGAAAGAGTTCCACCTCCATAGAACATCAGATTTTCAGAGTAAATTTTAAAGGGATTTTCACAGAAAAAAAAAAAAGGAGGCTACTTAACCAGCTTTAAAAGTTACAGAAAACAAGGAATTTCATTTAAATGTTTTTTTTTAATTGGGCTAAAATATGAACAAATATAGTGAAAAACATTCTTGAAGTAGACAGTAAATTGTAGAAAGCCTGAGAGGTAAATGATTTGTTTGCCTTGGTTTGATAGAACCACTCAAGTATATGGAATTTCCAATGTTTCTAAATTCTTTCCCAAGTCCAACCTATTACTCATTCGGTGACCCATCTCAAAAAGATACTTCTTTCATCTCTTGTTAGAACCCTTAAAATATAATAGGTAGAATCTACTTTGAAACACAACCTTCCCAGTAGTATACCATAGAAAGATTAATTTTTTGAAAAAAATTTTTTTTAAACTTGATCATTTTATTGCTGATCTTGACATTGATATATATATACACTATGCACGATTCAAAAACATAGAGGAAAAATCAGAAGAATCATCTATGGTCCTAGAATTCTTAAGGGGAAAAACTCCATGATACAAACAAAATGTGAGGAACAATATGTATATGAGTACAGATTAGTTCTCCCAAGATTATCATAATCATTTCATTTGTCCATGAAATGTTAGGCTATGCTCTGACATTATTACCAGCATGACACATGTCAATGCCCTGTTGCCTCTCAGAGCCTATTCAAGACTTATTCTCCTTGCCCCAGAGTAATTTCAACCTTAGGAAAATGAACCACAGAATATTCAACACTTCTACTGGATAACCAGTAAATCTGATGGTACCCTATGAAGAATAATCCTATTGCTAACTGAAAATATTGAATATGTTTTAGCTAATTGATTGTGAAAAATTGTTGCTTTCTTTCCCTTCTATTACCATCCACAGTCAAACACTCTCAATTTGTCACATCTATCATCCTTAACCAAAGGAGGAGTAATTCACAATTATCTTTCTGAGGTGCAAGAGGTACTTATATACAGATTCTGATATTTTGGAGGCTCTATTAATATTCTTAAGTATTACTTTTTGTTTTGATGTCTAAAGTGACAATGACAGTCTGGGGAGGGAATAATTAACCTGCAATATCCAATATTCACCAGAAGTCAATCAACTCCAATAGCTATAATTATGGCCTTTTTTAAAGAGCATGCCAAATTACTAAAGATAAAAGTATAAGTGTGTATATAGTATATTATGGAATGATTATTACTTGATACTTTCATGATACCAAATAAACTGTTGCAGTAAAGTTCAAGGATCATGGTATGTCTAGAAAACGTTTCAACAGATAACCATGCTAAACTGATGTGTATGACTAAGTTATGTTTATATAAAAGAAAGAAAAACCCACATCGAAAATTATGGATCTCATTATATACACACAATATGTGACCTCAATTCAATAAAAATTTGAAAATGATTGAGTTGTTGGGTTTATGAGACTAAGACCTGGCAAAGCCAGAATGGCTGCATGGCAGCACCAGATAAAACTTCAAGTTGACACTTGCTAAAAATTCTCTGTGAGACAATCTGTCACAATCAATACAGATTGATCATGATATGAAATATTAATTAGGGAGTTTATTTAGAATAATAGATCTAGTCATCATATGCTACAACCGTAATCATATAAAAACTGTAATGGTTGTACATAGAATAAAACTTTGAACATCTGTAAATAGTTTATATAATTGCTTATTAGTTATATAAATATTCTATTAATGGAATTCATATTTTTGAATAGGCTTGAAACATTATATTGTCAAAACCACAGCACCTATAGTAAAAAAACCCAATAACTAGAGATATCATATTTCATATCTAAGATATTCCACATTGTCTGTCGAGCAGTAAAGGAACACATATTACTGGGATAATTATGAATTATGCAAGTCTGGTCTCTTGCTTAAGAACTTGACTCTATTTTTAAATTCTGGAAAAATGGAAAGACTGTATAAAAAATTGAAATTTGATACCTTTAAATGTGATCCTAGACAAAATACAGAAAATGAAGATCAACAGAAGTTATCTAATGACTCAAGATCTTCAAAACAAGTTGAAACCTTCACTAAATAGATAGTTTCTACCTAAGACCAATGGAACACCTGAAATTATTGATTTTCTCATTGAACTTTGTTACTCTGGTCATATATTTCTTCTTTATGTGTGTGTGTGTGTAATTTCCCTTTTAGATTCACTAAGGACAATTACCATTTTAAATTTATAATTCAAAATCTATAATGCTCCCAAGTGGTGTAAGATGAACACTCTATTTGAAGATGATGGCTTTTTATCATGCTCTATTTACTGAATCTTAAAAATAATCCAAAGAGATAAAACCCCTCCTGGAAAAATAAATAATCTTAATTTGAAATACTCTTGAAAATACTGCTTTCATCCATAAAAGTCAGAAAATACAAGATGATTGTAAAAAAAAGTATATCTTATTTTTTCTAACATAGTTTTTTATTCAATTCATGCTCTGTTCTCAAAATCAAATTTCAATTTATTAGAAAAATGACAGAATAGCCTTGGCTTTATCTTTTGGTCACACATGGGAAATATACACAACTGGTAATATTTGGTATGTTACCTGGCTTAACACTAAAGGTAAAATTAAACAATTCATATCTAAGTTAAAAGTAAAGCCAATTTGATTATTCCAGATAGACTTAAGAAGTTATTGGGACTTTTTTCTTGAACATTTGTGGGTAATGTTTTTTTTGGGATTTTTTTTGGTAATTTTTTTTTTTAGAGAGAGACATCTAGTGCTGCATTTTATTACTTTTATTATTTATACTATTATAAATTATAAATTTATGATTACAAATTATAAATTATTATTTATATTATTACTTATATTACTTTTCTTATTTGCTTCACAGCTGATTTATATATATATACACACACACATAACAGGATCTTAAATATATTATATATCCATTATTCAAAGAGATAGTTCACAAAATAATTAAAAGGCAAAAGTAGAATGAAATTAAGCTGGTTGATACTAGAGCATAAAATCAGTCCTTCGCCAAAAAAAGAAACAAAAACAAAAGCAAAACTACTCATATTCAAAGAAAATTAACAATGATTAGAATCCAGTTAATCTGTGATATTTTCTCCTGCAGCCCTGACTGAAGAAAAATTAAAAAGGAAGAGAGGAATTAAAAAAGAAATCCCTGTATCCTCGGGAAAACTGACTGTTCTTTAGCCATGATAATAGGTAGCCACTTGAACTCATTAGAAACATATTTAATCAATAAATTATAGTCCTATAGGTATAGAACTACCAAAATCAAGTGTGCATCTCTGTTTGACCAGTGACATTTTTGTTCTCAGTAAGCAAGTCTCTGGATGCCAATCGATCAGTAATAGCACTTCATTTTACTTATTTATTTATATATTTATTTAATCAGACAATCAGACATGGATTCATTACCATGAATGGACTCCTTGGACCAATCTATCATTAACAGTCTTGCCTGAGTAACCAAACCTACTGCTGACATTAACTCAGTCATATTTCTGAAAATCTGCCCATAACTATCTGAACAATAATGTCAAAAGCCATTTGAGTTTTTAATTAAGCAGCTATTTTTTTCCCTGTTTTCTTTTTAAGCAGAAGGTTGACAGGCATGTTTACCATCAAAGTCACTTCTAAATTTAAATGCAACTGTAAAAGAGAAATTGGAATTGGGAGAGATAAGAGAGAAGGAAATAAGAGACTATGTGAAAGTTTGTTGGAATGTGAAGTAAAGTAAAGCAGTAGGAATGCTGACAGAGAAGATGAGGTGTAGGAGGCAATAAACTGAGTTCATGGATAACATGAAAATGCCTTTTTTTAAAAATTCAGATTTTATCAACACAGTGCCAGGTGGATAAAAAGCATATAATTAATACTGTTTTATATTCTCTGTCAACATTAACTGCTGATTCCAAACCAATTTAGAAGTAGTCACAATCAATTACTCTGTAAAAATATTCACTACTCATTACATATTTTTTCCATGAGCGATTGTTGCTGTTGTTCAGTTGCCCAGTTTTGTCTGACTCTTTGCGGCCCCACGGGCTGCAGCACACTTGGCCTCCCTATCCCTCACCATCTCCCAGAGTTTGCCCAAGTTTACAGTCATTGTATCGGTGATGCTATCCAACCATCTCATCCTGTGACACCCTCTTCTTCTGCCCTCAGTCTTTTCCAGAATCAGGGACATTTCCAATGAGTCATCTGTGCACATCAGATGACCAAAATACTAGAGCTTCAGTTTCAGCATCAGTCCTTCCAGTGAATATTCAGGGTTGATTTCACTTAAGATTGACTGGTTTCATCTCCCTGCTGTCCAAGGAACTTTCAGGAGTCTTCTCCACCACCATAGTTTGAAGGCATCAATTCTTTGGTGTTCTGCCATCTTTATTGTCCAGATCTCACAACTGTACATAGCCTAGACTATACAGACTTTTAGTCGACAGAGTAATGTCTCTGTTTTTCAACACACTGTCTAGGTTTGTCATTGTTTTCCTGCCAAGAAGCAATCATCTGATTTCAAGGCTGCTGTCACTGTCCCCAGTGATTTTGAAGCCCAAGAAGAGTAAACCTGTTACTACTTCTACCTTTTCCCCTTCCATTTGCCATGAAGTAATGGGGTTGGATGCCATGATCTTTTTTTTTTTTTTTTTTTAATATCTAGTCTTAAGCAGCCTCTTTCCTCCTTCACCCTCATTAAGAGGTTCTTTAGTTCCTCTTTGGTTTCTGCCATTAGAGTGGTATCATCTGCAAATCTAAGGTTACTGATGTTTCTCCCACCTATCTTGATTCTAGCTTGTGATTCATTCAGCTTGGGATTTCTCATGATGTGCTCAATGTATAAGTTAAACAGGGTGACAGCAGACAGTCCTGTCAAACTCCTTTCTTGATCTTGAAATAATCAGTTGTTCCCTACAGGAGTTCTAACTGTTGTTTCTTGACCTGCATACAGGTTTCTCAGGAGACAGGTATAATGGTCTGGTATTCCCAACTCTCTGAGAGCTTTCCACAGTCAAGATCCACACAGTCAAAGGATTTAGCATAATGGAGGAAAGAGAGTATCTGCCATGATCCACACAGTCAAAAGATTTAGTATAATTGATCAGAGAGAGGTTATTTTTTTTTCTGAAATTCTCTTGCTTTCTCTGTAATCCAGCAAATGTTGGCAATTTGATCATTAGTTCTTCTTCATTTTCCAAACCCAGCGATGCTTAGACCAAACTGTGAAATTAGCTTAAAATGGGTGTCAAATCTTTCTATCAAGTGAAAATGCAAAAGGATGAAGAAAATAAAACATTTAAAAAATAATGACTCCACTGTTTCTATATTCTCAGACCAGGAATAATAAAATAATTCCTCTCTAGGGGTGTGCTTTGTTTACCATCTCCACTTACCATATGGTTAAATTATAGACTCTGAGGGGAATTCTGAATAGCAATTTTTGAAGACTGGAATTTGTATTTGCTTTGTTGCTTCTTTCGCCTTCTACTTTTGCCATGTTGTAAGATTACTGTCTGATTAATTGGATACATTAGCACCAACACAGCATCTGGTTATCAGTGAAAACTTGCATTCACAATTTCCTTGATGAAGGTACAAGCAAATGAAATAACTCATCTTGAATAGCCAAATGCCATTAACCTTTTCAAGTTCAGATTTCAATGTATTTTTTGAAAATTTAATGTCTATCTGGAAGACAAAATTTGAGCTTCTACTGTCGAGTCCAAAATAATTGCTTGATGGTCTAAGAAACAGGAATATCATAGAACAATATTTATTATAATTATTATATATTATTTATAAAATAGAGTGATATTAAATACTTTAGAAGACAATACCACCTGGAAAGACCTTATAAAAAAGTTTGGATGTACAATCTGTTATTCTCTATATTCTCAATGATGCCATAGTTATCATGCAATAATAAATCATACCAGTCTGGGAAAGTCACTGTGTTAAGCTCAACATAGTACAAACATGAATTAGACATAAGTCTCAATTTAAGGAACTCAAAGTCTAGTCAGAGACACACTGACATATAAAATGCATTGCACTACAAAAGGTAAGTGCTATAATAAAACTATAAAAATAGGTGTCAACAGAAAGAAGAGAGTTATTTATTCCTTCTGGTTTATGCATTCTTACTTTTGGTTTGTTACTACAGTTTCTGAATTAATATTTTTCAATGCCAATTACACAGCACAATTACTTGAGGGTAATCTCTAAAAAGGGCAAATGTCCCACAACTAGAATTATGAAGATAGTCTCTTCAATAAATGGTGTTCAAAAACTGGATGGCCACATGTAAAAGAATGAAATGACCTTTGTCTTACACCATACACAAAAATTAACTCTAAATGGATTAAAGGTTTGAACACAAGATCTGAAAACCATAAAACTCCTAGAAGAAAGCACAAGCAGGAATCTCCTTGATAGTGGTATTGCAACTACTTTTTTTTGGAGGAGGGGGTGGATTTTACATCAAAAACAAAAGCAATCAAAGTGAAAGTAAACAACTGTGACTATATCAAACTACAAAGCTTCTTAACAGCAAAGGAAATCATCAACAAAATAAAAAGGCAATATACAGACTGAGAGAAAATATTGGCAAATCATACATCTAATAAGAAATTAATAACAGGCTTCCCAGTTGGCTCAGTAATAAAGAATCCACTTGCCAATCAGGAGATGTGGATTTGATCTCTGGGTCAGTAAGATCCTCTGGAGAAGGAAATGGAAACCCATTCCAGTATTCTTGCCTGGAAAACCCTATGGACAAAGGAGCCTGATGGGTTACATTCCATAAAATTGCAAAGAGTCAGACAGGACTTAGTGACTAACCAACAACAACAACTCAAAATATAAAAAGAACTCACAACGCAACAGCTAAAAAACAAACAATTTAATTAAAAAATGAGCAGACTATCTAAGAGATCTTTTTCCCAAGATATACAGATGGCTGATAGGTACATGAAAAAGTGCTCAAGCTGACTAGTTATCAGGGAAATGCAAATCAAAACCATAAGGAGATATGACCTCACACCTGTTAAAATGGCTGTTATTAAAAAGACAGGAGACAAAAAAGTGTTGGGAAGAATGTAGAGAAAAAGGAACCCTTAAGCACTGTTAGTAGGAAAGTAAATTGTTGTAGCCACTATGGAAAACAGTATGGAGAGTCCTCAAAATATTAAGAGAATTATCATATGACCTACAGTTCCTTTACTGCATATTTATCCAAAGAAAACAAAGACACTAACTGGAAAAGATATATTCAACCTTATGTTCATTGCAGCATTATTCATAATAGCCATAATATAGATGCAACCTAAGAGTCTGTCAATAAATAAATGGATAAATGATATTTATCCAGAATATTATTCACCCCGAAAAAAGGAAATTTTGCTGCTTGTGACACTGATTCACCTGGTGAGCATTATGCTGAGAGAAATAAGTCAGACAGAAAGACAAGTATTACCATATAATGCCATTTACATGTGGAGTCTAAAAATGAAAACAAACTCATAGACATAGAGAACATATTTGTGGTTACCAGAGGCAGGAGCAGATATGTGTGTAAAACAGATAAAGGGAGTCTAAAGCTACAAATTTCCAGTTATAAAATAAATAAGTGCCAAGGATGTAGTACACAGCATGGTAACTATAGCTATTAACACTGTATTGTATATTTCAAAGTTGCTAAGAAACAAGATATTAAAATGTCTCACCACAAGGAAAAAATTGTTAATAACGTTGTTGGTGGATATTAACTAATTTTATTGTAGTGATCATTTCACAATATGTACAAGTATCAAATCATTATGCTGTACACCTTGATAGAAGAAATATCCACATATTGAGTTATGTGGAAGTCATCATGGCTTATACATTATTTAAGCTGAACTTTATGATAACTAGAACACACTGTATTGTGCCCTGTCAAACATGCACTGTACACATGCTTTAATCATTATGGACAAGAATGCATTAAAAAAAATTAAGATGGAGTGACTGTGGTTCAAGTGCCCAGAGTGGACCTGAGTGGCCATCTTGGATGCAGTTTAACACATGTATCTACATTACTGATAACATGAATTTTCTGAACTATATCAGACAAGGATACCACAAGTCATTTTCAAAACAGTATCTGCTAGCAGCTGCCAGTTATAAACTTAAAGTCTCAAGAGCTCCTTTTGTAATTATGTAATCTTCAACCCCAAACTATCTCTCCTTAACAAACACTCTTAATGATCAGTTTCAATCCTAGTTCTTGACAACAGCTTATGTGATTTTGGCTTTTTGCCTTTATAATTACATTTTATAGCCCAGAGGACTACAAGCACTTTTTGAATCTGTGTCTCTTGGGTTATACTCTTCAGTTTGGCTCAAATAAAGGTCTTTTTTTTTTCAACCTGAATCTAATCATGTTATATATCAATTATACCTCATTATTTTTTTTAAAAGCATACATACACACAAAGAAAACTCAATTAATATTAGGAGGACCACAAAATATAAAGTTCAGTTGGCAAACACTGAGGCTTTAACAACTGAATAGTGATGGCAGCAGTTCACGCCCATCTAATGCTTGTACTGACTGGTTCTAGGTTCTAAGTTTCAACAGACTGGCATGGAAGGGAAATGGCAGGAGTCTCACCAGGTTGTGCAGTATCTTCCTATGAGGCTCCAACTCATGCTCCCCCAGCTGGCTCTTCTGTAGGGGCCCAAAGGTGCTCCCTGCCCACTTCACAGAGCCTACCACAAGGAGTTGGCATTCTGCCTTCATGAAGATTAGGTTCTCCATTTTCCTGGGACTGTGAGCAGACACCTGGGACAAAGCAGAAAACCATCAGCTCATATGTGTGTGCACAGGTACCCATATTCATATATATGCACACTTATATTTATACATGATCAGGGAAGTTTAAACATAGAAAGATCTAGAAAAATGACTGCATTTTGATTTTTCTCCCCAGAGGAAAATTCACCCCAAACTTGTTGGCCATGTACCCATTTCGAGGGAAAAAGATATTAATCATTTTTTTTCTTAATGTCAGTGCTTAGATAAAGGAGGAAACAGCAAGTATTTAACTACAAGAATGGGGGCTTCCCACATGGCGCTGGTGGTAAAGAACCTGCCTGCCAAAGCTGGAGAGACAAGAGACTTGGGTTCAATCCCTGAGTTGGGATTGGCAAACCACTCCAGTGTTCTTGCCTGGATAATCCCATAGACAGAGAAGTATGGTGGGCTATAGTCCATCCATAGGGTCACAAGAGTTGGACATGACTGAAGCTACTTAGCACACAATCTTAAGAACAAAATATTGCAATACAGAGGGCTGAAAATTTACCTGGGATACACAACAAAAAATGGAAAAGATAAACAGGCCATAACCAGAATAATGAGTCAGTGATAGGGAGTGAAGATAAGTACTGTGAAAAATTCCAAGTGATTTTACTATATGTAGCAAAGATTAAAACATTCTTTTCATCAATTTCTTCTCTAACTTCCCTGGGACTTTCCTGGTGGCTCAAACAGTAAAGAATCCGCCTACAATGAGGGAGACCTGGTTTCACTCCCTGGGTTGGGAAGGTCCCCTGGGGAAAGAAATGGCAACCCACTCCAGTAATTCTTGCCTGGAGAATTCCATGCACAGAGGAACCTGGCAGGCTACAGTTCAAGGGTCGCAAAAAGTTGGACATGACTGAGCAACTAACACACTTCTCTAACTTAAACCTGGTTTTCATCTGATAACAATGTTACCCTGAAATCACTCTTAAAGGGTGACCACTCTTTTTTGCCAT